>NW_020950758.1:497766-601311 GCF_900497805.2 Vombatus ursinus | reverse complement strand
GTGCCAGGCATTGTACAAAGAGCTTTACAATTACTATCTCTTTTGATTCTCACAACCACCCTTGAAGGTGTTAGTATTATCCCCATCTCATGGGTGAGGAAAACTGAGGCAGGCAGAGGTTAAGTGACTTGCCCAGAATCACACAGATATTAAGTGCCTAAGGCCAGATTTGAACTCAGGTCCTCCTGACTCCTGGATCAGGCCTTTATCCACTGCACCACCGACTCCCTCTAAAGACTATGAGATAAAAGGTGAGTAAAGCAGACCTGGGGGTCACAATGAACCACAAGCAGAAGGGAGTAAGTCAACACTGCCACGTTGTTATGTAAAAAAGCTAATCTAACCCTGAGGTGTATTAATAGTGTGACATGTGAAGGCTGGGGAGTAAAGTTCCCCTGAGCCCTGCCTTGGCCAGGCCCTCATTAAATTACCTCGGCTGGTTTGACCTTTGTGTTGTAAGAGGATTGTAAAGGGCTGGGATGGGGGAGGGGTCGGAGGAGGGGAGCTCAGGGATTCCAAGCAGAACAGAGACGATTAATGGAATGGAAAATGATGCCCCCAAGGAAAGGAAAAGTAGCCTTAAGCACTATAGTACTTAGAGCTAGAAGTAGCTTTAGAGATCATCTCATACCACTGCATCCTTTTCAAGAGAAGGAGAGGGGCTTGTCACAGTCAGGCGTAGCAAGCAGCCAAGCTAGGATTCGAACCCGGGTCAGCTGGATCCAGAAACACTCAACCTTGCACTGCCCCGCAGACATTAGGGAGTGACTGGGAGCCTCTTCAAGTCCCAGAATCTCGGAGCTAAACAGGAGTTTGGCACCAGCCCAGCTCAAGTCATACCCAAGTCTGCTTTTGTTTCTGGGGACACTTTCCAAGCCCACATCTCTCACCCTCTCAGTCTCCCAAGTGCTTCTGCTGCAATTGTATGATCCAGTCACTTGAATTTCAAATAAATTCAACAGCCTAACAGATTAATGTAATCTCGGTAATCTCGAAACCTCACAAGGTCCCAAAAACCAACCTCACAATTACAAGATGAGGAAGATATTGCTGGACAGTAGTGCAACTAAAAAGGATTGGGGATTTTAGTGGAACACAGGCTCAATAGCATTGGAAATCGGATTGATGTGGTAAAAGTAAAGGCAATCATGAACTGCAGTGAATGGCATTCTATTTCTTATAAGGGTTTTGCTTTTCTTTTTCTCAATGGGGGAAGTGAGGAGGGAAAGTCAATTTTGTTCATTTTTTAAATTAAATTATTTTTTTCAAGATGCATAGCTTCTAGGAAAAAAAGAGGCAAAAACGACAACTAGGATTGATATGGTCCTTTAAGGTTTGTAAAGTACTTTGGGATAATCTCTCTGAAGAATGCCTTGCTCCAATCACATCTAGAATGCTATGACCAGCTCTGGGTTCCATAGTTTAAAATTAAAATTAATAACATGGAGAGTGTCCAAAGAAAGGTGGCCTGATGGGGCAGGTAGGTGGAGGTGGATAGAGCACCAGCCCTGGAATCAGAAGGACATGAATTCAAATTCAGCCTCAGAAACTTGATACTTACTAGCTGTGTGACCATGGGCAAGTCACTACACCCCATTGCCTAGCAACAGACAGAGAAAGGTGACCTGGGTGATGAAAGGTTGTGAGTCTGTATCATATGAAGATGGAAAGAAATGGGGATACTTCTGGAGAAAAGACTGGAGTGGGGGAGAAGTGAAAGTGGGGCTGACCTGTGGAAGAGATATTAGCCTGTTCCTTTTGGCCCCAGGGGGCAGAACCAGGGGCAACTGGACATTCCTAACAAGGGGAACTGCCCCAAAGGAGAACGGGCTGCTTTGAGGGTGGGCTCCCCCATCATTTTCTAGCTCCGGAAAGAGGATGGACAACCACCTGACAGGTAGGTAGCTGAAGGGATTTCTTCCTTTTGGGGTATGGACTGAACTAGATAACCATTGTGCATTGGCATACAGCAAGCGCTTAATAAATACTTGTTGCTTTTCTGCCTGCCTGACGCTAATGCTTCCAACTGAAATCCTGTAAAATGGCTAATTACAGAAAATCTTAAGGCACCTGAACCCTCAATCAAGCTCACAAGCCAGAGGCCCTTGGGTGTTCTGGGTGGGAACTCAGCCTGGAGTCCTAAGCCCTAGGTGTGAGCTCCAGCATTAACCAGCTCTGTGACTTTGCATAGTTACTAAAATCTCTCTGAGCCTCAGTTTTCTCATCCATAAAATGGCATATACATGTACATATATACATACACGCATATATAGATATATAAATATAGATATATGGATACATATATACTAATATGCCTTACAGGGGGAAGGCTGACTCAATGCCCTGCAGAATCTTCTACCAGCTAGGAAAGAGGCCCTTCAGCCTCCTAGAACATTAGATGAGAAGAGGGAATGGGGCAGTTTTGGAAAAAGAAGCAACTTTAAACAAAGAAACTGGGTTTTCTATCCTACTTCCAGCTCACCAGAAAAATAAAATGGCCAGAACATTCCATAACCTCCATCTCCCAGGTGCCACCTCACTCCACCCCCCCCCAAAAATTACCTGTTCAGCTGAATTAGAAAACTATACAGACAGAGGAAGCTAGAAGGAACTTTAGAGATCATCCTTGGCCAGCCATCCCTCAACCCTTTCCCAATACCATACCACCACTTTTTACAAATAAGGAAATTGAGCATTGTACCTGAGTGTCTGGAACCACACAGCTGGTCCATCGATAACACGATGAGGACTGGAGGAAGGATTCTCCCTTAACCATGGATCAGACCTGATTCTTGCTCCAAGTCACAGTCTGCTAGAGAAAGCCATCTGTAGCACTATCTAGAGCAGGTGGGCCTAGAGTCAGGAAGATCTGAATGCAAATACAGCCTCAGACACTTACTAACTGTGTGATCTTGGGCAAGTCACTTAACCCTATTTGCCTCAGTTTCCTCATCTGTAAAATGAGCTGGGGAAGGAAATGGCATACCACTCCAGTATCTGCCAAGAAAACCTCAAATGAGGTCACAAAGAGCCCAACATGACTGAAACAACCAAACAATAACAACTAATTAATTAACCATCCAATCCATCCATAAGCATTTATCAAGGACCTACTTATGTGCTAGGCACTGTGTATGAAGTAGGTCCTAGGGATACGGTTAAAAATAAAACTGTCCCTGCCTTCAAGGTGTTTATATTCTTCAGACTGAGAGGGAAGGTAAAGGGGATGTATAAGTTTGTACCTACATATAAGTAGGTACAAAATCCAAGGTCATTTGGGTGTGGGGGAGGCACTATCAGCTGGCAGAATCAGTAATAGTCCCATGTAAAAGGTGGACCATCCTATAAATTGGTCTGAAATCCGTTGTAGAGACTTTACGGGACATAGAACAGAAAATGTCAGATCCAGGAGAGACTTTAGAAGGAAGGATGTCAGAGCTGAGAGAAGCCTTAAATATAGAACAGTCAGAGCTGGGAGGAACTTTCCCATGGAGAATATTAGTGCTAAAAGGGACCTTAAAGATCACTGAGTCCAAGCCCCCGCCCCCACCGCGCCTCAGTTTGACAGAAAACAAACTGAGGCCCAGGTGGAAGGCAACTTGCCCAGAATGAGTTAGTGGCAGAGTTCAGACAAGATGATGCCTTCTCCCAGCTCCAAGGTCGGGGTTGTTCCAACTCTACCCACTGCCTTTCACACCAGGCTCCCTTCCCGCTTTCCCATTTGTCCTCCGTGCCTTCAAAATCGAATGCTCCAAAAGTTCCCCTTCCCTTCCTTGTCCATCTGTCAGTCAAGGTTTCTGATATGGAAGGAGGCTACTGACCATGGAGAGAAACCAATGACAAGTTCTATTCAAGTTACAGTCAGTGAGCACTTGGCTGGAATGATGGGGCCTCAGAAGGATCTGGAACTGCCTCAATCCCCTCCTCTACCTACACCCACTTTGGCTTCTGCTTATCCTTTCTCCTCGATTGGTTTTCAAGCATCTTAGAAGAGAGGTAGGAGTGAATTGCAGATATCCCTAGGACAAACTGCATCCCGCAGGCCCTGGTATCTCCAAGAATCTGATAGGGATGTTGGGATGCATCAATGAAACTTCTTTGAGGTTCAGTTCCATATTAGGACACAAGATGTCGGCCTAGAGCTTTCTATAAGATGATGGAGGCGATCTCCAACACCCTTTGGGGCAGATACTCTAGCGATAGCCTCATTCAAATCAGCAAACATTCTGTGTGTTCTTCCCAGTGCAGGGAGGGCTCTGCTTTCTGGAAGGTCATGTCTAGAATAGCATCCCATCTTAAGAGAGACCCTGAGAGTCAAAGATCACACTCTCCCCAGTGAGCAAAACAGGTCAATGGAAGGTAGGAGGCCCCCAATGGCAACCAGTCAACAAACACTTTTGCAGCACTCACTATAATCAAGGCTCCAAGAGATAATGAAAGGCAAAAACAACCCTGCCCACAAAGAGCTTACAGTCTGATGGGGGAAACAATGCAAACAATGGCATGCTTCACAAAATTAACACGGTGGTGATTCAAGGTGATCTCAGAGGGAGAAACTGTAGCACCTGGGGCAGGACTACCCAGGAGCCCAGCCATGGATGTGCCCACAGGCAAGGGAGAGAGGAGATAGATTGCCATGGATGCGGGCTAAAATCCAGCTGTTCTAACACCATGTTCAGGACTCATTCTACCCAACCTTTAGAGCCCAGTGCCAACGATACTTCCTGACCTCCCCACACAGCCCTTGTCTCTAGCTCTTGGCCCATCTCTGATGACCTCATCATGTGATATTGTACATACAAGACAGTTATCTATTAGCTCCGACCTCTGTGTAGCCAAAGCTTGCTGCAATGCTCTGCTTGTAGTAGGTGCTTAATCAATGTTCACTACTTTGAATTTTCCTCTGGGCACCATACTTAGAGATCACAGAATTGAGAGAGCCAGAAGGTGTGGTAGAAAGAACACTGGTTTGGGAGTCAATCAATCAATCAAGTTTTTACTGGGGGATTAGTCCTGTGCTAAGTGCCCTGATACAAAGACAAAACCACCACAGACCTGCCCTATTGAGGACCAAAAGACCTAGGTTCAAATCTCAGCTCTGCTAACTTTTCTGCTGTGTCTTGCCTTGTGTAACAAACAGAGAGGCTTTATAGCAGGACCCAAAATGTCAGGACTGGAAGAGACCTTAGAACAGAAAACAGACTGTCTGAGCTGGACAGGTCTTTTAGAAGAGAGAATGTCTGATAAAGGCAGAGGTGGATGAATCACAAGCTATGTGGAAGGGACCTCGGAGATAATGGAGTCCAATCCCTTCATTTTTATAGACAAGGAGAATAAATCCAGTGAAGTGTTAAGGAGCCTTACAATGTCAGAGAATCAGAGGGACCTCAGAACAGGGAACGCACTTACTGAGAAAGACCTTAGAACAGAAAACTTTCCAAACGAATCTACTAAGATTGAGAGCCAGGTCACCAGGTTCAGACCTTGAGCAAGTCTCTCCTCTGCGACCTGGTTTCCTCCACTGTCAAATGAGGGGTATGGATTAGATAAGCTTGGGTCTCTTCTGCCTCTAAATCCTCACCATCTAGACCAGCCCCTTCACTTTATAGCAGAGAGAACTCATGGCGACTTGCCCAACATCATGTAAGTAACAAGCACAGAGCTAGAGACTGATGCCAAGTCTTTGGTCTCCAAATCTAGGGGTCTTTTGCTCTGCCTCATTGGTGACCTCCCAGGTACCTCACTGGAGGCTTCACTTTCTTTGACTGAATCAGTCAGTCCATATGGTATCTGGCCCAAGGCAGCGACCTCCACCCCTCCTGCTCCAAGTCATAATGCCCATTCTCCCCATCCAGCCTGATGAGTGAGTGCCCTGACTTCCAGTGGGGAAGGAAGGCAGAGCCCTGTCTGGTTGGCCAGCCTCCGTGGTGACAGGCACAGCGGTACCTTACCCATGACCATGCAGATTCTGGGGGGGATTTTCCAGGTGGAGACTTCAAGGACACCCCCTCAGCTGAATCCCCATGCTCCATGGTCCCTCCACAGGGGCTCAGTTCAGGTGTGCCCAAAACTCCGTTCCTCCAAACGCAGACCAGATAGACCAGGTCTGCCTGTTGAAAACTGTGGTGCTTCCTGCAAAGCAGGGGGTGAGGACTGTTCCAGGGATGGTGAGAGCAGGCTAATTTTGCCGACTCAAGTGCCTGGGAAGCCGGGCCAGGTCCGAAACCTGAGCCTGGATACTAACAGCTCTCTTCCCCCGCAACTGACTCCTTAAGATTGGGAGCCAAGTCACAAGGACTGAAACAGCGTGGGCATAAACACAGATCTGTTCCCACCTGGACAGGGGTGGGGAGCCAAGTGTAAAACAAAAAAAAAAACAAAAGCACCAACTTTGGATAGAAATTATTATTGTTGTTATTAGTATAGAAACAGTGTGGATTGTTCTAGAGAGCTGGCCTTGGAGCTAGGAATACATGGGTTCACGTCCCACATATGACACACCCCATCTTCTTGGTACGCTCTCTTCTAGTGCCATCTTGCTGGGCTTACCTCCGTGGGCACATTCTGCCCCAGTTGCTCATGTCTTCCCCTCAGAGATTACCCACCTTTTACACTGTATAGATCTCTTACACACACACAATTGTTTGCACATTGCCTCCCCCGTTAGACTGTGAACTCCCTGAAAGCAGAGACCTTATTTTTTTTGCCTTTCTTTGTATCTACAACGCTTAGCACATACACGTGTAACACACAGTGAGTGTTTAATAAATGCTTGCTGAATGACTGACTGATTTGCTGATAGACCACAGGATCCTAAGCAAGACCCTCTCAGGTCCTCGGAAGGACTCTAAGCACAGAAAAATTACCACTGTGCGTTGGTGCCTGGTGGTTCTTTATCCAGGATTTCCCCAAGTCACAGATCTGGTCTCTATACTCCTAACATTAAACACTTTAAAGGTCACTGGGCTATTTATACACAGGGAGTGAGGATGCGGTTTGGGATGGAAAGACCAGTGGACGCATCCACTTTACAACAGGGTTTCAGCTCTGCCACTGACTCCCTGTAAGACCTTGGGTAAGTCTTTTTTGCCACTAGAATCATAAGCTTAGAGATCTAGAGGTAGAAGGGATCTTGGAGGACATCTAGAATAGCTTTCCCATGTTTTTCAGATGAGGAAAATGAGGCCCAGAAAGTCTGAGACTTGACTTAGGTCATCCAGGTAAAAAGTGGCATCATTGGTATTTGGACCCAGGTTTCCACTCTGTTGCATTGCTCTCTGGGCCTCAATGTCCTCATCTGAAAAATGGGAATCAGAATACTTGCACCACCAACCTCAAAGGGTTGTTGTGAACTTGGCATCTCTGGGACCCAGTATCGTTGCCTGGAAAATGTGAGTGTGTTGGAGGGGATGAGTGAGGTCCCTTACTGCTCCCTGATCATATATCTATGTCAAGCAAACACTTATAAATTTCAAATTATGCAAATGTAAGCTGCTGTTATTATGATCAAGTCCCAGTAGACTCCAATTGACACCTCCCTACAAAGGACAGGGTTGGTTGTCTGTTGTTGTTTTGTTTGTTCCATTCTGTTTTTGCCAGTCTCTCCAAAGTATGGAGCCAATCTACATAGAGATGTTAGAATCCCAGAATCTTGGAGTAGGAATGGACCTGAGTCTGCCTTGACTCCCCTCAATCACTCCTTTGACAAGGGAGGAATCCTCCAGGCCTTGCTTGAAGACTTCCGGGGAAAAAGAACTCACCACCTTCGCCTTCCGCGCCCCCCCCCCCATCTTCTGGCTTTCCCTGAGGCTGACTCCCTCCTAAGGATACCCGCTATTTCTCTCAGCATCCTTACCCGGACTAGCAACTTTCTCCTGTCTCTCCCACTCACTGGTTGAGAAAGGGGTCAGTAGGAAGACTGCTGGCCCCCCCATCTTCTTCCAGACTCTCTCTGCCACCATCACTCACCATCATCACTTTGAGGTTCACACCATCCAAGTCTACATTCCAGTGGCCACTTCTCCTTCCTTCCTCAATGAGTTCAGAGCCTGACTCCATCTTTCTCTCCCCACCAAATTTTACCCCCAAAGTAGGCGCTTCAGCATCAATATTAGGGCTTCCTTACATGCCCTCACTTTGCAATTCCTTAATCTAGTCTGTCCCCATGATGACCCACTCCTCCATCCCACTCCAGCTAACTCTAACCAGAAGTCCACTCCCTCTTCTCTAGGTTTGTAAAATGCTGCTTTCTCCTGGGGTTCCACCTCTTCCTGGCTGACCTCCATTTTCCAGGCCCTACCAATAACAAGGGTCGGCCCTGAATCCTCTTTTCTTCTCCATCTGTGCTACCTCAATGAGTGATCTCATCAGCTCCCGGAGGTCCAACTATCTAATCTCTAGACAGATGATTTCACCCCCAGGAGAACTCAAGCTTGGGATTCTAGAAGAGCCAGCCCAGGGCCTGACATCCCTGGAAGGAAATACATTGAAAGTATGTACAAGAGCAGGAACCATGGGAGGAAAAGGAAGAATGGGGCATCTGAAGGAATCCCGTAGAGTAGGGCAAGGAGGGGTCCAAGTACCTCCTGGAGAAACACCATAGGATAAAAGAAGGAACTTTAGAACAGGAGCCCTGGGTTCTGGTTCCATCTCAAACTAACTGGATGACTTTGATCAAGATGTTTGCCCTCATTTTTCTCATAAGTGAAACTGACATATTATCCCTTCCCTAGCTAATCAAAGGGCTAAGAGGATTAAAGACAATAAAGGGTGTCAAAGCAATTTGTAACTGAAGGAAGGTACAAATGAAGATATAAAGTGGAATATTTGTTTTTAAAAAGGCATTTAAATCAGAAAGGGAAGCCTAAGCCAGTGAGTATTATAGCTAGAGCTCTGTCTGGAGGTCAGGAAGGTGGGCTCCATCATTCCCTCAGTAACCAGCCGTGGGGGACTGTTTCTTCTTTGTCTCTTTGTTCCCACACTGAAGCACAGTGCCTGGCATATAGCAGGGGCTTAATAAATGTTTATTGACAGACCACTCCAGTTACCCTGAGCATCACGTCTTGATCACTTACTTGTCTTTGGATGTTCCATTAGGAAGGGCATGTCCCTTTCTCTCTTGAGCTCAACCATTAAATGAGAAGAGGGACCAGCACACAGCAGTCCCACAGAATGGACTTGTCAGTGGAGAGAATTTGCCGCGGTGACCTGGTTGCTGCTAGGAATTCTGCCTCCCTCCCCTCTCCTTCCCATCCTTCTTATCACTCCCAGAGTAAGCTCTCTTCAATCTACATTGCACCGTGTCATGTCTGTCTATACCTAACAGCCTCCAGTGCCTCCTGGTTGCTTCCCAATTCAAGCTTAAAATTCCTTTTCCTGGCATTCAAAGCCTTCCACAGTCTAGCACTACCCACCCCTTCCAACCAAAGCCGTCCCTTCATCCTGGAATATCCTCCCTTTCCCTATGATTGATTGGAAGAGAGAGACTTGGAGATGCCAGTGGGCACCCATGAAAACCAGCTTCCAAGGGGACCTCTGTTCGTTCATTGATCCTGGGTCATAGTATAAATAACAACCTTCTTATTTCTTGTTAGATTGAGGCCAATGGGGTCTCTGCTGTAAGGCTCAGCAGAGTTCCAAGGTTGTGTGGGGACTTAGTGATAAATAATGATGATAATAATGATAATAATAATAATAATAATAAAGAAGGAGGAGCAGGAGGAACATAAAACGAGAAGGAAGAGAAGGAAGAAAAAAAGGAGACGAAAGAGGAAAAGGAGGAAAAGGAGGAAGAGGAAGAAGAAGAAGAAGAAGAGGAAGAAGAAGAAGAAGAGAAGGAAGAGGAGAAAGAGGAGGAGGAGAAAAAGAAGGAAGAGGAGTAGGAGAAAAAGAAGGAAGAGGAAAAGGAGGAGGAGGAAAGTTCTGTATTAAGATCCTAACTCCAACATCATGGATATAAAATGACAGGGCAGTAGGTGTGTGAGAATCCCTGCTCTGGGATTTGACCAGGTTGCCAGGGGTTTTTTGGAGATACAGAGAGGTTATAGGACTCACCCAGGGTCACACAGTCAGTGAGGCAGATTTGGATTTGAAGCAGCACTTGGCACAGTACCTGGCACGTAGTAGGCACTTTGTAAACATTGATTGGTTGATCAAACTTAGGGCTCCTAGCTCCAAGCCCCTCTCCAGCTGCCCTGCCTTGTCCTGAGGGCAGTTTTGTGAAGTGCTGCTGGAGTTGGGAGTTGGGCTGACTTTTGCAGGCACTTCTGCTCCCAAGCATTGTCTCCTCAGAAGGCCAGAATATTGGGGACCACACAGGTGACAAGCCCCTTGCCACTAGGGCTTTCAGGCCTTTCCACGTGTCGCTGGCCTGGCTATTTTTACATTCTCCAGGCAAGATATTTTAAGAAACTCGTGGACAAAGCTAAGAGATAACACGCTGAGCTCTTCATCCTATATCATGTATGAAGCATCATCACTGCACACGTGTGGAAGGGGAGGGGCCGTGTGTGCACTGTGTACTGTGTGCATGCCTGTGGATGCGTGTACATGTGTATGCACAGCCACTCTCACCCACACTATCAGAGCCTATATAACAGAAAACGCTGAATCCACACTTGGAACTTTTGCTTCCAGGACATGCAGTACCAGGCAGGGAAGTGTCCTTGCCGCCTCTGGCTAAAATTCAAGGCAGAAGCAGCCAAGTTCCCACATACCCCTGGGAGACATTCCAAAATAATAATTCACATCTCTCTGGCTTACAAAGTTCTTCCCTTACGACAACCTTGGGAGGGAAGCAGGATGAGAATTATCCCCACTCTCCGGAGGATGAATGTGGGATAGGTCTGGGCTCAAGGGACTTTCCTAGCTAGCTCACATGGGCAGAGAACCCTCGATATTTTTCAAAGCACGTTACATATTAACTCACTTGATCCTCACACCAACCCTGTGAAGTAAATATTATTAACCCCATCTTACAGATGAGGAAACACGGGCTAGGAGAGCTTTTTGTCCAGGATCAAATTCAGGTCTTCGTAACTCCAGGTCCCGTGTTCTGTCCGTTGTGAAATATAGCTGCTATAAGCATGATATTAGTGGTCATCTGATCCAATGCTCTCATTTCTCATTCCAGGCAGGGGACACAGCCAGACCAAATGTCCAGAGTCCTGAGATGAAGTGTCATGTTTGAGGAATAGCCAGGAGGCAAGTGGATGTAGGAGGAAGAAAAATGTAAAAAGAAAAGGAAAGAGAACAAAGTCTACGAACTATAGGTCAGTGAGTATGACTTGGATTTCCAGGAAAATCTTAAGAGTGATTCATTAAAGAGATAGTCATTAACATCCAAAAAGGGAAACATTTCTATCCATGCAATTACAAAAAACTAGCCCAGAAGAATCAGAATAAGAACCAGTTTGTTCATCAAGAACAAGTCATACCAGAATCTTCTCATTTCCTTTTTTGATAAAATTTCTATACTAGTAGTTGGGGAGAATACTGTACATCTATTTTACGTAAATTTAAGCAAAACTCTGGATAAAGTATCTCCAACTACTCATGGGGCAGCTACGTGGTGCAGTGGATAGAGTGCTGAGCCTGGAGTCAGGAAGACTCATCTTTGTGAGTTCAAATCCAGCCTCAGACACTTACTAACCATGTGACCCTGGGCAAGTCATTTAACTCTGTTTGCCTCGGTTTCCTCATGTGCAAAATGAGCTGGGGAAGGAAACAGCAAACCATTCCCATATCTTTGCCAAGAAAACCCTAAATGGGATATGAAGAATCAGACACAACTTAAAAATGACTGAACAACAGCTATTCTTATGGGCAAAAGTGGAGAGATATGAATTAGACAATAGTACAATCAGATGGGTTCAGATCCATCAGGTCATTTGAATGGCAGAATTCAAAGGGTAATTTTGAATGGCTCGATATCAGTGTGGCAGGAGCTGTCCAGTGGCATGCCCCAAGAACTTGGACTTGGCCCCAGTTGTTCAATATTCTTCTCAATGACTGG
The DNA here is from genome assembly GCF_900497805.2 of Vombatus ursinus. Lineage (NCBI taxonomy): Eukaryota > Metazoa > Chordata > Mammalia > Diprotodontia > Vombatidae > Vombatus > Vombatus ursinus. The sequence goes on along the minus strand of NW_020950758.1, from coordinate 589,298 downwards.
GAAAAGGCAAAGGTAGTGTTCGTCTATGATATCTGGACTACTCTTCCTTTCTTGGGTCATGTTTGCTTTTTCTAATGCCTCAGGACACTGCTGAATCCTTCTGAAGTCAATGCAGACTCAGTCAGTCAAAAAGCATTTATTACATATTTACTATGTGCCAGGCAATGTGCTATGGAGATTTCTCACCTTCCCTGCTGGATGGCCAAGAGTAACCCATCTTTTGTTTGTCCCATTGATACAAAACACTATTTATTTCTACTCACTTCATTCACCTTCTATCCTACCCATCATTCAGATTGTCAAGATCATTCTGTCCCCCTATTCTATCATCCTTCAGTGCAGCTATCCCTCCTCGATCCCTGGCAGCTGAGAACTTGGATAAGCCAAAATTGCCTTCATTCAAGTCACCGAAAGAAATGTTAGACATGGGACTCTCAGACGTGCTTTCTTCTTCTCCACCAATCAGGCTGCAGAGGCATCCCATTTCTGCCTCATGTGCCTCTGTCCTGAGGTCATGGCTTGGGGACTAGTTGGGGATTCCACAGACCCCATTTGCAGCTCTGTGCTCAGATCCAGAGATGCTCTCAAGCTGCAGGACAGGGAGGGCTGTTATTGCCTCTTTCCTGATGAAACCTGATATGGATGGAGGCTTAGGAAGCCTGTTATGGATAAAACAAGGTCTCTCCCTGGCTGAAAGGGGCTCTTTTTTCCCAGCAGCCAGACCTCCTTGGTTTAATTCCAAAGGGAAATTAACGTGTGTGGGTCAAAAAGGGATCGCATAAATGAGAGAAAGATGACCTCAAAATTCCTACCCTACCTTATGTAGGATTCATTCACCCAAGAAATATAATTATAATAGCATTTATATGGAGCTTTCAAGTTTACAGAGCACTTTAGGCATGTCAGACTCATAATTCTCCTGTGGAATAGGTACTATCATTATACTAAAAATAATAATAATAGCTAACATTTATATAGCACTTTAAGGATTACAAGATGCTTTATAAATATTATCTCATTTGGTCTCCAAGACAACCCTGGGAAGTAGATGCTCCTTGGAGACCACCTAGTCTGGTCCTCTCATTATATAGATGGGAAACTGAGGTTAAAAGACTTGCTCAAGGTCACACAGGTGGTAAGGGGCAGAGACAAGATTGGAACCCAGGTCCTCTGACTCCAAATTCAAGGCTCTTTCCATCAGATCATGATGCCTTTCTACAGATAATTGCACACAAGATGATATAAAGAGGGAAACGATACTAAAAACTAGGGATTGGGGGGGATCAAGGAAGGTTTGCCATCGAGGCAGCTAAGGATTCTGGGACGCAGAGGTGAGGAGGGAGGAAGGGAGGAAAGGACAGCCCATGCAAAGGCCCTGAAGGAGGAGATGGAGGGCCGAACTTGGAGAATTGTAAGTGGGTCCCTTTGACTAGATTGTAGAGTAGATGAATGGAGAACCATGTGAAAGAAGCATGGGAAGGGAGGCTGGAGCCAGGCCCTGTTGGGATCTAGGCTGAGGAGCTGGGGCAACAGAGGGGAAGAGAGGAAAGGGTTTCTCTCACTGACGTCATCTTACCCGGGTGAGACAACAGGTTAAACTTGTTTGGATTTAGCCACAGGTGTGTTGTTTCAGCTACTTTTCTTTTTTTTTTTTTTTAAACAAAACCAGACACTTAAGACACATTCAAAGAACATAGATTATGCCCTCAGGACAATGTCCTTCCTGAATCTTCCCTTCCTCCTTTCTCCTTCACCTGATCCAAATTGGACACGTGAGTATAAAGATCACAGAGGCTGCTGTTGAGACAGCAGGTGGAGGAGAAGGAGGCCCCCCAGAACGAACTGGCCCAGGGTCACAGACACAGGGCTGGGATTTGAACCCATATCTCCAAACTCCCAGTATCTTGAAATGATAGAGCTGGAAGGGATGTTCAAGGCCTAGACCTGTAGTTCTCAAACTTTTTGGTCTCAGGACCCCTTTACACTGTTAAAAAGTTATTGAGGACCCTACCCCAAAGTTTTTGTTTATGGGGGTTATATCTATTGATATTTACTCTATTTGAAATTAAAATTAAGTTTTAAAAATATTTATGTTAGTTCATTTTAAAATAACAATAACAAATCCATCATGTGTTAACAAAAATAACAATATTTATAAAAAACTGTATTTCCCCAAGCAAAACCTTGGTAAGAAGAGTGGCATTATTTTGCATATTTTTGCAAACCTCCTTGATACGAGGCAGCTGAGTTTTAGTTGGCTAAAACTTGAAGAAAAAGAAAAACCTCAGTTCAAATCTGACCTCAGATACTTACTAGCTTTGTGACTCTGGGCAGGTCACTTAACCTTGGTCTGCCTCGGTTTCTTCATCTCTAAAATGTTGTGAGGATAATAGTAGGCACTTTGTAAACTTTAAAGTTCTCTATAAATGCTTTCTATGATGATGATGATGATGGTGGTGGTGGTGGTGATGATGATGATGATGATGTTGTGATGATGGTGATGATGGTGATGATAATGATGATGATGGTGATGATGGTGATGATGGTGATGATGATGTCTGGCTTAATAGAAGATAGCTGGATTCTCCTATTTATTTCTGCATTTAGTGTCATGAAGAATGTCAATGAAGAAGATTAAGAAAATTCATCCTTACACTGACATATAGTTGAAAAATGGAGGAACATCTTGATAGGTAATTAACATGTTAGTATTATTAGGAAAAGTTTTGACCTTGTGGATTCCCTGAAAGGGTTTCCACATTAGCCCCAGGAGGCTGAGGACCATGTCTGGAGAACCTGATCTAGACCAATCCCTGCATTTTGAGAATGGAAACCTTGAGAACCAGGGCAGGCAAATACCTTGCCTGAGGTCACAGAGTAGTAAGTGACACTGTGGACCTTGAACCCAGGACTTGTGACTCCAAGTGCAGGACCCTTGGCATCTTGGCCTTCTTGCTCCCAGCACAGTTTCCTCTACACTCTACCAGTGTAAGGGGTTTGTGCTACAAATTCTTTAACAATGCCCTAGGCAGTAAATAATTGTAAAGAATATGATGAGTAGTATATTCAATTACCTTGAAGGTTCACAGCACTTCTGTTTTTGTTGAGAGGGGTTCAAGGAACAAAAATGCTTTGGGGAGCTCTGCTCTGTATCATACTTTCTTGCAGGGTGCATATGAAAATCTTGATCTAACTGAGACAACACAATGGGAATGCTTTCTGCACCCCGGCACCCAGTTGACAGAGGGGTTCATTCACCCTTCTTTGAAACTAATCCATGAAGCCTCAATGAGAGATGACTGTAACATAATGAAATATAAAGTTTTAAAACAAACTTGATAGAAATTCTACATCCAAAAGATTGTGTCCTTTAGCGAGGAAAGGGACCTTACAGCCTCTGGTTTGACAGATGAGGAAACTGAGGCTCAGAGAGATTGGGTGGCTTGTTTGCAGTCACACGGGCCACAGACAAAGGCAGAGCCATGACTCATACCACAGCAATCACTGACTGACTCTATCACCCTACTTCTCCATCTGGGCTTTCAAAGTAGTCCCCCTGGTTAGGTTCTAACTTCTTCCAATATTTGCCATGGCTCAATACTTTTTCCAGAGCTCTTCTTTGGAAAGTGCTTAGAGGCCCAGACAGCTCCTCACCAGCAGAGGAATGGTGTCCTGGGTTCAGTCAGAGGTCCTCAGTTCAAATCCCAGTTCTCCTCAACCTCCCTGGGTCTTGGTTTCCTCTTCTGTAAAATGAGAGTGTTGAACAAGATGATCTCTAAAGGTTTCCTTCTCTGTGTATGAGCCCTTGATCTTTTGCAGTCACTTTCAACTCTGCCATGTGATCAATAATGACACCTGTGTGATCTTGAAGAAGTCAGCCAATCGATAAGCGTTTGTGAAGCATCTACTATGCACCAGGCGCTATACCAAATCGATGGGGATACAAAGAAAGTCAAAAGACAGCCCCTGCTCTTAAGTAGCTCACAGTCTGATGAGCCTCAGTTTCCTCATCAGTAGTATTGAGGGGTGGTACTAGGATTTTCCTCCCATCAAACCTAAATTGGCCCACTTCTACCTGATGTTCCTAGTTCTGCCCTCTAGGGGCAGACAGAGTACTTCAGGTCTTTCATGTCCTCTCTATCCCTAGCCTAAAGTCACCCAGCTTGGACCTTGAGAACTGTGGCCCTAAAGGACCTGAGCTTCCTGTCCAGGAGCAGCAGAGGGCAGCAGAGAGCCACACGAGGCAGAGAAGATGCAAGCCTGAACCAGGCCGGAGCAGGGATGGGGAGGGAGGCATTGCCAGAGCTGCAGAGATACCCACCCGCCTAGCAGGACCGAGAGGGAGGTGCACAAGTCAGGGTCTAACGGCACAAGTGCACAGAGGGCAAGGGTCACCGCCAGCTGACGGGCCCCTGGAGCTGGGGACGCAGGAGACTAGGAGCTCTCCCTGGTCTTTGGGGCACATTCACTAGACCCACATCTGAATAAATAAATAAATTGGACAACCCTCCCGCTCATGCCACAGATGAGGAAACTGAGGCACAGAGAATTTAAGTGACCCGCTCTGGCTCACACAGCTAATAAGTGTCCAGGAAGGATCTCTCTCCAATCACAATCACAGGTGTCTTCCCTGGCTGACCCCCATCCCTGGAACACTTTCCCTCCTCACCTCCATCTCCTGGTTTCCTGGTATTCCTTCAAATCCCAGCTAAAATCTCACTTCCCTCTGGCCATCATGTCCAATTTATCCTGTATGCATTGTAAAGAGTTGACATGTTGTCTCCTCTATTAGAACGTAAGCTCCTTGAGGACAGGGGCTGTTTCTGCCTTTCTTTGTCTCCCCAGTGCTGAGCACAATGCCAGGCACATAGTAGGTGCTCAATAAATGCTTGTTGATTTGACTTGACTCTTAGATTTAGAGCAGAAAGTGACCGCCCAAGCCTCTGATCCATTCCCTTCATTGAACCGAGAGCAAAGAATATTAGATGACTCACCCAAAGTCACACTGGCAGCAAGTATCCAAAACAGAATTTGAACTCAGGTCCTCTGACTCCAGAAACAATGCTTTTACCATAGTATTGTGCTGCCTCCCATCACAGGGCCTCCGAGTCTGAAGGGCCCCAAGGTCATCCAGTCCAACCTACACTTGAATAAGGATTCTCTGTAACAGCACTAATAATAACATTAACAATAACAAATATTTATTAAGGTCCTACTATGTGCCGGGTAATGTGCCACAAACATTTATTGTCCGTCAACAAAGACTTATTAAGTGCCTGCTATGAGCCAAGAGCTTCGCTAAGCACACGGTAGACAAAAAAAGACCAAAAACCAAGCAAACCAGCAAACAGGTCCTGTTTTCAAAGAGCACAGTCTAATGTAAACAACTACTATGTGCCAGGCTCTGTGCTGTGTTAAAATACAGTAACAGTAGCGATAACAAAAAGTCCTTGCCCTCAAGTTGCTTACCTTCTCTTTGGGAGAAACACGTAAATACACACAGACAAGACAATATAAAATATCTACAACGATAGCAATTACCACTGCTCCTCTAATTGGAGCCTCCATTTGCTTGTTGACTCCCCCCCCCACATTAGCTTGCAAGCTCCTTGAGGGCAGAGGCTGGCTTTCTTTTATTAATTGTATCCCCAGTTCATAGTACAGTGCCTGGCACATAGTAGGTGCTTAATAAATGTTGATTGGATTATTGGATTTATGGGATTCTATCCACTGCTGTTCACTCTATCCTCCAAGCCAGGCACAGGTGGAGTGATCCAGGTGATTCAGTGGAATCAGTTCTGGGATCTGGAGTCAGAGGACTTGAGTTTGAATCCTGACTCTGCTATACAAATGAGACCAACTTACAAAGTGCTTTGCTAACCTGCCAGCTCTACCCAAATGCTAGCATTATTACTATCCTATACCTATGCAGTTTAGGAGTAGCTAGGAGGCAGTACAGTGGATAGAGCAGTGGGCCTGGAGTCAGGAAGACTTATTTTCCTGAGTTTAAATCTGGCCTCAGACACTTACTAGCTGTGTGACCCTGGGAAAGTCACTTAACTTTTTTTTGCCTCAGTTTCCTCATCTGTCAAATGAGCTGGAGAAGGAAATGGCAAAGCACTCCAGTATTTCTGCCAAGAAAACCCCAAATGGGGTCTAGAAGAGTCAGATAGGACTCAACAATACACCACGAAGTCTAGAGCAAACCATTTGCCCTCTCTGCCTCTGAATTTCTGTAAAATAAAGAGCTTGAAAATTTTTAAATAATAATAATAATAAAATGAGAGGACTAGACCAGATGTCCTTTAGTTTCTCTTCCATTTCTGTCTACATACTTGGAAGCTGGGGGGGGAGGGAATTTAGAACTCAAAATCTTAGAAAAGCAAATGGTGAAAACTCAAAATAAATAAGTAAATAAATCTTTTTTTTTAATTAATAAATGGTTGGCAGCAAAGGCTGTGACCCCTGTAAGTCTTCTTTCCTCCTGCTAGTCATCACCAAGTCCTTCAGTGGAACATCTGGGAGAACCGACTCAGGCCTGGAAAGGAGGCCTAGTTCTTACTGATTCTGCAGCGTCTCCACATGACTCTTCCCCCAGCCAGAGCCAGAGTCATACCCTCAGACTCAGTGTGTCCACACAGTGAGATACACTGGAAACATTCCAGACCACCATGCAGACTAAGGTGTCAGGACAAAAGAAACTAGAATAGTCATAATCTGGTATACTAGAAAGATCTCTGGGAGGATCTGATTGAGTTCACATCCTTCCTTAGACACTTACTGGCCATGTGACTCTCCGCAAGTAATTAACCACTGCCTGCCTCAGTTTCCTCAACCATAAAATGGGATAATAATAGCATCTACCTCCGAGGGTTGTTGAAAGGGCCTGGTGAGATCTTTGTAAAGCACTCTGCAAACCTTAAAACACTACAGACATGGTAGTTTACTACATTAAGTGGGGCAGTACAAAGAAAGGTAAAACGTGCACCCTGCCCTGAAGGGACAGCCTAAGGAGGAGCTCACACTGGGCTGGTTCTAGAGTTCTGGCCCTCAGGAAGGTCACAATCTGGAGGGAGGAGAGGACAAACACAAATAATTATAGCAAAAATAAATTACCCAAGAGAAGCCAAAACAAGAGACTGTGAGTCCAAGAGGAAGAGATCTCTTTCAGAGAGATATAGGCTCACTGGCGTCATGCATTTCCAAGGCTCTCTTCTTTACTTTCTTCCCATAAGTTTTACTGCAGATAGGATCAGAGAATCCCAAGTTGGAAGGGACCCAAAGACCATCTAGTCCAATTCAAGCATGACAAAGGCCTCCCCCACCCCCAATGAGTGGTCATCCTGCCCTTGATTAAAAACACGCTGGGAGGAGAAAGGCCCCTCCTCCCGAGGCCACACAGTCCTCTTCTAAGCAATTCTATTCTTTAGGCGGTCCTGACATCAAACCCCAATTGGCCACCATATAATGCCCGCCATTGCTCCTTGGTTTGGGACCAGTAACAACGACAACGAATCCCCTTCTATGGCCCTTTCCGTGCTTGAAGTTCACTACCATGGCCCCCTGAGTCTTCTCCAGCCTAAACAACCTAACTCCTTGAATTGATATTCATATCACAAAAACTCAACGCCTCCTACCATCCGACTGGCCTTGCCCTAGTCATTCCTCCAGCTTCACAGTGTCCTTCTTCAACTGGAGCCTCCAAAATTAAGCATAATATCCCAAGTGTAATGGGGCCTAGGACAGTCAAAGGGATTTCTGAGGGAAACTGAGGTTTAGTTTTTCAGTGGGGTTTAGCGTGGCAAGATTCTACATTGCCATGTTGAGACTACATCAACTTTGAGATTTTATTGTTGCCTGCAACTTGAAGTGATATATTCTGCACACTTTTATATCCAAAGCAACCAGGACTGGAGCTGGGTCTGGTCATATTCCTAGGCAAAGAAGATGGCTGCCTAACTGGGGATATGTTCTTAGAATCACTTTGGTCCCAAAGTATCTCCTACGTGATGCCAAGCGCTTCAAATTCCATCATTAGAAATTGATTCTCTTCCCCCATCCGTGAACATCTTTTAAAATTTAAATTCCTTCGGGATGGAGAACACCCCAAATTAACTATGTTTCAACCTCCCAAGCCTCCACTTTCCTAAAATATTTTTTACCTCCATATAAGGCAAAAGTTAAAATATGACAAGGGTGATAAGGAATGACCAAATCAGAAGAAAAATGGAATGTGCAAATATGTTTCTCTTTCATGTTTCCTTGTGGACAAATGCCTCTTTTGCGTCTGTTTAGTCACGTCCTGTCCCTCAAGAGACCATGGCTTTGTGTTGGGGGACTGAGGGAGAATTAGGGCCTTGGTTCTACTGCTGGCACACCCAGCACAGCCCAGAGAGGTGAAGCTTCAATGGGCATGCCCACTTCTGAGAGAGCCCCCGAAACTCATCGAGTAGCGATATCTCTGGCTCGCTGTGCTGTGATCAGAACAAAGAGGGCTGGCTTCCCAGAAAGATCAGCTTAGAGGGGATTCAGCAAATGTTACTTTGCAGGAAAACTAAGAATCAACAACATTTTCCAGTTTAAAAATTAGGCTGTTGAGATAATGGGCAGAATTCTGAGATGTATCCATGAGAATGTAACAAATAAAAGGGCAGCGGGCAAGAAGAGTTCCAAGAAGCAGGAACAGCCCCCTCCCTGTCCTGAAGGGTGACCTAAAAGGGACCTTCAAGATCATCTAAACCAGTCCCTTCATTGTACAGATGGGCAAACTGAGACCCACAGAGGAGAAAGGACTTAGGACCAGAGAGGTCATGGTCTCATCTCCTTGTACAGATGTAGCAACTGAGGCCCAGGTTTCAAGGATCCAAATCCAATGTACTTTCTACTACATAGTATTGTCTACCAAGTCATGAGGACCCAGAAAGTGAAAGACCAATGCCCATGGCCTTGGGAGGCATGGTGAGAAGACTGGAAAGCCATTAGAAAGAGAACTGGATGATGGGGGTTCAAATCCCATCTCTGACACTTTCTACCTGTATGACTTTGAGCAAATCACTTCACTTCTCTGAGCCTCAGTTTCCTCTTTCATAAGTTTGGGGGTTTGGGCTAGCTGGCAGGTCTATCTCTTTGATCCCATGATCCCATCAGTCTATTGGCTCACGGGTTAGGGAATATTTGCAGTGCGTTCTCAGAGGCCTTAGAACTCTATGTGGACGTATGGTGCCCATCTCAGATAAACTTTCTAAACCTATAGGAGACAACAACCATCTTGTTAAGGATCCATTATTTGTGGGGCTTGGCACACGTGGGGAAGGTGGTGGAGATATACCCTCTTAGATGCCACTGCCAGGTACATAGCTTAACTTGGGCAAGTCAGAAGGAAAGATGACATATTATTCTGGACAGCACTTTTGTGGCAACAAAGAACTGGAAACAAAGCAGGTCTCCATTGACAGGGACGAGTTAATCAGGTTGGGACAAGAGAAGCCTTTCTGAGGTAGGGAAACTGCTGAAGAGGTAAGTGTATCCTCAGAAATACATGTGATTTTTTTTTTTTGCTTTTGGTGAGGCAGTCAGGGTTAAGTGACTTGCCCAGGGTCACACAGCCAGTAAGTGTCAAGTGTCTGAGGCCGGATTTGAACTCAGGTCCTCCTGACTCCAGGGCTGGTGCTCTATCCACTGTGCCATCTAGCTGCCCCCAAAATTCATGTGATTTTAGAACAAGGCATTGGAAAGCAAATGAAAGTCAGAGCCAGTTCTTAAAGGGTTTCTTCTCTCAATATGTTTGACACTCGTTAATGATAGACAGGCAGAGAGGGAGGGAGAGGGAGAGAGAGAGAGAGGGAGAGGGAGAGAGAGAGAGAGAGAGAGATACAGCTGGCTTCAGGAACCCAGTCAGGAGGACTGGGTTCAAATCCTGCCTTTGACCCATACTGATTGTGTGACCCTAGGTAAGTCACCTAACTCTCAGTCCTCTCTAGGCAATTCTCTACAACTTGAGGCTGCAGAGAAGGTGCCCATCTCCATTGGTAAAGGGAATGTCTTCACTTGGGAGCTATCCTTCAGAACTCACAGTGCCAGTCCTTGCCCCTAAGTGAAAACAGAGAAGGGGGGGTGGGGGAGGCCACTGAACCGAAGGAGCAGTAAGTGAGACAAAAGCCACAGACTTTATTCCTGAGGAAGGAGCAAGTATTTCTTGTCTAGGATTACCTGGCACAGAAGCAGAGAGAATGGGGGAGTGCGTTGTTCTCGTCTGTGAGACTGGACCAGGCTGCTTCTTGTACCTAAGGTGACAGCCCTTGGAGAAGGCAGAGAGCAAGTGACCCTGAGGACATGCTGGGGCCAGAGGCTGGGGGACTCATACTGTCAGGGCTCAGGGAACATCATGGTTGTTCATGTATGCATCATGGACACAGTGATTGCGTAGGCAGTCCTGGAAATCGTAGAATTCCAGGATTAGAGCTGGAAGGGACCTGAGAGGCCAGCCAGTCAACTTCTTCATTTTACATAAAAGGGAACTGAGGCTCAGAGGAGTGACGTGACCTTCCCAGGAAATGCCATGCCATCCCAGGACCCACTGAAGAAACTGGGGAAGTTCAAAAGCCTGGAGGAGTAAAGACTAGGGGATGGCCATGTTCAAGTATATGAAAGGTTGTTTCATGGAAGAAAAATGAATTTTTAAAGGCCTGCAAAGCTAGAAGACCACTTGTTGGAACATTGTATAAAATATTCCTGGTCATGTTTTCTGATTTCTGAAGCCCTTTCCAACTGTGAAATTCTGGGCTTGTCTCATTGACTATCTATCCACAGTGTCTTTCCCAGACATGTACTCACAAATTATCAGAATGGGCCACTTGTCCCAATCTGGGCAATGTACTTTTTCATCCACTTTGGATTTCCATGGAGTACGGTTAGATGGAATTCTTGGGAACAACTGTAGAGGTCACTGTAGATACTCTAACCTTTCAGAATGCCCTGCAATTAAGTGAATACAATCCATAGGACCATAGCACTAGAGATGAAAGTCTTTACAAGCCATCTAATCCGATGCCCTCATTTTGTAGATGAGGTGACTGAGGCTCAGGGACATGAAGTGATTTGCCCAAGGTCACACAGTGACCAAGGCTGGATTTGAACCTAGATTTTTTTTATTACAAATTTGCTTCAACAAGTTATTAAGTACTTGGGCTATTCCAGGCACCGACTGTGCTGTGTGCTAAGGATATAAAGATAAAAACAAAAAGTGCTTGTCCTGCACAAACTAGCGTCCTGCTTGGGGGAACCAAGGCTACCCAGATAAGTGTGTACCAAACATATGCAAATTAAATACAAAGTAATCTGTGGAGTGAGGAGAGCTCGCAATGAGAAGTGAGGGGAGAGAACCAAAAAGAGACACCTTGTAGGTAGAGTTGTTTGAGCTGAGCCTCGAAAGGATCCATGGGCTCCAAGAGAGAAAAGAAGCAAGAGTGTTTCAGAGATGATGGATCTCTGGGATGTTGGGTAAGAGGAAACCAATTTGGCTGGAACGTAGAAGGTCAGGGGGAGTGATGCATAACCAGCTCGTGGAGCCAGGTTGGGAAGGACTTTGAATGTTAAATAGAGGAATTTGGATTGGATCCTAGCTGGAATAGGGAGCCTCTAAAGACTCCTGAGCAGAGGAATGATGATGAGACCCATGCTTGGGAATGTCAGTTCCCAAGCTGAGAGGAGGATGCATTGAGGAGTGAAGAAAGACTGACTGGTACAGTGTCGTGTAGTAACAGGATGATTTGGTGATTGACGGTGAATGCTTTTGTCAGGAGTCTGCATCATACATCTTCCAAACATGGCAAATGACTTGGGTGTCTATATTTCTCCCTGTTTGCTGCCTTGTTAATACTGATACAGCAAAATTATTTTGATGGGCTTCAAGGCTAGATTCTATTCCACTGAGTTAAACAGGTTTTATTTTTTCATTAACAAAAAATAGAAAAGATTGAAGCATTGAACAAGAGATTTAAATCTATTGAAGATTTAATTGATGATTGAAATTGAATTGAAATCAATTGAAGATAGAATAATAGCTTTAAAGAGTAGAGTAGAAAGAGCTAGCCTCAAAGCCAAGAAGATGGGGGTCAATAACGTCAGGAACATTGAGTAGCTGAATGAGCCTCTGAGTGCCTCAGTTTCCTTACTTGAAAAATGAGGGGGTTGACAGCCTCCACGTTCACTTTCAGCTCTAAAGCTAAGGATTTAAGCCCTACCTCTGACTTCCATTCTGGCTATGTGACAAACCCCTGGATTTCTCAGTGTCCCAGGGCAGCTCTCCAAGACTAGAAATTGCCAAGTGGGGACCAGATACCAGCTTGCAATGATAGAAGTTACACCTGGAAGTTCCCATACCCATGAAATCACTAGTCCTAGACACAAAAGCAATTTAAAAAAAGCCACAACATGGTCTTATCTGCCTTATATCCATCAGTGCTGCAGCTTGCCACAGAAAATCACCTTCCAAAGCTCACCTGTTGCCTTGTTTGCATCAAGGATTCATTATTAAGAAGACCAACTTCTACTTTGGTAGTTGCTGAGGTCTCAGTTTCCTTTTCCTTTCTTTCCTTTCCTTTTTAGTTGTGTTTATCTTCTTTGTTTGACCTTCTCCGCTCCCTTTGGCCACCCACAGCCTTCGGTAACCTAGATAGAGGATCCGCCTTTGCCCAAATTAGCTTGAGTGGAACCAAGTGGGCAGGAATTCATTTTCAAATAGAAGTCTGATCTAGCTGAGCAGAATGGCAATACCCAGAATGAGGAGAATGTTAATCCTATATTCCGTCAGCCCTGCCCTTGAGAGACTGGGCTTCGGACAGGGACAAAAGCTTGGCTCTCCTCAATTTTAATGATTGGCTATTAATGTGAAAAAGAAAGAATCATTTCTCTCAATACCTAGGATATGAATATGCATAAACACATAGATATAAAGATTCATAGAAACATGGATGCATACGTGTATACATAGGAACAGATACAGAGATACAAAGATGCATAGAAACATAGATAGATAGAAAGATAGATAATAGGTAGATGGTAGATAGATGGATGGATAAACAGATCTTGAGGGAGAGGGAGTAGAATACAAAGTGTCAAACATAAGTAAATATAATGAAAAACAAAATCTCTTCATTTGGGAAGAACATTGCAACAAATCAGAGGATGGATAAGGAAAAGTCTCCAGGCTTTGAAGGTTGCTGAGGATTCCACAATTTGGAGGTGAGAAGGAAGTGTCTTCCAGACCTGGAGAACCAATAATGAGAAGGCACGTGGGCAGGAGGTGGAACTGTAAACAGAGAGCAGTTCTAAGGCCAGTTTGACTGAAATAAAATACTCACCCCTCCCGACCCCTGCATGATGTTGGGGGAACAAATATTATCTTCACCATTTTCCGGGTACAGAAACCTAAGGCTCAGAGATGTCAGGGGACTGGCCCAGCATCTCATAGCTAATGAGGTATCAGAGCCCAGGTTTGATGGATTGCAAGGCCAGCCCCCTCTCCCACAGACTGCTGCACATCCCCCTGCCCACCCTTGCCAGCTCTAGGAATCTCTGCCTCTATCATCTTGGTCCTCCCTCTTCTGGAGCCCAGAAGCAAAAAGCATTTTCTCCCTAGGTTGAGGCAGGGATGCTCAAGGACAGCCATGTTAAGGATTGGGGAGGTGGGGGCAGGGGGAGAGAGAATGATCTAGACCAAGCGTGGAAACAAAAACATTTTACAAAACAAGGTAGCAGTTCTAAGATCCACCCAACGTCAGCCTTGAAGAAGCTGCCATAGCTAAGATGCTTGGCCTTGCCCCGAAGATGCATTGTGGTCCACTGGGCTCCTCTCCTCCCCTCACTCTGGGAACAGGCAGCCTCCTCCCTCCCAAGCTGGAGCTTGCCTTCCTCCTCTTCTTTTCCTCCCCCTCCCCCTTCCCCATCCTTCCCTGACCACCCAATCACAGCAGACACTGGAGCTAAACTCCCCACATCCATCCCTTCTGCCCCAAGGCAGGCACAGCCAGAGACTGTGCAGCCACTGACTTTGCCCTAAGTGGGGACACAGAAAAGGCTGTGGGTATCTCCCCAGGAACCCACTGATCTCCTCGAACTCTCTCTACGACCCCGAGAACTTGGAGGTAAGTACCCAGCCTGGACTTTTAGAAACCTAGCTGGCCACAAGTCTCCAGGCAAGCAGGCTGGGCTGGGAGCAGAAAGCCCAGGGGGTGAGCTCTGCTTTGGCTGACTCAAGTGGCAGCAGAATGACTGACTTCTCTAACAGACCAGGGCTGGCTAGGATCAGCTGGCTTCCGTGACTCTTTAAACCAAATGGATGGCAGACCTGAATGGCTCAGGGAGTTCTGGAGCAGTGCCGGGAGCCTAATGGGGGACCCAGGGGCTTAGGGGATTTTCATCGCTTTCCTCCCTTCAGACCCCAAGTCAGTAGAAGTGCCTGGAACACAAGAGGTCTGCGTGTGAGTCTGGGCCCTGGGCTGCCAGCTGGGTACACTTGGGTAAATATTTCCTCTGTAAAGGTCCTCAGTTTCTCCTCTGCAAGATGCTGTCTAACTTGGTAGTAAGAGCTTAGCTGCTTGAAGATGTCCAACGAGGGGCCACTAAAATTAAAAATAATTGACATTTGCATATGATACTGACGTTTATAGAGCAGCTTAAGGTTTGCAAAGTGCTTTACCAATGGTACTTCTCTTGGTCCTGAAAACATCTCTGGGACATTACTGTTATACACTTCATCTTGGAGTTGAGGAAATTGAAGGGCCAGATAAGGAATGGAGTAGACCCTGCTTCCTCTAGGCAGTCTGTAGCGGTTTTCTTCCAGAGCTGGAAGGTTTGTCCCTGAGGATTTAGAACCGGACTTTAGCTGCCTAGTGCAGATGTTCTAGGTAACTTCCTCCTCTGCAGTGCTCAGAGAAAGGAAGATTGAAATGACTTATGTTCCTTTGAAAGTATGGTTTGTGCCTTCAGTTATCCCCCAAATGGTCTAACACTGGCCCACCATAAAGGGAATCCCCTTCCCATCCCTGATGATGATGATGATGAGGAGGAGGAGGAGGAGGAGGAGAGCACTGATACAATGCTTTATGGTTTATGGAAGTTAAGTGCTATTTCTATTGCCATTTTAGAGATGAGGAAACTGAGACTGAGAGAGGTCAGTCAATAAATATTAAGTGCCTACTGCTGGCCAGGCAGTACTAGAGATTCAAAGAAAGGCAAAAAAACAGTCCCTGACCTTGAGGTGCTCATGATCTAATGGAAGAGACAATAAGCAAGCAAATATGTACAGAAAAGCTATATATAGGATAAATAGGAAGCAATTGACAGAGAGAAAGTATGAGAATTAAGAGGGATTGGGAAAGGCTTCCTATAGAAGGTAGGATTTTAGCTGGTCCTTGATGGAAGCCAGGGAAGGCAGGAGGCACACAGTTCAGGAGGAAGAGCATTCCAGGCATGGCGGATGAGCCAGAGAAAATGCCCAGAGCCAAAGGATGGCCACTTGTTCTAGGCCTGGTGAAGTAACTTAACCTGTGTCACACAGCTATTAAGTGTCCGAGGTGGGATTTGAATTCAGATCTGACTCTTAAACGCCATCTGTCTATCCACTGTTAAAGTAGGACAGAGGAGAGTCAGTAGCTTTTTAAGGGTTGGAGATCCATTTGTTTTAATAATCTCAGCTATAACTTTTTGAAGAATATGAAACACAGATATTTGATGTTAAACATGCACCAAATGCCTTTGTTCTGGTTTATAAATTTGAATCGTTTTATTTCATTTATATGCATTAACACATTCAAACAGACAGTCCAAGTCTCCTCTTATCACAGTGAGTCCTTCAATGAGCTCATTTCCAGAAGGCAGAGAAAGTTTGGATGAGGGAATTCGGTAGAGCTAGGAAGAGGGGAGAGCAAAGAGGAAGGGGCGGCATCCCCAAGCCCTTGGGGAAGATCAGGGCATCTAAAGGGCTGCCTGAGGAAAGGAGGCCCCAGAGAGAGGCTCCCCCAGGGCCTCTGGGACAGGGAAGGAGGAGGAGACACAAGGAAGAGGCTGTGAATGCGTTGTTCCTGGGCGGGCCGTCCTGTTCCTTCAGTGGAACTGGGTTGTTCTTCAAGAAGATGAATCAACAAGAAGGTTGCCAACCAGTCAACATTTGACTGGTTTGTCCCAGTATTTTATCACAAAAGCCAGTTCTTTAGGACTGGGTTTTCATTTTTTTTATTTTATTTAACTAGCCTTCCTCAACAGAAGTTACCAACAGATCCATTTTCTTTGGC
This sequence comes from Vombatus ursinus, assembly GCF_900497805.2. NCBI lineage: Eukaryota > Metazoa > Chordata > Mammalia > Diprotodontia > Vombatidae > Vombatus > Vombatus ursinus. The sequence goes on along the minus strand of NW_020950758.1, from coordinate 573,006 downwards.
AAACGGAGCCCTGAATGAGGACAGTAGGAATCCCTGCTATCAGCCAAAGTTAATGCTTGTTGACCACTGACCGACTCCCGCACCAATCCTCGGTTTTCTGTCCGAACCCTGGAGTGATCAGTGGGCAGATTTAAGGGCAAGAGGGAAGCCTATCAATTTGGTTGGGAAGACGGGCCTCCCCTTCGCCCTTCAATCTATCCACTGACCCCTGCAGGGGCGTGAGAGTCAGTCAGTCAGTCAGTCAACAAGCATTGGCTTTGTGTGATAGGGTGATAGTGTTCTTTTTGTGTGGTAAGAGCCTCTGACTTAGAGCATAGAATGTCTGAGCTGAAGGACGTCCACCCCTTTGGAGGTTCTCTCTCATCTCCAACAGCTAAGTCTCGTTGATAGGATCTGAGACTGTCAGCAAAGGGCAGAGAGCTGGCCTGGAAGGTCACAACACACACAGATGCCCATGGCTGCCCAAGGGCCTCTGGCTATGTTCAGCGCTTTGAGTGACAAGATGTACCAGAGCCGAGAGCGGCCCAGAGCAGAGCCCAGGAATCCCACAGCCTGTGTGTGCCCTCATCAGTCCCCACCCGGAGCGTCCTGCTCAGTTCTGGGCACCACATTTTGATGTCCTAGAGAGTGACCACAGGAGGCCAATCAGCACAGGGAAGAACACCAAGTCCTTGCAACAAGAGGGTCCCTTGGGAACACCGAGGCAGGGTTTGTTCAGAGAAGAAAGAGTTGGAGGGCTGTCACTGGAGGAGAAATCTGAGTGCTCTGTGCATGTGCGTCTTCCCTCATAAAGCTTCTAAAATAACTGCCTTGATTCATAGATACAGTCACATCTCCTCTGCTAGGAGGCAGCTCGGTTGCACACTGGTTAGAGCAGCAGACCTGAACTCAGAAAGACCAGATTCTAAATCTGGCCTCAAAACTTCCTAGCTGTGTGACTCTGGGCAAGTCACTTATCTTCTGCTGCCTCAATTTCCTCATCTATTACATGGAAATAATAAGTAGATGCTATTATCTGCTTCCCAGGGTTTGTTGAAAAGATAAAATGAGATAATATTTGTAAAGTGCTTTGCAAACCGTAAAATGCTACCTGAATGTTATTATTATCATTTGATCTGAAATATTAAGCGGTTCCCAATGGGGTTTGGGGAGAAAGGGATTTCATAGACCACTCCTCTCCATGTAAGGTCCCAAGGAATGTGGCTCCTAGGAAACAGATCTGCCCACTTCCCGAGTTGGAAGGGACTTCAGATGTCATCTGGTCTAAGTGGTACCAGAAAAGGCATCTCCTCCACTTAGCACATCCCTGCCAAGTGCTCATCTAGCCCATGCCTGAAGACTTTGGAGGAGGGGGAGCCCACACAAATTAGCAATTACCATAGAATCGTAGCTGGTATTGATATAACGCTTCAAGATTTGCCAAGCATTTTGCATGTGCGCTATTTCGCTTAATGCTCACAAGAACCCTTCAAGGTAGGTACTATACAATTATCCCCATTTTACACATGAGGAAATTGAAGTAGATAGGGGTTAAGTGACTTGCCCAGGGTCACACAGCTATTAAGTTTCTGAGAGAGGATTTGATTTCAGGTCTTCCTGGCTCCAAGTCCAGCATGGTGGACCCTGTGCCCTGTTGCCTCTCCCCTGGATCCCCACAGCCCACTTCTTTTTGGGATGACTCTCACTGTTAGGGATTTTTTCCTGATATAAAACCTAAATCTGCGTCCTTTCAGCTCCCACCCATTGGTCCTGGTCCTGCCTCCTGGAGCCAAGCAGAATAAATGGAATTTCTCTTTCCCACAAGTCCTCAAGTTCTTAAACATATCTGCCGTGTTCCCCTCAGTCTCCAGGCTAAATACCCTCAGCCCCTTGACTCAGTCTTCATTTAGCATGGACTCAAGGCCCTTGACCATTCCTCTGGACAGTCCCCATCTTATGAGCATCCTTCCTCAAGAGTAGCCCCTCTACTGGACCCAGCGTCCCAGCTGTGTGTAGTCTGACTACTGAAAGGAGTTATCACATAGCACAGGCTAAGGCATCAGAGGCGCTGTGGACAAATCCCTGCACTCCCATTCCCAGCAAGGTGACCATGGACAAATCGTGTCCCTATCCCCATCACCAGCATCGATTTTCTCACTTGTAAAATAGGAATAATAAAAAAAATGGGCAGTATCTGCCTCAGTGGGTCACTTCTGGGAAAGATCTTCATAAACCTTTGGGAGCTTACATACACTTACATAGTGGTTACAAAATCAGTAGAAGATGATGGAGGCTGGGGACACCGGGGAAGACTTCATGTAGGAGGAAGGGCCTGAGGGGAATTTTGAAGGTGTTATTATTATCTCCATTTTACAATTGAGGAAACTGAGGCACAGAGAGGTTAAGAGATTTACCCAGTGTCATGAAGCTAGTAAGTGTCTGAGGATAAGTGACAGTGGGTATAGCCACCATTGACTAGGCAGATTACCAAGTGATAGTGTCCCCAGGCTGTGTCCTCCAACGTCCTTCCTGGAGCCAATGTCTCTAATAGATATTGTTGCCTTGGCAACTTCACAGCCTCCCTTCAAACTTCCTGGCCCTTTCTCTCCTGAGCTGGTGGGTTATACACCCCGAACATCCTTCTCAGAGCAAACAAGCCGAAGGAGGGGCCTCCGATCGGCCTCACAGGTCACTCTGTCTCCCAGCTCTACAGGGGCATCCTTTGCCTCTTTCCTGGAGTTTCCAGCCCGGGCTTCAGTCTTCTGGTCTCACCATAGTTTCAGACGCAGGCTGCAGCTGATGGCTGTGGGATCAGTGAAACTGAATCCCCATGAACCATTCCAGACTCCGGTTTGATTCCACAACACTCTCCCCTCACCAGAAAAAGAAATAGGCAGTGTGGGGGTAGTGTGCTGGACTTGGAAATGAGGAGGAGCTGAGTTTGAATCCCACATCTATGCAACCTTGGGTAAACACTTTAATCACTTGACTTCAGTTTCCTTATCTGTAAAATGGGGATAATAATAGCACCTATCACCCAGGGATCTTATGAGGCTCAAAGGAAATCATGTCAGTCCAGTGCTTGCCAACATCAAAGAGCTGAGGACATGTGCTCCACCATTATTATCAGAGAGGAAAAGCGGGATTTGCACTCCAGGGCAGGTGGGATTGCTTAAGAGCCAGTTTGGGGCAGCATGGATTCAGAGCTCAACCTGCGCTCTGGGCTGGGTATGAGCTCCGGGGAATCTTCTACTTAATTCCACAACTGTTAATGGACCAAAAGGCATTTACTAAGTATCTGCAGTGCTTAGGACTTGTGGGCGCAAAGACAAAAATTAAACAGCCCCTGCCCTCGAAGCATTTTTATTCTATCTGAGGAGACAACATACACTTATATAGTCGTTACAAAATCAGTATAAGATGATGGAGGCTGGGGACATGTAGGAGGAAGGGCCTGAGGGGAATTTTGAAGGTGTTATTATTATCTCCATTTTATAATTGAGGAAACTGAGGCACAGCCAGGTTAAATGATTTACCCAGCGTCATGAAGCTAGTGTCTGAGGCTGGATTTTAACTACAGTGTAATGGAATGTCATGTGCGAGGGACAACCCCGGCAACGTGGCTGGACCTCAGACATGGGAGGGGAGGTAATATAGAACAAGGTGAGAAAGGTAGGTTGGGACCAGGTTCCCTCCAGAGGGAGGGAATCAGGGCCCACCATACGCAGAGAATAGGCTGAGGAAGGAAGAGGAGAGGTGGAGAAGCAAAGGTGGGAGGCCTAAGAGGAACTCGCTGTGTTGGTCAAAGCACCAGACCTGGAGTCAGCAAGGCCCAGGTTTAAATCCCATGGTCGTCACTTTCTAATTTTCTGACCCTGAGCAAATTATGTGACTTCTCTTGATCTCAGTTTCCTAATCTGTAAAAAAAAAAAAAAAAAAAATAGATTAGACCCAGAAGCCTCTAAGATCCCTTCCAGCTCTGGCTCCTATGGCCCTGGGGCTCTCCAAGGCTATTCAAGAACAGGAGGGAGAGAGGCGGAAAGAAAGCAAGGCGGTGAGTAGGGAGAAATAAGGCAGCTCTGGCTCTCCCTTATAATACTGGGCTCCTTTGACCAAGACACTGACCTTTCAGGAGGCAGGAGACTGAGCAGAGGCCATTGAAACTGTTTTTCCTCCAACTCCTGGGTTCAGAAGAAGAGTATAGATCAGGTCTGAGAGAAACTGTGCACGCAGAGCTCTAGTGGATAAGATAATAGCATATAACAACAACTGCATTAATCCTTAGTATTTATATAGTGCTTTAAAGTTGACGAAGCATTTACCAGGATTATCACATTTGATCTTCACTTCAACCCCAGGAGGTTGCTAGGTGCTATTATTGTTTCCATTTTACAGATGAGGCAACTGAGACACAGAGAAGTTAAATGACTTATCCAGAGTCATACCGTGATTAAGTGTCAGACACTAGATTTCAATTCAGGATTTCCTGACTCCAGGTCCAACACTCTGTCCACAAGGTGAAATTTGTTTTTCATTTTATTGTTGTGATTGTTCTTACAGATATGAGTAGGATTTTATGCAATTAAGCATACTTATTTGGACGCTAGGCTGGCTAGCTTCTAACATGTTGTGTCTGTGTTTTCACATAATGGAGCTGCATAAAATGATAGCTGAGCCAGGGAAGGCGCAGGGTTTTTCCCATGGGATGTTTCTACTTATATCCCCTGTGCTTAGCACAGTGCTCTGCACACTTCATTCATTCATCCATTCACTCATTCATGAGATGGAAGCCCTAAGTGTGTCAGACTGGACAAAGTTGACCCCACTTTTAGATTAAGATCATAAGCACCAAAAGGTTTCTGATTGGATAAGTAAATCTTCACTGACCACACCCCTTAGGCTAAGATCTGAGCCTGCCTATCAGTTAAAGAGGAGGACCTAGGCGAAAGAAGCCCTAGTTCCCTAGGAACCATGAAGAGTTTGGAACTTCCCAGGGTGGACCCCATAACCCAAGTAGCCAGCCTGAAACATCCCAGCACCTGGTTTTCATGGTGAATAGAACAGGTTGGGGGGCAGCAGCGCCACCTGGTGTTTAAACAAATATTTATTAAACCATCTACTTTTTGCATAGTCCTGTCCACAGCCATAGACTGTGAGAGTTTAGTCTAAGGAAGAGAACAGACACCCAAGTGTGCAATAGGGCATAGACCATCACATCCCTCTGATGCCCTAATGTCAGGAAAAGAGCACTGGGCTTGGAATAAAAGAATCTGGGTTCGAATCTTAGCTCTGCTGTTAACCAATTTTGGTTCAATCGCATAAGTCTCTGAGCCTGGTTCTTCATCTTAAAATGAGAATGAGAATAATACTATCTAAATCACAGTACTGGTTGTGAGAAGAATGGTACGTTGGCTTGAATTCCTGTTACTGTTGTCATTATTAAGTCGACAGAAGCATTCAGCATGAAGTTGAGCGGAAGAGAAACCGTAGGCTAGAGACTTTCCTAATCATCCAAGGATAGGGGGGTCAAGGCTAATGAAGTGCAAATTAATATTATGCTCATTCTTCCTGCCTGTCAGTAGGGTGGCAAATTCTTTGAGCTGTCCCCAAGCCCACTTCTCTCCAATCTCTCCCGGGGCGACCTTGGCAAAACATCGATTCCCTGCCATCACGAGTTACGATCCAGCATGAATGAGTAGATGGAGTGTGAAGGACAGGCACTATAGGTGAAGTCATTAGAGAACTCATTTGTGGGCTTCCTAAAAGCCTACACCGCCCTGTTCAGACACAAACCAGAGCATGCCAAGAGATACCCTGAGTACAGCTGGCGAGCTCTGTGCCCAGAGAGCTTTGTATTGTGGGGGACAGATAATCAAAGAAACCAAACAAGACACCCTTCCCTCGGAGATGACCTTCCAGCCCCTCTGCATAGATTGTGTGTGCAGTTGATTGCATAATGTAGAATTTATACACAACTTTTAGAGGAGAAGTGGTAGAGTGGAGAGAGCCTGGCTTGCGAGTCAGAACCCTGGTTCACATCCTGCTTCTGACTCTTCCTACCTGTTTAGCCTTGGACGATTCCATTCACTTCTCTGTGCCTCCGTTTTCCCATCTACAAAATGAAGGGGTTATACTAGATGGATTCTGAGGTCCCTTCCAGTTTGACATTTAGGATCCCACAAAACCATTTATTTCATAAAATAGGACCCACCCATATGACATTTTAAAACATTCCTGTTGCTGGGGCTGAGAGGCTACAGTGTTTAACTAATCTATTTTCAATTCTTTCCTCTCTTTTATTCTACTTGCTGCTGATGCACCCATGTTGTGCCTCCAAGCTTTCCCAGTTTCCAGACATGATAGAGAAACAGGAGGAGGTTGGGATGGACAAGAGAAAAAGCACTGATTCCAGAAGGAGAAATGAGAAACAAGAAGGTAAGGTCCGCTCACAAGGGTGAGGTTGGAATCACTGATTGTAACTCTTTTCTTAGCCCTGGGGGGCCTGGGACACTTGCCTCCAGACAGAGCATCTCTGAGGGGGCCCAGTGTTAGAAAGGAAAGAGAAGTGATTGGGGGTCAGGAGACCGCAGTTGGGATTCCTTCTCTTCTGGTTATTAACTGTGCAGAGTGCTAGAGATACAAAGAAGGAGAAATGAAGCCCCTGCTCTCGGGGTGCTTATACAACAAATAAAATACATCGATCACAAAGGAAGCCAATTCTACTGAAATAAAGGTGTCATTTTTACCCTCATCAAGTCCACACATGCCCCAAAATCTAAGTCAAATGTTAAGAACCCCTCTCCTAAGGAGCATTAAATAGAAGGAATGAGGTAGGCAAGAGAACCGGATGTAGGAAAAAACTAAAAAAGCAAGGTAATTTTTCTTCTGTCTTAGCAAATATTGAGGCAGTCAGTGGCATGGTAGGAAGAACATTGGACCTGGAGTCAGGAAGGCCTGAGTTCAAATCCTGCCTCCCATAACCCAAATGCCAAATACACATTTGCCTAAAAGTCTGTTTTACAGAGAACTCACTTACACAAGGCAGGTGCTCACATGGAGGTCTGAAGAAGTGGTAGAAGGACGCTCTCAAGGTCTCTCTGAAGAACTTTAGTATTGATTGTGAGACATTGCAAACCATTGGCACAGGACTGCCCAGCATGGCACGCCCACATCAAAGAAGGCACTGTGCTCTATGAGCAAAGCAGAATTACAATAGCTGAAAAAAAACATGTGATGCACAGATTTAGAGCCATCTCCATTCCAAATGTTCAGAAGGACTATACGTGCCTGACCTGTGGTAGAGCCTTCTGAGCTTGTATTAGTCTGATCAGCCACAGTCAGACACACTGTACCTTGACCCCAACATTGTGATGTCATGGGTCCTCTTGGAGTATGAAGGACTAACAACATAACAGCTGTGTGATCCTGGGCAAGTCACTTCACCTCTGTCTGCCTCAGTTTCTTCAACTGTAAAATGGGGGTAATATGAGAACATATTTTTAAAGTGCTTTGAAAACTTCAAAGGATTGTGTAGATGTTAACTATTGTTGTTAATCATAGTGCCATGGATAAAGCAAGAAGACGTGGTTTCAAATCCTGTTTCTGAGGCTTACTAGCTGTGTGCCTATGGTTAGACACTTATCTCGCATCCCCACTTTCTTAGTCTGCAAAATGGAAATAACAGTCCCAGTAGTACCAACTGCCACAAGGGCATTTCTAGATGAAATCATATGAATGAAGGACGTTGCAAACTTTGAAGCTTTCTATAAATGTGACTGATTGCCCTAGATTATTAACCCACACCCACTAGACATATGGAGAAGCAGACATCTGGTTCCTTGGGGTCTCTAGTCCATCCTTTGATTTCCACCCCTATGACCCCCACTCTGGGACAAGCCCTCATCACATAATTACATCATTTTCATGAGCACAGAATGGCAGGATTGGAAGGGACTTCCGGGGTCACCCCACAGGTCGACTGTGCACCCCAAGAACAATCCTTTCTCCAACAACAGGAAGTGAACATCCACCTCCTGTCTGAGGGGGGGCCCCCACATTCCAAGGCAGCCTTTCCCACGTTGGGACAGCTCTGTTTGTTAAGAATTTACATCAGATATGTTGGAGAAGATGTGGGAAAATTGGAACACTAATGCATTGTTGGTGGAGTTGTGAAATGATCCAACCACTTTGGAGAGCAATTTGGAACTATGCCCAAAGGGCTATAAAAATGTGCATACCCTTTGACCCAGCAATAGCACTTCTAGGGCTGTATTCCAAAGAGATCATACAAGTGGGAAAAGGACCCACATGTAAAAAATATTCATAGCAGCTTTTTTTGTGGTGGCAAAGAATTAGAAATTGAGAGGATGCCCATCAATTGGGGAATGGCTGAGCAAGTTGTGGTATATGAATGTGATGGAATACTATTGTGCTATAAGAAATGATGAACAGGGGCAGCTAGGTAGTGCAGTGGATAGAGCACCGGCCCTGAAGTCAGGAGGACCTGAGTTCAAATCCAGCCTCAGACCTAACACTTGACACTTACTAGCTGTGTGACCCTGGGCAAGTCACTTACCCCCAATTGCCTCAAAAAAAAACAAAGAAAGAAAAGAAATGATGAACAAGCTGACTTCAGAAAAAGCTGGAAAGACTTGTATGGTCTGATGCTGAGTGAAGTGAGCAGAACCAAGAGAACGTTATACACAATAACAGCCATGTTGTGTGATAACTAATATTGGTAAACTTAACCCTTCCTGGCAATACAAGGATCTAAGACATCTCCAGAGGCCTTGTGATGGAAAATGCTATCCACATCCAAAGAAAGAACTATGGAAGTTGATTTGCTATTTTTTTTTCTCTTCTGTTCAGTTTTGTTTCCTCTTTCTGATGGTTCCTCCTATTGGTTTTAATTTTTACTTACAACATCACTAATGTGAAAATATGTTTAATATGAATGTAAATATATAGCCTATCTCAGATTGTGTGCCATCTTGGGGAGGGTGGTGGGGAGGAAGGGGGAGAAAAATTTTAAACTCAAAAGCATATGGAAGTGATTATTGATAAATCAAAATAAATTAATAAAAAAAATTTTAAAAAAGAAAGCACTTAACCTAAAAAAAAATGAGTTTACATCAGTCTGAAATCTGCCTCCCTGGAACATATGCCCACTGCTCCTGGTTATTCCCTCTGGGGTCAAGCAGACATATCTAGTCCCTCTACCACATAACTACTCTTCAAATACTTGAATATCACTTGGGGGCCACCCTGGCCTCTGGGTCTTCTCCAGAGTAAACCAGGCTAAACATACCTGGTTCCTTCAACCATTCCTCATATGTTGTGAACTTAAGGGCCTTCACCCACCTTGTTACCACCCTTTTGAACACTCTCTGGCTCATTACTTCCTAAAGTGTGGAACAAAAAGGCAAATTTAGTTTTGACATAAGGAACACATTGCTGACAATTAAAGCTTACCATAAGTGGAATGTACTGTCGTGGGATGAGTGAGGTCCCTGCAAGCAGAGGCTGATTGAGCACTTTTTAGTTGTGATGTTGAGGGGATCTTTTTTCCCTGATATGGGTTGGACTGGGTGATTCTGTAGTTTGTCCTCAGTCTTGACACAGTACAGCATTTAGAAGGGAGGTCCATTACTATTCTGCTGTCAGAAAAGCAGGTGGGTGCCATGCCTGTGATGGGCATTTCTTCTCCCAGTGAAAGAAATGTGTCCTCATGGACACAGAGGCATCACCAGTTTGATTCTCACAAGGAGTGAGTTGATTGTCATGCAAGGCAGATTAACCACATTGGTCTGAATGCAGAGCACCCCCCAAGACAAGATCTTTGTCAGAAAGGAAAACATAAAGAACAACCTAGGCAGGGCTAAAAGGTGGGAGAAGGATGAGAATGCTGAGACTTGGCCCACAGCACCCCCATAGTGCCTCTGTGGGGCTCCCCCCAAGGGTTCTTCTACCATCGCTCTGTTCTATTGGTTATTAAAGCAGTATCCATCCTTCAATCAATCTGCAAGCATAAATTAAGAGCACATTATATGCTAGGCACTGGGCATACAAGCACGATGAATGAAATGTACCTCTTCTCAGGTAACATTCCAAAACTAGGCCTCTTACTAATTTCCTCCCCTTCTGTGTCATGTCCTGCAGACTACCATTCCATCTACATTGGGGTGCCGGTCCACAGCAACTACTGTAGAAAAATGCTCAAGAAGCGAGCCCCCTCTGGCCAGGAAAAAGCCAAGCACTTCAGGAGACCCTGTGAGCACCCCCCAAGGCGGGCAGACCCAGAGGAAGCCAGGCCAGTCTCCCAAGACACCAGCACAGATGACATCAGCAAAATCCGTAAGTCTGGGAATCAATCAAAGGGATGCATTTTAGAGAAGCACCCAGGTGGTGACTGGCTTCTATAGAAGGGAGAGTTACCATGTTGGCTGCCCCTTCTCCTGAATCTGGCTTGAACAAAACCAGAGGGTGGCCTAGAATGGTCTAAGTAAGAGCATAGCAATGAAAAGATAACCCCTGATGATATAAATGAGATCTTCATTTGAAATGAAAAATATTTCAAACTTTACAGGATAACAATATTTTGATGTTGTCATGTTTTGCAGAAGCAATACAGCGCAGTAGGCTGGATGAATAACAGGCACCCTGGGTTCAAATTCTCCCTTTAGATCTCACACATTGTAAGACCCTGGGCCAGTCACTTAACGTGTTATTCTGGCAACATCAGAGGGCTTCTAAATTAATCAACAAGCATTTACTAACTAGCTGCTAAATGTGAGACACTGTGCTGGGCATTAGGGACAAAAGGTACATTGAGTCAGTGCCTGCCCTCAAGGAGCTTACATTTTATTGGGAAAGCAATATTCATAATATATGCATGGTAAATACTAGGTAATTTGTTAGGGGGTAGGAGGCTGAAGGGAAGAGGAAGAGCCTTCCAGCCATATGTCAAGGCAGAATTGGACGACATACTGTGCTGTGTATGAAAAACAGCAAGCAAGACGCTTTGGCCAATCAGTCCATCAGTGAGCATTTATTAAGCACCTACTCTATACTAGGTACCGTGTTAAATGCTGAGGATACAGATACAATGAAATAATCCCTTCTCTCAAGGAGAGTAATATCTAACATGTCTGGAAGGGTAGACTGGAGCACTATTGTGGAGAGATTTAGATGCCAGGCAGAGGAGTCTATGTTTGATTCTAGAGGTGACGTGGTCAGGTCTTTGCTCTAAGAATAATAATAAGAATAAGAAGCTATCTGGAGGATGGATTGGAGAGGGAAGAAATTGAAGGCAGGCATGCCAACCAGGAGGCAATTGCGATAGACTAGGAGAGAGGTGATGAGGGCCTTGAATGAGGCGCTGGCCACGGGAGGTGAGAGAAGGGGAGCAGAGACTTGAGAGAGGAGAAGCGTTTGGGAAGTAGAATCAGGAAAACTTGGCAACTGATGGCATGTGGGGACTGAGTGTGAGTGAGGAGGCAAGGATGGCCATCAGACTGTGAGCCTGGGGGATGGAACAGATAGTGGTGCCCTCAACAGCAATGATGAAATTCAGAAGAGGGAAGGGTTGGGAAGGAGAGATATGGAGTTCTGTTTTGGATATGCCAAGGGTGGGCTAACTCTGGGACGTCTAGTATGAAACGTTCAGTTGGGAGTTGGTGACATGAGGCAGAGGCTCGGCAGGGAGCCTTGGTCTGAATCTGTCGATTCCTTAGGAGTCATCGGCAGATGAGAGACATAGAACCCGTGAGAGCTAATGAGGTTAGTTACCAAGAGTGTGTAATCAATCTCCACACAATGTGCTACAATCTACACTGACAAAGGGAGATCCCACACAGATTCACGGGGTAGGGGTGAGGGTTGGAGGGACCTCTATTTAGATCAATATAATATTTGGAGAATACACATAATGTCACAGCATCTCAGAGCTTGAAGGGGCCTCAGAGGCCATCTCAGACCTGTATAAGAGTCCCCTCTACATTTCTGACTGTACAATCTCTACTTGAAGACCTCCAAGTGGCAGGGAGCTCACTACCGGCTCAGTTAGTTCATTCCACTTTTTGGACAGCTCAAATTCTTAGGGAGCTCCTCTGACCCCAAGCCTATATCTGCCTCTTGGGTTTTCTATCCGTTGTTCCTATCCATGTCTTCTGGAGCTAAACAAAACAAGGTTAAACCATCTTTGGGAAGGTCGTTGAAGGACTTCAAAGGTTAGGCTCTCCTGAGTCTTCTTCAGACTAGACATGCCCAGAGATTTAGATGATGTCTGGGTCACCTGTGGATTCAGGGACTGGCACTGGCCACATGACTTGGGATTATGATTTTTATTCCTTAAATGACAAGAATGGAACATGCAGTCTTTGGTAAGGCAGTCTTGGGGCTCCTTCAATTTAGAGACCAGCTATGGGCATGGTCAGAACACATCTGACCATCACCTTGTAGAAGCCTGTGGGCAAGTGGAGAGGCTCCAGTGGAGACCAAGAGGGGCAGAGGACTAGGAGTCCAGCCACAGTGGTTTCCACTGAAGGAACTGGGGATGTCCAGATTGGAGAAGAGAAGACAGGGCAGGAGTTCCTAACCTTATTTCTGTCTGGAGCTCCTTCAGCAATTAAGCCCTGTCTTCTCAGAATGATGTCTTTAAATGCATAAAGTGAAATGCATCATATTGAAAAGAAAATTTAAAAATGAGTGAAAATAAAAATACAATTTTTCCCATCCAAATTCACAGACACTCTGAAACCTATGTTGGGAGTCCATGGACCCAAATTAAGGACTCCTGGGTTAGGGGGAACATGATTGATGTCCACGAATATATGAAAGTCTCTCATGGAGAGCAGAAAATAAACTTGCTCTGCCTGAGCCCAGAGATGGAATGCAGACTGCTAGCTAGCACTTGCAAGGAAGATTTCAGCTTAATATAAGGAAGGAAAGACCTCTAGGTTCATAGAGGAAGAGCTGGAAGGAACCTCAGAGGTCATCCAGTTCAACTGTCTCATTTTTAGAGTCCTGGGGACTTGCCCAGGTTCCAGTCAAGTCAAGAAACCACTCAGTCAGTCAACAATCAACAAGCATTTATTAGACACCTACTATTTGCCAGGCATTGTGCTAAGTGTTGGGAATACAAAAAAATAGCCAAACCTCCCCCATACAAAAAAAACACAGGCCCTACTCTCAAGAAACTCAAAACCTAATGGGGAAGACAAAGTGCAAGCAGCTTATCCTGTTCACATTCAAAGTTATAATTACTATTCGTGAATTTCTCTCCATCTTATTTTTACTCACTATTTTCCTTCTCAGCCTCTCTTTTTACCCTATCCCTGTCACCTTATCTTCTCCCCTTACCCTCCAAGTCCTTATTTTACCCACCCCTCTAAGAGTCTCTCCCTTATCTTTTCCCCCCACTCTCCCAATCTTAAACTACAGACCCCCTCCAAAAGTCCCTCACCTATTTCCTTCCCCTACCCTCCTAAATCTTAATCTAGTCACCCTTCTAAAAGTCCCTCCCTCACCTTGTCCCCCAGATTTCTCACCTCTCTACAAGTTAAATAGACTTCTACACCCCTCTAAATATTCATGTTGTTTCCTCTTCAACCCAGATGAGAGTAAGATTCCAATATCACCAGAACTCTACCCCCACCTGCTTCCTCTATAGTAGTTCTTCCTTTCACACCCCATTTTTATAAAATAAGCTCTTTTTCTTCCTTCTCCTATTCAGTTTTGTTTTTTTAGAATCACCCCATCACACACAACTCAGCCCTAACCTTTCTTTCAAACTACTTCAGTAATGATGACAGTTTTAAGAATATTAATAACATTTTCATATATAATAAGCAGTTTGACCTTAATGAGTGCCTTTAATGAGAGTCTTTAATGTTTTCCTTATGTTTATTCTGGATCTTTTACATTGAATTTTCCATTGAGTTTTGGTCTTTTTGTTACAAATACCTGAAAGTCTTTCAGTTAATCAAATATCCATTTTTTTTTTCATTCAGGATTATACTCAACCTACCACAGTGGCTAAAATGATTGAAGGAGAGAGTGACAAACATTTGAGGGGATGTGGAAAAATTGGGACACTAATTTATTGTTGGTGGAATTATGAACTGATCCAACAGTTTTGGAGAGCAATCTGGAATTATGCTCAAAGAGTTATTAAACTGCCTATACCCTTTGATACAACAATACCACTACTAGGTTTATTTCCAAAGACGATTAGGGAAAAAGGAAAGAACCTATATGTTCTAAAATGCTTATAGAAACTCTCTTTGTGGTGGCAAAAAGCTAGAAATTATGAGGATGCCCATCAATTGGGGAATGGCTGAGTAAGTCATGGTATATGATTGTGAAGGAGTACTACTGTACTATAAGAAATGATGAGCTCAATGATCTTAGAAAACATGGAAAGACTTGCATGAAATAATGAAGAGCAAAATGAGCAGAACAAAGAGAACATTGTATATTGAGTAATAGCAATATTGTTTTAAGAACAGCTTTGAGTAAATAGTAATTTTGGCTATTATAAATACCCAAATTAGCTATAAAGGACATATAGAGAAAGACACTATCTGCATCCAGAGAAAGAACTGATAAATACAAATATGTTTAGAATAATTTTACATATATACATATATGTATATGTTATAGAAATGCTTACTTTCTTTCATAAATTAAAAATAAAATAATTTTTTTAAAAAAAGAATGCAAACAGCTATACACAAGCAAGATATGGACAAGATAAGGCAACAAAGAGATGACACCAGAATTAAAGTTCTCATAGATAGTAAGTGTCAGAGGCAGGATCTGAACCCATGGGATCCCATATTTAGAGGTAAAAGAGACCTTCTTGGCCATCAAGCCCAACCCCCTCCTTTCAGAGTTGAAGAAACTGATGCCCAGAGAAACTGAGTGACTTGCCCAAGGTCACCCAGCTAGCAAGTGTCTGTGGCAGGATTTGAACCCAGGTCATCCCAACTTGAAGCCCAGCATGCCATGCCCTATGTATGCCATGCTGCCTCCCTTGTAACTCAAGCTGTCCAGAATTGGAATGAGCCAGCAGAGTTTGTGTGTCAGTAGAGGTACTTAAGTAGAGGCTATTGCTAGGGAAGTTTGTCAGGGATGGGGAAGGGTGGACCAGATGGCCTCTAGTGTTTGCTCTGACCCTAACTCATAGCCTCTGCCATCTTGGAACTTTCTGACATTAGGCTTCTGAAGTGTGGAATTCTGATGGTTCCAGGAATCTGATTCCATCCATGATGCTTTCCAAACTCTCATAATAATGGATCCAGTGATATTTCTGCCCCTGAGATGCCCTTGTTTGTATCCTCCATGCTTAGCCCCATGTCTGGTGTGTAGAATGAGTTTAATGGATACTTGTTGACTTGGTCACTTGACTGGAGTTGACCTTGGTAGGCACCAGTCAGAGTTGACCAAGAACAAGGACACCAGGAGAAATTCATACACGGCAGTGTCTTAGGATCGTAGCAGAAGGGGATGGGCCAGACGGTTCCCATGACATCTGTCTCCAATCTCTCTTAGCCACACAGGAGTGGTCATGAGTGGTCATACCTTAACACACAAATTTCTATTCATAGCCGAACGAGGAAGCTCTGGGGGGTGTGGTCATCTAGGAGTCTTGCCCTCTGTGTCCATGTTTTGTGTTCTCTTGCATTGTGAGTGTCCTGGGGGAATTCTTGTGTAGTGGGGAACGCTGAACATGGAGGACACCATGGCAGTGATGGCTGGGGTGCAAGTCAATGACAGCAGCATCCTCCACAGACATTCCAAGACCTCTTGGGCAGGCCTGTGTTTGAGGTCATGGACCTGACCATGCATATTTTCTTATTATTGTCACTAAGCCATAACCCCTGTCCCTGTGCCCATGAATCCCATGCCAGTGGGCACAAAGTCAGTAATTCTGTACACACTGGTCCCTGATGGTTCAGGTTTGCAAAAGTCCTTCTGGGCAGGCACGGGGTTGATGTGAGTAACTGGGGTTGGTCTCAAGCCCAGTTCAGGAAACTAGGACCATAAAGTTGACCTCGTTTTCGTAAATACACGTAATGCGGCATGATGCGATTGGTGGGAATTCCAGGGCAGAGCGCCACTCCCGAGGAAAGCAAAGCACCTCAAGCTGGAGGGGTCTGCTAGCTGGGAGTCACATGGGGCATGTGGACCTTGAGAGGATTATGTCTCTCTCTCTCTCTCTCTCTCTCTCTCTCTCTCTCTCTCTCTCTCTCTCTCCCTCTCTCTCTCTCTCTCTCCCTCGCACACAGACACACAGACACACACACAGAGAGACACACACACACACACAAGAACAATCCCCTTGGAGCCTCCCCGCTCCCCTGGGCCCTACCCTCCATTCCCAGCAGTACTTTTCTGCTGAGCAGGGGCTGGTCTCTATGTACTGGGGAATTCTCAAGCACCTGAGTTGAACAGGGGTCCTTGTGTGGACTGTGGAGCCCCCGGAATCTGCTCATCTGCTGGGGTACAGAAGGAGCTTTGGAGGAACTTTAGGGCCCACAGAAGACACCACTAGCCTGGTGGGATCCGTGGGATTTTTCTCCCCTCCGATCAGGCCAGTCCCGAGGAAGCTGGTGTGCACTGGAAACACATGGGGGAGAGAATGCAGACTCCAGGTAAGAATTTATTTTTTCACAGGCTACTGGTTTTCCAGTCTAGATGTTGGTTCTCAGATAAGTAAGAGGGGGAGGGGAATGTCTGAGATCACAGTTAAAACATTCAGCAGTTAGCATCATGCTTGTGTACTGTACTCTTTATGGGACTGTTTTAAACAAAAGCAAAAGGAATTTGAACTTTGCCAGTCACAGAAGTGTTACCGGCCCTTCCTTGTATCAGCTCTGTCTTGTCTAATCTAAATGGATTGTCCTTGTGGAAATTGACTTCTTTCTAAGCAAACTGTCATTTTTCCTTTTCTCTGAATTATCTCTTTAGCTATGACCCTTTTTTGAAACGAAGGGAAAAAACCATGTTTAAACAGTTAAGCAGCCATACAAATGAGCATTCTTGAAGTTGGTGAGGCACCAAGGCTGAGACAATAGATTCAGGGTCAGACATCCTGGATGTGAATCTCACCTCCTAACTGTATGACCTTAAACATGTCACATCCAGGGTCTTGATCTCTCCTCTTGTGAAATGAAGAGGTTGGTTTGACAGCCTCTGAGATTCCTTCCATCTCTCTAGGTCCTATGATCCCATGATGGTATTAATATTATCATTCTCTATAATAATACCTTACAGAGTTGCACTGTTGTGACCTAAGGGGATAGCCATCCCCTGATGGTCACCACACATCTCTGGACTGTATTTATTGTGCATTCTGTAGGACAGAAGACCAACTCAGTAGAGCAAGTCAGTGTCCTGTAGGCAGGAACGGTAAAGGTGTTCACCAGGCTGAATGGCCAGTGCTTGGTCAGAAGGTAAGTGCTAGTTCCTGGACGTATCTGGACAGCTCCTTCCCACTCTTACTGAAGTTCTGAGTTTCCAGTTCCTGAGGATTGAGTGGGAGGGTAAGAGATGAGTTGGTTTCCACTCTAAGAATTCCCAGGAAAGCTAACAGTACCTGAGTCTGTCTACCTTAAATTCCTGGGGAGATTCTAGAATGGCTCATCAAAGAAATAGATGGTAAACTTCTAGAGAGGGAAGAGATGATTACGGAGAACCGTTCTGGTTTCACCAAGAATGGGTCACAACAGACTCACCTTTCTTCTTTTTTGGACAGGGTTACAAAACAAAAGGACCAGGAGAAGGCTGTGGGGATGATTTACCTAGATTTTAGCCAAAGCTTTGACAACGTTATACTCTTCTTGTAGAGAAGTTGGAGAGACATGGAATTGAAAGCTTCAGAAGTGATTGGTTGGCTAGGCTCAAAAAGTAGTTGCCAATGGTTCAGTGTCAACAGGATAGATCTGCAGGGGAGGATGACTGTGATCTGTGCTTAGCTCTGTGCTGTTTTAAAGTTTTTGTCAGTGCTTTGGATAAATACATAAATCACAGGCTCATTAAATTTGCAGGTGACACACGTCTGGGAGGGATAGTGTGGATCCCAGCCTCTCTCTATTTAGTATCTAGAAAAATGAGAGGAGCAAATATCCCAAAGCAAATTCCCTTGCTCAGGTCATGCATGGAGGCCTTAACTGAGTCTCAAGAGGTTCTTAGAAATAGAGAATGCATTCTCAGGTTAAGGGTCCTGGCCAGTAGGAATGAGACTGAACAGAGCTGGGGAAAATTCTCAAAACTATGCTGACTGAGTCCACTACAAACTTAGCTAACATAACTAGTCTCAACTGGGCCCTCACTACTGGCAAGATAATCCTTTCAGACTTCCCTATCAACTCACTATCTCACTCACCGTTGAGGTTCTTCCAAATCATTTCATCCCTCCTCAATCCAATTATAGCTCCTCTCAGCTAAGAACCTGGCTTCTTATGTCACTGAAAAAATTGGGACCATTGGATGAGAACTCCCTCTTCTCCCCTCCTCCTCATCTCTCATCACTCAGATGCCTTCTATTACCACCTTCTCCTTCACCCTGGCCACACAGGGTGGCCTTTCTTGCCAGGGCTAATGCTGCTACCTGCACAATCTTCTCCAGCAGGTTATCCCCTGTCATCCCCTCTCTTCCACTAATTGCCAATCTCTCCCCATCTCCTGCCATCTACAAATGTATGTGTGTCTTGCCCACCCTTGAAAACCTTCACTTGATCCATGAAGCCCTGTTAGCTCTTGTCCAATCTCTCCTTACTTTTGTGTCTAAACCCCTTGAGAAGGCTGCCTACCATAGGTGTACCCACTTCCTTTACTCGCCCTCTGTTGTTAACTCTCACCAGTCTGGCTTCCTTCCTCATCATTCGACTGAAATTGCTCTCTCCAAAGTGACCAGTGATCTCTTAACTGGCCCATCCAATGTCCCTTTCCCAGTCCTCCTCTGCAGCCTGTGACACTGTTGATCACTCTCTTCTCCTTGATATTCTCTTCTCTTTAGGATTTTAGAAATGTTACTCCCTCTGGCTCTTTTCCTACCTGTCTGATCCCTCCTCATGCAATAGCCTGCTGCTTGGTCCCCCTGCCTCAAGTCTCTCCCAACTGCTGTCCAAACTACACTCAGCTGTCCAACTGATCTTCCTAAAGCTATCTCCAGGTGCAGCATGCATTAAAGGCCTGGGCAGAGATGACCCAGCCTATGGGGCAAGGCCAGCCAAGATAACATCCCTGGTCATCGGTCCCACCAGAGAATAGTGCTGTTCTCTCAGCTGTGCCTGGCCCAGAGGCTGCAGGACCTTGACAGTAATGGATGATAACTCCCAGCTCTGGCACTTCCTTCCTGTGCGACGGGCAAGTCACTTCATCTCTGAGGGCATGTTTCTTTATCTGCAAGAGCAGGGACAGGAGGGTTGGCTTCTTGTGATCTCTAAAGGGTCTTCCAGCCATAAATCTATGATTGTTAAGGAATTATTCCTAATGGTGTCTTTGGAGGCCTAAAATGCCCTGAAGATGGTCTTTCTATGTTCTTACTTCTATCTCTATTTACAGAGTTAAAATGTTAGAGAACCAGTGTCAACTCCAAAATGGCTAACTGTGAAAAGCTGAAAAACAACAAGTAAGCAGCAAGCATTTATTATGCACCTACTACATGCCAAGCATTGTGCTAAGGCTGAAGATACAGAGATTCCTGCCCCCATCCCCAATAAAAAAGCAGTCTCTGCTCTCAAGGAAGAGGAAGGGAGAGGAAGGAAATAATGAGCGTTTATATGGCACCTACTATGTGCTAAGCACTTTATAAATGCTATCTGATTTGATCCTCACAACAACCCTGCCAGCTAAATGGTCACAACCCAATGAGAGATCAACATACCAAAAACTATGTACAAACAAGATACAGAATAAATTGGCAATAATATCAGAGGGAATCTGTCACTAGTATCATGGGGGACAGGGAAAAACTTCTTGTAAAAGGTGGAATTTTAGCAGGGATGAGGAGGAGGAAGCACATTACAGACATGGGGGCAGTCAGCGAGAATGCCCAGAGTTGAGAGATGAAGTGTCCTGTTTAAGGGACAGCCAGGAGGTCAGTGCCACTGAGTCACAGAGTATCTAGAGGGAAGGGATAAGAAGACCCAAAAAAGTAGGAGGGGACCAAATTATGTAGATAGATTTTATGTTTGGTCCCGGAGGTGATAGGGAACCCCAGGAGGTTACTGAGTCCAGTAATTGGGTAACAATTTTTCCAGATGCTAAAGAGGAGCTGGAATCCAAGCTCAGAGAGAAACACGGACAGAAAGAATCTTTCCCTCTCTGGGTCTGAGTAGTAAGAGAGATGACAGTCTATCTGCCATCTCTACCACCCCCCACCCCTCAAAATATCAAGAGGCTAGAATTCTTTCCCTTCAGTGGGCCCAGGCAATGCGGGTGCAATGGGTAAGGTCTCTTTGTTAGGTAAGTGGTTCCAGTCAGAACAGCATAGGACATGAAGAGGACACGTGAAGCAAGAGACCCCTTCAATACAAATTTTCTCATCTGTAAGATGGGGCTAATAATAACTCTTATCTCCCATGGTTGTTGTGAGGATCAAATGAGTTAGTATACACAAAGCACTTTGCAAACCTAAAGTATCATTTAAATCTAAGCTCTTGCCCATGCCTGGAATACCCACCTGCCTCACCTGCCCTCTGGCTTTCTCAGGAGTCACTTCAAAGCCTGCCTCCTATAGGACACCCTTCCCAGCTCGCTTCCTGCTAGTGCCTTTCCTCTGGGGATTATCTTCAGTTGATCCTGCATGTAGTTTATGTAGACAGACTTGGAATGTGTCTCCTCTGTAAGACTGGGAGCTTCTTGAGGCCAGGGGCTGTCTTTGCTTTTCTTAGTATCCCCATCTCTTAGCACAGTGTGGTAATAGTAGGTACTTCATAAATGTTTGATGATTTGACTTCTCAAACCTAGAGAAAAAAAGACTTAGGAGTAACACGAGTATCTGTAGGTGCTTGGAAGAGCTATCCTTGGGAAGAATAATAATAGCATTTATATAGCACTTGTAATTTTATCCCCATTTTACTAGACCCAAATGGTTCTGGAGGAGAGAATGAGGCTGGGGACTTTTCACAGCCTTCCCCACTTAAATCCAATTCGCTTGAAAATCATGACATCACTTTGCCATGGTTCTCTTTGAGAATGAAGGATGAACAACAGAGAAGGAAACTGAGGCTGAGCAGGTTAAGTCACTTGCCCAGGTTTCACATAGCTGGTAAGCGGCTGAGACAGGATTTGATCAGACCTTCCTGATTTCAAGTCCGGTGCTCCGTCCGCTAGGCCACCTGACTGCCTGTGACAGCTAGCTCTTATAGGATACTTTAAGGTTTACACGGTGCTCGACCTAGATTATCATATCTAACCCTTACAACAACCTTGTGAAGCAGGTGCTATGATTTTTCATTATTTTCTCCATTTTGCAGATGGGGAAACTGAGATTGAGAAAGTTCAAGTGACTTGACCAGGATTACACAGCTAATAAGAGTCAGAAGCGAGATTTGAACTCGTCTGCCTTCGGAAAAGGCATTAAACTTGTTCTGCTTGACCACAGAGCTAGGATAAGGAAAGGCTTCCTAACAGTTGGTGCTCTCCAGATATGGGATGGGCCCTGCCTCGTGTAATGCCAGGGTCCTCTGGTCCTTAGAACTCCTTAAGCTGGTTGGGAATGCTGGAGTAAAAATTTCTATTCAGGAATGGACCAGAGACCTCTGGAATCCAGCGCTCAACACACTGCCTGGCACATAGTAGGCACTCAATAAACGTTTATTCCCTTTCCTTTCCCTTCCAGTCTGAAACTGTGATTTTGCATCTTAAGAATTCCCATTTGCTACTTACTGAGCAAGTAAATGGGCTAATAAGGAAAAAGATACCCTGGAAAAGAGGAGGCCAGAGCATTGCCCATGCAGGCTTGAGCCTAGGGTAGCAGCTACTTGACTGGTCTAAATCCAGACCACACTGTCCCCTCCATCCCCACACCCACCCCATCCCTACCCATAGGGGGTTCAGAAAATCAGAGTAAAAACAGAACCACAGAATCTCAGACTCAGGAGGAACTTCCCCCCTTATTCTACAAGTGAAGAAACTGAGGTTAAAAGACTTGTCCAAAGTCACTGAGAGAAATTATTACTAAAAACCAATGATTTGGATTCATTTTAGTTCAATCTCTTGAAGAACATTACCGGGGGTAATTTAGAAGTAAATAAATAAACTTAGTTGTGTATTGGAGGGAATAGTAAGTTGTATATGGTAGATTTGCATTTTCACGTGCAATCATCTTTTTTTGTGTTACAGAAATGCTTGTTTTGTTCCCTGAATTGAAAATAATTTTTTTTTTAAAAAGAAGAAAATGATGTAATCAAAGTTCATTACAATAGGTCCAGCCCCTCATGGTAATATTCATTCTCTTTCACTGAGTGTTAAGTAATCAGAGTTGATTGATATCCTCTGGAACAGCCACTTTTCCAAGACCATATAAGCCTTGAGGTCACATCCCTGATGGTCTTTGGCATTCAAGAGTACCACTGGCCTCTTTTATTAAAATGCAAGCATTATTTATAAAATGACTACCCAGAAATTATGTCTCGCAAACTTTTAAAGGTCACATCACACAGGTAGATCATCAGTGGGATGATGAGAAGAGTAACGAAGCACACTGTTTAAGGGGCAGCCTCTATTGGACCAGCATGGTCCGTGTTTCTACATCTGCTTTTTCCTCCTTTTGGCAACGAGAAAGGGGTTGGTGAGCTTTTCTCTCTCCTCATTGCTCAGCAGCTAAGAGAGTGTCAGATTTCAAACATTTGAGTAAACATATTCCTTAGGGCTTTCAGGGCAGGGAGAAGGAACTTGAATAATAACTGTATATATAGGGGAAGGAGCCCTGGACTTGGGTAAAATGTCCTGGGTTCAGATTTTTATCCTAACTTGTTCACTGTATGACTACCATGTGCAAACCACTTTGCTTCTTTGACCTTCAGTTTCCTGCTCTCTAAAATGGGTATTATAATGCCAAAGCAATGTTGTGAGGACCATGTTCTAGAATTGGCCAGTACCAGATTTCTTTTTTTGAATGGATTTCTGTGAGCTCATGGGTACAAGGAGGTCCCAGTGTGGAAACTCCCTCTGCCAATGCCCATCAGCCCCTGCTGTGCTGCTTAAGCGCCTTAGAGGTTGACCAGGGCACTGAGAGGCTGAGCAATTTCCTCAGGATCACAGAGACAGTATGCGTTGGAGGCAGGGCTTGAACTCAGAGCTTCAGATTACACTGTGGCAGTAAGAATTGCCCGGGTATTCTTATCAGTGGTGACTATATTCAGTTTTAATAAGCATTCCTGAAACATCTGCCATGTTCAAGGCACCGTGCTGAGGCTGGAGGCACAAACTTCAAAATTAACTAGCCCCTGACTGCAGGGAGCCAGGAATGTAAATTCTCCTGGGGGTCTTGAAATGCCAGACTCCGGATTTTTGCATTTTATTCTAGAAGTAAAAGGAAATCAGTATGGATTTTGAGCAGGGCGGGGGGGGGATGTAGTAAGACCCCTGATTTAAGAGTATTTTGGCAGCTTTGTGAAGGAAGAACTAGAAAAAGAAGAAGCTGAAAGCTAGGAGAATAATGAACAAGCCATTGCAGTAGGCCAGGGGAACCCCAATAAGGGTCTGAACTCTGGTGGTGGCTATGTGTGGAGACAGAAGCACACATGAGAGATGTGGAGTGAGAGTGACCCCAACGTGGCTATTGACTAGATATGAGGAATGAGAAGAAGGAAGAGTTGTGAGTGGTCTCTGGATTATAAAGCTGAGTAGCATCCTTTACAGGAATGGGCAAGTTTGGAAAAGTGTGGCAGATTTAGGGGAACAAAGAGTAATTTTTGTTTTGGCGCATATTAACATTGAGGTTACTTCAGGGCATCCAGATAGAAATGCCCAATGGGTGGTAGGTGATGTTGAAGGGGAGCTCAGGAGAGAGATCAGAACTGGAGATGTAAATCTGGGAGTCATCCACAGAGAGAGGACCGTTGAACCATGGGAGCTGTTGAGATGGACAAGAGATTAGAAGCAGAAAGACAAAAGAACCTTGGACAAGACCAAGGGTAGAAGTTGTATGATGAACTAGCAGAAAGAGATGGGACTGTCAGACAGGGACCAGTTAGCTGTTTCAATAAAGTTCCATTTTAAATAAAAATTTCACATTTTTGGATTCTGCTCAGGTCTTTCCTCGCCTCCCCCTCCCCCAAAGCTCGTCTCCTTTTCCTGCTATGATGGTGGATCTTTTGTGCCCTTTAGGGCCAAACAACTAGAAAAAATAACCATGGAATGGCTGTCCTTGGAATGTCTTCTTGGGCAAAAACAAATGCCTAATTACTGCCTCTCCAGATGCCATAAAGCTGTTTTCTCATTGTGAGCCTCAGAACAGTGAGAATCTATTAACCAAAGCATTTCTCATAATGTGGATTAACTTCTGACATACTGAGAGCATGTCAAACTAGCTGTTCATTAAAAAGCAATCCCAGTGCAGGGAGTCTGGGTTATGATAAGCAAGAGCCCTGTTCTGAATGGCCCTAGAGACTGGGTGTTTGCCAGCATAGTTACTAGCCCAGGAGGCATGGAGTGGGAGAGGTTCTTGGGCTGGAAACACTAGCATCATCAATCTTCCTCACTCTGATCTCCATAACTCTTTGACAAATGGACAAAGGTTGATCAAACATTTTACCCACAATATTTATGTAAGGTAAGTTGTGAAAGAATTAGTATCCCCATTTTACAAAGAAACTGAGTTTCAGAGAGTAATAATAATAACAATAAATAGCATCTATGTATCTCTTTAAGGTTGACAAAGTACTTTACATGTATTACCTCATTTGCTTCTCACAACAATCCTGTAGGGTAGAATCTATTATTAGCCTCATTTTGTAGATGAAGAAACTGAGGCTGAGAGAGGTTGAGAGGATTACACAGCTAGTAGATATTTGAGGCAGGATTTGAACCCAGGTCTTCTTGATTCCAAGTCCACTCTGCCACCTAGCTGCTGCTAGAAGAAACTTGTCTGAGAAGCATAAAACTAATAAGAAGTGTCAGAAATGGGATTCCAACCCAAGTCTCCTGATGATTGGACTCCAAGGGTAATGTTCTCTCTCTTCTACAGCACCCTAGGTAGAAGTGACAGGAGATGAAGCATTTGAAATGGGGGTAGAAGCAACCGGTATTTTCTGATGATGAGGTAGGAGGCATGCCTGCCAGGGAAGCAACTCCCAGCCACCTCAGCTGGCCATTCACCAACCTTTTCTAATTATAGAGATTCAGCTGGTCCAGCTAAAATCAGAATGCCTCTTCATCTCAAGGCTGACTATAGCTGGTCATTTTTTTCATCTATATCCACTCTCTAACACGTTCAATGAATCTGCAATTGTGCATTTTTATGTGTAATTATTTGGCAAATCTGTAATTAAGTGTTCTGAACTTCTAGATGGCCAAAGCAATAGATCAAACGATATTTTTAAGCAGACAAGAAGCATGAGTACATTCGATGGACAGCTAGACAGGGCCACAGAACCTAAAATGTCAGAGACAGCAGGGACTTTACAATATAGACTCCAGAATGCCAGAACTGGAAACAGACTGATGAACATTGAATGTCAGAGCAAGGAAGAACCCAAGAATGGAATCTATCAGAACATAGAATGTTCAGCAGGAATGTTAGAGATCACAAAGATCAGCTCATTACACCCTTTCCTCATGCGGAACACACACACACACACACAGAGAATAATAACTTGTCCAAGGTCATATGTCATAAGCAGCAGCAGATCTGGGATCCAAAACTTGGTCCTTGGACCCAAGCACCAAGCCACACGGCTTCCCCAAAGCTCAAGAGCAAGGGATCTGCATTCAAAACACATCACAGCCAAATTCTTCCCCCAAGTGCTGAGTCTGAATTTGCATTGAAGAGGAATATTCATGTCATGTCCCTGGAAAGGAGACGTTGGCCTTCCAGCCACTGTTCAGCACCACTTGGTTGGCCTGTCACCCCTGATCTGCTCTGGATCCATCATCCATCAAGTTTCTGAACTTCCTGGCCTATCAATGCCCATCCTTCCAGCTCAGAAATCATAAAATCAACCCATTTAAGTCTGAATGGACTTCAGAATCCACCCCATACCTATAAAAAGAACCCTTTCTAAAACCAAGTGGCCATCTAACTTTTGCTCATGATCTCTAGGGCCATCACCATCCTGGCTGCCCCCTCTGGACACTCTCCTGCTTATCATTGCCCTTCTCAAACCATGATATCTCGATGAGGTCTGATGAGGGCAGAGGACTGTTGGGCTTTTTGTTGATTTCTATTCAATTTCTTTCCATTCAGTTCAGCCCAATATTCTAACTTATAAAGATCCTTTTGGATATTAACTATTGTCCAGTACATTAGGGCTTCCTCCCAGTTTTTATTATCAGCTGTGATGAGTATTCCATTTCTAACATTAGCCAAGTCATTGATTAAAACGTTAATAGCATGGTGTCTAGCTCAGATGCCTGGGGTACTTTTCTGGTGTTCATCTTCCGAGATGGGCTGGAACCATTAATGACCATCCTTTGAATGCCATTCAGCCACTTCTAAACCCATCAATTTTTATCTTTCTATCAAGTTGTCCAATCCATGCTTCCCCATCCTCTCCACAAGAAGAGCGTGAGGTATTAGTCAAATGCTCTGTTAAAATCTAGTTAAACTCTATCTACAACTTTCTTCTGTCAAAGAGGAATTGAAAGGTGTCACGCAACCTATTCTCAATAAAGCTAGGCTGATTCCCTGGGATCATGGCTTCCCTTTCTAGGTGATTACTGACCATCCCTTTAGTTATATGCTCTAGAATTTGCCAGGACACAGTCAAGCTCACTGGCCCATTGTGTTCAGGCTCTAGTCTGCTCCCTTTTTTCAAAAATCTGGCCATTTGTCCCTCTCCAATCCTGTGGTACTCTTCAGGTTACCAAGGTATTTCTGTGGTCACTACTGGTGGCTCAGAAATCCTAACCACAGCTCTTTCAGGACCCAAAAATATAGTTCATTAGGGACTGGTGTAGTGAACTTGGGTAACAGTGAGGTGTGCTCTTATCATCTCCTAACTTATTTTGGAAATCAGCTTCCATTTAACCAGATTTATTCTGTCCTTGCTGGGCCAAGAGCATACTCCTTGGCAATGAAGACAGAAGCAACACAAAAACAGAGTAACTCAATCCTGAAATCTCTGTTGCCAATTTTCCTTGACTGTACTCATTTTCCTCAGCTAATTTTAAGTTCTAGCACTCCTGATACTGTTCTTACAGCATCATACTTGCAAGAATAGTCTGCCAGTAAACATTTATTAAGCACCTATTGTGTGGCAGGGGCTGAGCTAAGCTCCTGGAGATACAATAGTACGAAAAAGAGTCCTGCCCTCAAAGTGCTCACAGTCTCGTGCAAAGCTAACAACAAACTTGGACAAATGAGCTGTATACAGGATACATAGAAAATCATGAACAGAAGGAAAGCAGTGGAATTAAGAGGGGTTGGGGAAGGCTTCCTGTAGGAGGTATTTTAGTTGGGACTTAAAGGAAGCCAAGAAGGTCAGTGGCTGGATCAATGGAGGGGAGAATGTCCCAGACATGGGAGACAGCCAGAGACAATGCCCAGAGCTGAGAGGTAAAGTGTCTTGTTTGTGGAACAGCCAGGAGGTGGGTGTCACTAGATTGAAGATTACCTGTCAGGAAGTAAGGTGGTGTTTGTCCTTGATTTTTGGAGACCAATGACATCACAGGGTGATGTCTTGACCTATGCATGAATTGGATTTAAGTAAGGCAGAGTTGCACATCCATCAGCCTCACTCTCTCCTTCTGAGTCATTGAAGTCCAGTGGCAGGACAAAGGTCAGGATGACTGGCAATGGCTTGGAATTCAATGGATGACCTTGCTGTCTTCCATGTCTGACCAAGCTCTAGGCACTCCACAGCACCTGTTTCAGCTGCCTTCATGGCCACAAGAAAGAAGTATTCTCATCCACCCATTCCATCAAAGGAAGTTTCACATGCTTTGGATGGATACCCCTCAACTCACCGATGGCCTGTTGGTTACCCTCAACCCATCTGCCCGAACAGTTTTACTAGAACGTGGCAGCCGCCCATGATATAGCTTCTTGGAGCCACAGGTAAGAGTTGGGTGCCAGGGAGAGGTGGATGAACAGCCCTGAAGAGGGCTCAGCAACCCTCATACCAGAAGTGCTAGTCCCCACTGTACGGAGTAAGGTGTAAGAAGACTGGAAAGTGAGAACAGGGCTAGGTTTTGCCAAATCTGCCACTTACTACCACAGTGGCCTAGGCAAGTCCCTAAACTTCTCTGGCCTCCATTTCTTCATGGGTAAACTGAGGGGGGTGGATTCCGTGACCTCTAACGTCCCTTCCAGCTCTGTAGTCCTATGTTTTTATGTACATTCCTCTTCCGTGCTCTGACTTTGATCTTCTGCAAATGACGTGTTTAATGTCTTGTTTCTTTTAAACTAAATTGATGTGTCCACATGAGTCTCTTTGGACAGCTCCTCCAGAGCTATGGCAACTAGTATTCCCAGGTGATCTTCCATCCAAGACCTAATCCTGCTTAGCCTCCTCTGGGATCAGACAAGATGAGACTTGTCCAGGGGAGTACAGTTGCAAACTTAAAAAAAAAAAGCAAAGAATAATAACTGGAAATAATGTAGCACTTTTAAGGTTTGCATGGCACCTTGCATGTATTATTTCATTCTCTTGACACATTTGAGTAGGCACAGAAATGAGCAAACAGCCTAGAAAGGGGAATAGGGACCAGGTCATTTTCATCTGAGGATCAGATGACAGAGAGGTGGTTATTTCATCTGGAGAAGAGAAGGCTCAGAGGAGACATCTTCCCCTATTTGAAGGACTGCCACATGGAAGACGTATCATATTTGTTTGGCCCCTGAGGGCAGACCTTAGCGAAGCAGACAGAAGTTAAATAAAGGTAGATTGAAGCTGAAATCAGGAAAAATTTCCTAACAATGAGAGTTTCCAAGACTGGTATGGGCTCCCTCCAGATGAGGGCTAGGTTCCCCTCCTTAGAGGCTGTAAAGCTGAATCTGGAAGACCACTTGCCCATTTTCCTCATCTGCAGAATAGTACTGCTCTCCCAAGAGTCTTGAGAGGGTCAAATGAGGCAAGGTACACAATGTCTCTTGTGAAGTGTCATTGATGATTATTATGAGGTTAGGGAAGGGACTCTTGCTTGGGATGACTTCCAAAGTCCCTGCCCACTCTGGGATTTGGGGTTCTATGAACTGCTAGATAAATTGGCTGCCTCCTTGACATCGGTGACGTCAGACAGTTGGGTCAATACTGCAGACTCTAAGGGAATTCTGCTCATGCTATGAACCTTCCTATGCAGCTGCCATATTGCCTACCATCTGGGGCCATCTTCTAAATCAGCCATGAGGAGCGAGCTTGGGTGCTTGGTCTAGACATGTTGCTTTGGAGCTCAGCTAATTGTTTGGCCTGCAACACCACTCTCTACAGACTGGTGCAGTCTGGTGCATCACTAGCACCCAGGGCATAGCTCACCCTGGCCACTGTATCTAGTCCCACTTCACTTCTCTCAAGCCACACCAGAGGACCTGATATCGAACCTTCCTTCTGCCACTTACTATCTATGGGCCCTTGGGTAACTTGCCCTCCCAGGGCCTCAGTTTCCTTCTCTGTAAAATGAAGGGAATGAACTTCCTCCCTGCTGTAACACTGTGGTCCCATCATCCCATGATCCTCTCTGACCTTTGGGTTCCCTTGACACTCCACAGTCACCCTGCTGACAATCTCTTTCTGGTCAAACACACACATATGCTTACAGCCACGCTGTCGCTCAGAGACATCTCCCATCCATCCCCGGTTTCACACCAACATGCCTCCAGAACAGGCCAGCTCACACCTTCCTGGCCAGCCTCTAAACCCACACCAGAAGAGGAGTTTCCTCCTCTTGCCTTCGCCTCCTGCTCAAATAGAACATCAATCATTTCATCAGCCTTGAAGCCGTCCCTACAGGGACAAGAAGGAAGGCCATCTTCCTAGAGAGGGGTCAGGCTCATGCCTGTCTTATCC
Source organism: Vombatus ursinus (assembly GCF_900497805.2). Classification (NCBI taxonomy): domain Eukaryota; kingdom Metazoa; phylum Chordata; class Mammalia; order Diprotodontia; family Vombatidae; genus Vombatus; species Vombatus ursinus. The sequence continues at coordinate 542,848 of NW_020950758.1, read as the reverse complement.
TCCATCACAAGGTGCTCTGATCCAGGGACAAGGATTGAGAAATTTGGATACTATTTCTGATGAAGCAAGCAACTTACCTATGTAACTGCACAGTTAGTACTATGAGTCTGAGGCAATCAATCAACCGGATTTATTAAGTGTGTACAGGTCAATACTTGAATATAGCTTGTTTATATGTAGCCGTCTCCTCCACTGGAACATTGTTAGCAACTTGAGGGAAGAAATCATTTTTTGCTTTTCTGCATATAATGCCTGGCACACAGTAGGCAGTTAATAAATGCTTGTTGCCTTGACTTGAGTGGGGTTATAGCAGTGGCCTAAAAATGAGCAGTCCTGGATGCTTATGGGTGTTGCTGGCTCCAGGTTCCCCAGAGGGATATCTATGGGCCAGACACATAATGGAACATGCTTGCTGGCGGGTTGGTTGGTTCTGTTTGTAATTTGCCTTGGGGGTTGGGGTGAGAGTGAGAAGTTTGCCAAATTTGTGACTGGAGGAAAGTGTTGGGGATGGGAGAAGCCAATCAAGCACCTCTCTGGGTGTCATTAACGGAGATTAGCCTGTTCTGCCCTAAAGTAACATTCCACCCCTGCCTTGTGCGAAGCTGGATAACCCAGCCCCAGCCTGTCTGCTGCCCTCTAGCCAGCCCACCTGCTGCCAAGGGCTCTGTAGAAAGAATGTGAACGCCCAGAGTCTTAGAGCCAGCTCAGCCCTTGCTGGGTTCAGAGGGGCGAGAGCCTGCCAGGCTCTCCTACCATGACCAAGGGGGGAAGGTGGTGAGGGTTCTGTGGACCACAGAGATGCCCACCGAGAGAATGAAGCGACTCTGCAAGTTCATCCAGAGGTCCCGAGCCGCTGCTGCTACGGCTGCTGCCACAGCTGCTGCGGCCGCTGCCACCGCTGAGGCCTCAGGTCATGTCGCTGGGGGTATGTAGTACCTGTTATGCCCAGCTTCTCCTACAACTGAACCTTTCCCCTTCTGGGTGGATGGAAGCGTCTCCCTCCTCCCTCTCCCTCCACACACAGATGCTCTCCCCCTTCCTCCCTTTCCCACCTTGCCTTCCTCCCTCCCCTTCTTCCTGGTGCCCGGCTGGGAAACAAAAGTTAATTGGTTGTAACCTGAACGGTGGAAAGAGACCTTGGCCCACCACACAGCAACGCATCTGCGGCAGTGGCAGCAGCTGTTTGACCGTGACCTTGGCGCTGGGGACGGGTGCTGCATTGAAGGCCCCCGGAGACTACAGTGCTCCAATATTCCAGGGAGAAGGTAATAGCCCAGGAAGGGACCTCAGGCCATCCCACCCCTTCTCACCAGAGACCTTCAGCTCGTCCCTCTTGCCCCAGAGCCAGGATGGCGACTTGCCTTCTTTGGCCACCTCTGCCCACTTTCCCTAAGGACTCTTAGACTCACTATCTGTAGGTTCCTTCTCATTCTAGGCATCTCCAGTTCTTCGCAAGAGTCTTTTGACTCCTCCCTAGCCCAGCGGGTTGGGAACAGGGTACACACGCAGAAGTCACAATGTGCCCAAGGTCACAGAGGGCACTGGTAGGGAGGCTTGAAGTCCCCCACCCTGCTGGTGCTGCCTGTCCGTGACTAAGCCAACTGAAATCCCCATTCCTCTCCTCCCCACCAGCCAAGTCCTTTAGTCCAACTGGAATGCAGGGGTCTAGGACCCAGCTGCAGAACTAGTCTGTTCTTCTTCTGCCCTGGTCAGATCACATCCAGAGTGTTGTGTTCAGCTATGGGCAGTGCATTTTAACAAGGACATGACCAATTAGAGCACCCCAGCGGAGGCCCAGGACAGTACAGGTTAGAGACCACACCAAGAGGATAAGGCTGCATTTGAAGTATTTGAAGACTTGTTATACGTAAGATCAGACTCGCTCTGCTTTACCCCAGAGGGCAGGACTAGGGTCAAGGGGTCACAGTGACAGAGAGGAAAGTTTAGGATCAGGATAAGGAAACACTTCCTACTCATGAGAGCCGTCCCAAATGGAATTGGCTGCCTTGAAAGCTGATGAGTTTCCCTTTCCTGGAGGTCTTCAAGTAAAGGTTGGATTGAGCTCTTGTCTGGGATGTGGTAGAAGGGGTGCCAGTTCAGGTAACCACAGGTTAGATTAGATGACTTCTGAAGTCCCTTCATCTCTGACATTCTGGAATAATCCAGTGGACAACCCACTCCCAAGCAGCTGGGCAGTTCCACCATCGCCATTTTAAAGAAGGTAGGAAACAGGTCAAAATTCAAGTCAAGTCAAAATACTTTTATTAAGCACCTACTATGTGTAAGTTACTGTGCTAGACACTGGAAATACAAAGACAAAATCAGAGCAGTCTCTGCCTTTTAGGAACTTATATTCTACCAGGAAGGTGCATGATGTATGTAGGGGGAAGAGCCTTAGATTTGAAGCCAGAGGGCCACAGTTTGAATTCCAGATATGGAACTATCTACTTGTGTGTCTTTCCTACTATGTGCCAGGCCATAGTGCTGGGACTCAAGTTCCTCATCCATGGGGGAGTTGGACTACAGCCAACTTCTGAGGTCACTTCCTTTACTAAATGTATAATAAATGTATCAAAGTGCTTTGGGAAAATTTAAGAAGGGAGAGAGAGTGGACAACTGGGCTGACCAAGGAAGGCTTCTCAGATGAGGTCCTGCCCGAGCTAACTTTTGAGTGAAGATTCCAAGAGGTGGAGATGAGGGAGCCTATCCTGGCATGGGAGACACTCTGGGTGCTGTACAAGCACTAAAGGGCACCGAAGGGCCAGAGGTGGCTTATCTAGGGAACAGCCACTAGTCCCCCTTGGCTGAAACATCAAGTGAATGAAGGGGAGTGATGTGAAATGACTCCAAGGCAGGCCAGAACCTGTCAGGAGCCTTAAATGCCAGGATAAGGAATTCTTTTCTCCTAGAGACAGGAGGAGTGGCTTGGTCAGACTTTGCCTTGGGAAGATTATTTGGGCAGCTCTTGAACAGAATGGAGAGCAGAGAGACTGAGGGCAGGCCAACTATTGGCTCTTACAATTGTCCAGGCAAGAGGTGATGATGGCCTGGGTGATGTGGATGAGTGGAGCGATGAGGAATCCAAGGATGAAAACAGAGAGAAGGGGCAGTGAGGGACCGAGAAAAGGCAAAAATGAGATTATGGGAGGATAACAGTGTCCTCACCAGAAACAGGGAAGGAAGGGGAATGGATGCATGGACACACATTAACGTGGTGGGTTTGTGGGGAGGCCAGAAGCCCTCACTCCATCCTCTCCATCGCGTCTCAGGATGTGCTACCCTGCAGGTAAGCCTTGGGCTCTGGTGTCCCAACTGGCCGCTTTGGTGGCCAGGCATCAGCCTCAGTCCTCACAGCCCCGGGCACTGGGGCTGGGAGCTGGTGTCAGTGGCCCCAGCCAAAAAAGTCTCCTCTTCCTGATGCCAGCTGTCAGCCCAGGTGGGCCGAGGCCTTGGAGAAACTTTTTCCCACAGCCGCATCCCCCCAGGACTCTCTTCTTGCTCTGGCAGCACCAGATGGCCTCAGCCTCCCCACACCCAGGACACTCTGCCTCCGGGAGACCATAGCAGACTTACCGAGCTACCTCTCTTCTCTCTTTCAGGGTCCCCAGCTGCTGAGAGGCTCCGTTACATCCTGGGGGACGAAGATGGCATTCCCACCCCAACCCTCTTCACAGAGATGGATACCCTGCAACATGACGGGGAGGAGATGGAGTGGAAAGAGTCGGCCAGGTGAGGAGAGGGTGAGATGGGGGAAAGGAACGATAGAAACCACCCCCATTTCAAGGATGCTTTAAGATGCTTCCCCACAACAACCCTGCAAAGAGAAAAGCGCAAGGGTTATTCATGTCTTCTTCTAATGATAAGAGTGTGTAGAGACCTCATCTCGAAGAGACTTGGGCTAGTCCCCCCCTGACACAGACTGGCTGTGTGACCTTGGACAAGTCTCTTACTTTCTCAGTGGCCCAGACAACTCTGGGCAGCAGGGAGGTACGACAAGCATCAGTGGAAGGAGTTTCCTCTTCAGGGAGGGCCTTTATCAGTGAAGTCACAAACCAGTCCCTCTTTTTACTTCCTAATAATAGGTCATCATTTGTTGGCACTTTCAGGCACGCAAAGCTTCTTATGCTCGCTCTCATGTGGACCTCACAACCCCACGCTGAGTCAGCTGCTTTGATTATCCCCATCTTACAGATGAGGCAACTGAGGCTCAGAGACTTGTCCAGAGACACACCCAGGTCTTCCTGACCCCAGGCCCAGGACTCTATGCACTGTGCCACCTAGCCGCCCACTTCTCATCTTACACATGAGGAAACTGAGGCTCAGAGAGAAGATCAGTTCATGGTCATGTAGCTAATAAATCTCAGAACCCAGATTTCGTGTGCCAGATCTGGGGCACTTTATGCTATATCACACACACACACAGACACACACACACACAGACACACACACACACACACACACACACACCTGAGAGATTTCTGATGATGGAGTCCCAGGGTCCAAGGGCAGGGCTGGCCTTCCCTACAGACAGGGCAGAGGGTCGCCTACAAGGCATGACCTGAGCCATGTCAGGAAGCTCACCAGCCCAAAGAACATGTCCCCTCACCCTAGACTACTACCCCAATGTCCTCACTGGTCCTCCTGCCTTACGCCTCTCCCCACCCCAATCCATTCTCCATGCAGATAGCTGCGTGATTGTCCTCACGTGCAGTCCTGACTGTGTCATTTCCCTGCTCAATAAACACTCCTGGCTCCTCCTGGGAAGACCTGGGCCTCCAGGATGCCATGTGAACTCCACTGTAAAGCCTTTCTCCACTGGGCCCCAACATTTTCTCCATCCTCATTAATTGTTACTCCCCTTCACTCTGTGATCCAACCAAACCAGCCTTCTCCCTGCTCATCCCAAGATGCTCCATCTCCTGGTCTTTGCGCTGGCTGGGTCCCATACCTAGAATGCTCCCCTTCTCCCCTCTGTCCCACAGAATCACCCTCCTCCTTTGAGACGCTCGAGCCCCAATTCTGTGTGAAGCCTTGCCTGGTCCCCCCACCTGCAGGTGCCCTCCCTCCCAAGCTACCTTGTACTATTATATAACAATGTATATTCATATTTATTCTGTGTAGACTTCGCTACTGACTTGTTGGCCCCCACATGATGGCTTTATTCTTTGTACTTTATCCTCTGTGCCTAGTACATAGTAGGCCCACAAGTAAATGCTTGTGCATGGATGGAAGGACTAATGGATGGTATGTCCTCCCAGTGGAATTAGGAAAGGATGGGAGCACGAGTAGACAGGTAGCGGAAGTAGGGTCGAAGGGCATTAACAAAGCTCTCTCTGCATACCAAACAAAGTGCCAAGGGCTGAGAGTACAAAGGGAAAATAAGGCAGCCCTGCTCAGGAAGGGCTCACTTTCTGAAGGAGGGAAGCATTAGATGGGAGCGTTCACCTGCAAGGAGGAGGAAAGGCCCAGTGGTTCTTGGGGTGCATTAGCAGAGCCAGAAGGGAGGCCTGGACTCCTTAGGCTGAGCTGGTGAGAAGAACCTGGTGGCACCTGGAAGGGGAGGGTCAGGGTGGGCCAGTGGGGGAGGGAAGAAGTCCTGCCCTCACCCTCCAGGGGCAGTCTCTAGGGGGGCGGGGGTCCAGGGAGATACCTGAAGGGATATGGCGTCATTAGGGAAAGTGCCAACTTGTTCTGATGCTGAAGTAAGAGAGGCAGGTGGAGACTCAAAAGAATTGGAGGTGTGGCATAGGCAGGGGGGAGGGAAGGATCTCACAACAGGTCGTTTAGGGACCTCAGCAACCATCTATTCCAAACCCTTTGTTTTACAGATTGGAAAACTGAGGTCAAGTGATTTGCCCATGGTCACATACATAGTAAACATCAGGAGCGGAATCTGAACGCAGATTCCATGAGGCACAACCTCATGCCTTTGATGTTTGACTCTTGGGGAGGTAGAAAGCCAGGAGACAGAAAGGAGTGAGCTAGATCGGGGCTGGAGAAGGGACAATGATCTGTCACAGCCACTGAGAGGAACAGGATACAGCCAATCAAAGTGAAATAAATGATTTCATTTATTCATTTACTTAATCACTCATTTTTATTGTGATTCCACTTGTGGTTAGACCCAGCAGAAGTGGAGAAAGTGGGTAGTCAAATCAACAAGCATTTATTAAGCACCTATTGCGTGCCAGGCACTATGCTAAGCACTAGAGATTCAAAGAAAGACAAAAACAGCCCCTGCCCTCAAGGAGCCTCCAATCTAATGGGAGAGACAACACACAAACAATTATGGACAAACTAGCTTTAGACAAGACAGTTTGGAGAGAATCAATGGGTGAAAATTTGCGCTGACATTCAGTGGGGGTGAGAAAGGCTTCTTATAGGAGGGAGGTTCTCAACTGAATGAAGCTAAGGAAGCCAGGGAGTGGAGAAGAGAATGGAGATAATCCCAGGCATGGAAAACAATTAATAAGAATGTCCAGTCGGGCGTGAAGTAACCCTTTCTTTCCCACTAGGGTGGCGTGGTGGTGGAGGGCAGAGGAGGTGCTGTTTTTGCAAGGGTGGGGTCAGTGCCCTTTCTATACAGTGTGAGGACAGAGGACAGGGGGCAATCGATCAATCAGTAAACATTTATTAAGGACCTACTATGTGCCAGGCACTGTGCTAAGCCAGGCATTGCCTAATGATCAGGTCTTCTGGGCTAAAGATGGAGCCAGTGGAAGCCATTTGTATCAGAGTAATAGTTGAAATCCTGAGACTGGAAGGGATCCCTGAGGTAGCTAGGGACTGTGGGCCAAAAAAAGGAGAGAAATGTATTTAGAAAAAAATTAAAATTAAAATTTAAAATTAAAAAATGTATTTGGGGGGTGGAAAGAAGGGAAGTGAAGCCAGAGGGAGCAGCCTGAGGGGTAGGAGGAGACTATGGCGCCCCACTCCTCTGCCTGGTGTTCAAGGATTTCTGAAGTCTAGCATCACCAGACATTTCCAGCCCAAGCTGGACCACTCTCTTCCCCACAAAAACAACCTGTACTTTTCCACCTCCTCATTATGAAGCTTCTTAGATCCCCACTCTTCCTCCTGGACCCCTCCCACACCATTGGTGATACCTATTTCCCCTGGAAACTCAGATGCACTTTCTTTGCATTTTTCAAAGGTGGTCCTTGGATAAAATTATGTATTCTGTTTAGGTCATCACCCTCCTATGAGTCTGCTCTATGAGGTCAGAGACTGTATTTCATCCAAACTTTGTCTCACCCTCAGGGCTGAACACAATGCTCTGACACTAGCTCAGTAAATGTCTGATTTAAAACAAGATCGTGTCATGGAACCCAAGGAGGACACTTCGGGGCTGGGGGGTGGGGTGGGGGGGGAACAATACTGCAACAGTGTCAAGAAGAAAAGGAGGCCTAGGGAGTCAGGAGGCAGCCTGAGGACATTGGCTGTTTGGAAAGAAAGGGGGATCTGAAAAGGGAAGGTGAGAGTCGTCCGAAGGCACACTAGGCCATCCCCATCCAAGGGCCAAAGCCTGCCAGTCTCACCATCTTGGAGCAGAGCCTAGGGAGGCGATCTCCAGAAAAGGAAGTCATTTTTGGTGTCCTCTGAAAAGACAGCTCAAGTCCAGAGGATGAGAAAAAAGGGGTGATTTTCGGATTCTGCCAAGACCTTGATTTTAGTCCAGGTCCAGAACAGATCAGAAATCAGCAGATTGATTTGGTGGAGCTGAAAGGCTGAATGGAAGGCCAAGTTCATCCTCTGAGCCCCAGGGTATCAGTCATCATCCTGTTACCTTACAACCCAAGCTCGTGCTGAGCACAGTAAGTCAACACTTGAGGAAAGGGACTTCACCCTATGGTGATTAGAACATGTATTTGTGCAGTGCCAAGCAGCGACAAACAGGCTTTCCCCATGCCAAAATCTTGTCCCATAGGGATCTGAGACTGAGATCTCTCTGTCTCCCTCTCTGTGTCTCTGTCTCTGTCTCTGTTTCTCTGTCTCTGTCTCTGTCTCTCTCTCTCTCTCTCTCTGTCTTTCTCTCTCTCCCTGAGACATAGAGGGGCAGTGATCTGCCCAGATGGGAGAGTGCTCACACCAATGAAACCATGGAAAGTATTGTGGTTATTTCTTAGGGGGCACTAAGAGATGTTTGCCATAGTCCATAATGTTCATATACAGAGGCAGCCTGAGTAGAGCACTGGACCTGGAGTCAAGAAGATCTTGATTTGAATCCTGTCTCAGGTGCTTGCTCTCTGTATGACTTTGGACAAGTGGCCACCTCTCTGAGCCTCTGTTTCCCAATCTGTAAGATGAGGGAGTTGAACCTGATAGCCTATAAGGCCCCCCCCAGCTCTAAATCTACAATCCTATGACATGGTCCAATGTCAGCCATCCCTCCAGTCATCAGACACATAGCTTGTTTCCATTTGGTTGTTACTGTAAAAAATGCCTCTAAAAAGAATTTTTCACAGTTTTTTCCTTGTCAATAAAATCCTTAGGGTTAGTCCTAGCGTTAGAATAACTCTCACTCTTCCTATCTGATATCGTACGGCTTTCCAAAATTGTTCCAATTCATATTGGTGATTTAATCTTGGTGTTGAACCTTGAGAAATAGCTTCCTACCCAGCATCACTGAAACTCTGGGTAGGAAGAGAATTCATTGGTGACCTAGCCCAGCCCAAAACTGAACAATGGTCACAAGGGTGCAAGGAGATGACAAGTAGATTTCATTATCATTCCCTGTAAAGCCTACATTTCTTCCCAACTTCCATTTTCTTTATCATCACTGTCCTCTTGTCACCTGGTTCAAAATCTCAAAGTCATCTCTGTCTCTTCACTCTTACTCACCCCAAACATCCACTTCTTCAAGTTTTGTCATTTCTACCCCCACAGCATCTCTCCTATCTCTCCCCTCCTCTCCATTCACATAGCCATGGCCCTAGTTCAGTTGCTCATCACCTTTCCCCAGTCTATTGTTATAGCTTCTTAACTGGTGTTCCCACCTCAGTCTCTCCCAGTCCAATCCGTCCTCCATGTGGCTCCCAAAGATGATCTTCCTAGAGCACAGATCTGACTGAGTCACTGCCCTGCTCATAAAGCTCCAGTGTCCCTTGTTACCTCTAGGGTAAAGCACCAGCTCCCCATCTCCTGTTAAAACGCTTCCCAGTCTGGCTCCTGCCTGCTCCTAGGCTCTAGATCACTCCCGTCAGGTATATCTCCCTTGCAATCAGATTGACTTCTGGATGTTTCTCATCCACAATGCTCCATCTCTTGTCTCCATGGGTTTTCCCAAGCTATTGTCCCTCCCCACCATGCCAAGATTCCCTCCCTCTTTACCTCCTCTTCTTTGAGACACAGTTAACAAACCATCTTGGACATGAAGCCCCATCCCCACAACAATGACCTAGTGTGTATTTAAGAGGCACTTTGGGAGACGCCTACATGTTGTCTCCTCCAATTGAATGTGAGCACCTTGAGGACAGGGACTGTCACTTTTGCCTTACTGTCCCTGGCATCTGGCACTATGCCTGGTACTTAGCAGATGCTTAATAAATGCTTGTTGATTGGCTGACCTGTGCTTGAAGACCTCCTATGAGGGAAAGTCCACTCCTTTCTTTACATCTCTCTTTTTGTTGGGAATTTTTGTCCTGCCATAAAGCCCAAATCCTTCCCAGGGCAATTTCAACCCATTGCTCCTAGAATCACCCTCTTGGGGCAAACAGAGACTGATCGAATCCTGGGTCTTAAAGGCAGCCGTCCTTCAAAGCACCAACCAAGCCTTTTCTTGTCAGGGTTAAACATCCCCTGGTCCTTCTGCCAGACTCCATGTGGCTGGGGTCCAGCTTCCTGCCTGCCTTCTCTGGAAGCTCCTGGGCTTACCTCCAGCTCATCCCCTTGGAGGAGCCTGGCTCAGGAGACTCTGTTCCCCTTCAGGACGCTGTCTGGGCCAAGCCAAAGTCACCCTCCCATTTCCCGATCATTCGTCTCACTCTCTACCTTTATACTCTTCCTACCTTCCCTCTCCCTTCTTTGCTTGCTCCCTAGGAGGGGGAGGGGAGACAGTCCCACTCTGTGGCATACGGGGATTTATCTGGTGATAAGGCAAGTGCCTGTATTGCCATCAATGTTTCCAGTGGAAAATAACCCACGGGGACCATAGTCTTCCAGCCTTGCCCAGGGCACTCAGATGCCCAGCCTTAGCTCTGCATTTCAAGTCAACCTTCCACCTAAATGCACTTAAATGAATTTACAAAGGGAGTCAGTCCAGATTTCTTACCCATAATTGTGACCCTCAATCTGGGAATTCGTGGAAGCTCAAGGTTAGATATCTCTGTAGAAAAAAAGCAGGCAAGGTCATGGATGGATATTGTGCTTACATACATGGAGTTCCCAGACCTGAAGTCTTTAATGGAGGCATTGAAACATACACCTGGAACAGTGCCTGACACATAGTAGGTTTTGAATCAATGCTTGCTAATTAATTGGATGACTGATCCACAGGGGTACCCTGGGAGAAATAAGGCTGAGCTTCTAAAATGAATATTCATTCATGAATATAAATTATAAAGTCTTCACATTTGCATTTTGTTGCTGTTCAGTTGTTTCAGTTAAGTCTGACTCTTCGACACCCCATTTGAGGTTTTCTTGGCAAAGATACTGGAGTGGTTTGCCGTTTTCTTCTCCAGTTCATTTTACAGATGAGGAAATGGAGGCAAACAGGGTTAAGTGACTTGGCCAGGGTCACACAGCTAGTAAGTGTCTGAGGCTGGATTTGAACTCTGGTCTCCCTGACTCCAGACCTGGAGCTCTGTCCACTGCAGCACCACCTAGCTGCCCTCATGTTTGTGTAGTTCTGTAGTAACGTCCCAAGGGTTTCCATCCAAGCCTTGCTCTTCACAGCCCCTGACCCTCACTCAGCCCATCACCAAATCTCGTTTCTGTCTCTACCATATCTTGAATATGTCACTACATCTCCCTTCCCACGACCACCGCCCTATGTCAGGGCCTCATCCCCTCTCCTGGCCTGTTGTGATAACCTCAATGGATCCTCTGCCTCAGGCATTTTTCCATTCTATCCGCACAGCTGCCAAAGTGACCGTCACCAACCTCCCTCTATCCCCCTAAGGCTGTGTGTACACACCTCACCCTCACAGCCTGGCCCCAAACTGCTGTCCCAGCCTCATTACCCGTGACTCTCCTCCTCACACCCTATGGCCCAGCTCCACAGAACTTCTCTCTCTTCTATCTCTCATCCCCGTGCCTTCATCCTGGAATGCTTTTTTTCCTCATAAGAACCCCAGTTTCTTTCATGATTCAACTCAAGCACCACATTCTGTATGAAGCCCTTCTTGGCTCCTCCAGATGCCAGGCTCCCCTAGGGAACCCATCATCTGCTTTATATCTGCCTAGGTCAAGTCTCTGTCTGAAGATACAAACATGAGAGTGGCATGGCTAGATGTGATTGGAGGAGGGGACATACATTCTTCACTTGAGGCAGCTAATTGCACAACTGATGGAGTGTGGATTTGGGGCCAGAATGACCTCATTTCTAATGCTGCTTCAGACACTTACTGTCTGTAAGGCTCTGGACAAGTCACTTAATCGATATGGGCCTCAATTTCCTCCTTCTGTAAAATGAAAGGACATAGCTCAATACCTCCAAGGTCTCTTCAAGCCCTAAATCTATGATAGCGTGTCCTAAGATCCCTTCCAATTTAAGATTTCTGTTATTCTAGACTAGGGGCTCTTAACCTGCATTGTATCATGGAACCTTTTGGCAGTTTAGTAAATCTCTTTTCTGAGAATCATATTTTAAAATGCATAAAACAAAATTATAAAGGATTACAAAAGAAATACATTCTATTGAAATATAGTTAACCAAGCTAAGATCCCAGATCCCAGATGAAGACTCCTTGTTCTAGACCAGTTGCTGTTGTGCATTTTTGCTTGAGTCGTCCCTCCTTAGAATGCCCTCTTTGCATTATCCCCTTGCTTTTCCCATCCTTCAGGAGCTTCCTCCTTCATGAATTTGTCCTTCGTACCCCCAATTGAAGGGCATCTTTGCCTCCTTGGAACTCCCAGAATGCTTTGTTCTTCCCTAAAGCATCTCTTGCATTGTCTTATGTCTTAGTTACTACCACCCTCACTCTTCTGTAAGCTTATTAATGGAAAGAGAACTTGGAGTCAGAGGGACCTGGGTTCAGATCCCGACTCTGTTTCAGATCCAGGCCTCTGCCTCTATCCAGAGCAGGACACCCATGATAGTGAAGAGCCTTAAGATGATGTCATATGGGGACTAGGTGAAAGAACTGAGGATATTTATTCTAGAGAAATTTGGAGGGTTTATGATATCTGTCTTCTAGTATTTGAAGGGCTGTCTCATCTAGAAAGGACTAGATTGTTCTTCTTGGCTCTAGAGGGCAACTTTGAATTCAACAAATACAGATAGAGACAGATGTATATAAATACGTAGAGAGCTACAAATATAGAGACGTACATATACATGTAGATAGATTATAGATGATACAGTCATTGATATAGATGATCTAGACACGGCACCAACATTTTTGAGGCAATGAGCTAAGAGCTGGGCAGATACAAAGACCACTGCCTTAGTGGTACCAAGAAGCATTTTCTGCTGGAGGTGGCTCATGAGCAGAGCCTTGGAGGATGTTAGGGTTCTGAGCCTCTGAAGAGAAGAAGGGAGGAGGGAATGCCTCCTGTGTCTTGGGAGGTATGGGAAATGAGAAGTATGTACAAGGCATAGGAACAGGAAATGGAATCCCGAGATCAGGGAACAGAAGAATGCTAGTATGACTAAATAGAGTAGTGTGAAATAATTCTGGAAAGGCCAGATGGCACTCTGTAGGGCTGGAAATCTCAAGCTGGAGGATTTACATTTTATGTTAGGGGCAATAGAAAGTTATGGAAGACTCTTGAGCATGGGAGTAATGGTATGCCCTGTGTCTTTGAGGGACTATGTTGGCAGCTGTGTGGAGAGCAGACGGGAAGGAAGAAAGTGTGGAGTTAGAGAAGTCTGGGAGGAGCCTACCCAAATGCTCCGGGTGAGAGGCAGTGAAAGACTGAACTAGGACAGCAGCCACTGGAAAGAAGGGGATAACAATCACTAGCATTTATACAGAACTTCAAGGGTTTCTAAGTACCTTATGAATATGATTTCATGATATCCTCACAGCAACCCCAGAAGCTAGGTGCCATTATTATCCCCACTTTACAGATGAAGAAACTGAGGTAATAGAGGTGAAGTGACTTTCCAGGGTCATACTTCTAGCAAGTGCCTAATGCAAGATTTGAACTCAGGTCTTCTGGACTCTAAACCTGGCATTTAATCCACAGCGCCATAACTGCTTCATCTGGTATCCATGGAGAGAGCTATTTCTCTCCATTGGCAGGGTCCCAAGTAAGGGTTAGAGAAGTGAGAGGGAGGTGATGAGGTGGGGGCAGTAAAGCCAATGGCTTTTCTCTAGAAATACATGAGAGAGGAGAGATGACCCCTTGGGTGCCTAGCAGGGGGAATAACAGGGATCTTTGGGGCTTCGTTTGGTTTTTTAGAACTTGGAGAGCAATATGGAGGTTGCCAAAGGGCATACTCAGGTCAGACACAAGTGAAAACAGTTAGAGTTACACAGATGTGGAGTGGGAGAGGGTCTTCCAGGAGCCCTCAAAGGATCACGCCATTTCATATGTAACATGCTTCCTCATCTCTGATGCCAAGTATACATGTGTGAGTGTCAGAGAAGAGAGAAGCACAGAGGTGGAGACAGAGAAGTGGGAGTGTGAGCCAAGTCTATAAAGACATGAAATTAAATATGGATAAATATAAAGCCCTGCTCCTGTAGCCAACCACACACATTATACAAGGAGGCAGTGTTGTTCAGTGAAGAGTATAGCTGCAGAGTCAGAGGATCTGGGTTCAGATTCTGCCTCTGACATTTACTACCTATCTGGTCTTGGGAAATCTACTTCCCATTTCCAGCTTCCTCGTCTATAAAATGAGTAGGCTGGATTAGGTCATCTCTGACATCCCAGTCAGCTCCAAATCTATCATCCTACCTATTTTCCTGAGTACAGCAATAGTTGAGCAGCAGTTCAGATAAAAATGATCCAAAGGTGTTAGTGGACCACAAGCTCAGTGTGAGTTAACAGTGAGACTTGTATTATGGCCACAAAAGCTAATGGGATCCTGCCCTTTGTCTCTAGAGATGTAGTATCCAGAATGAGGAAGAGAAGAGACTTGCTGGGGCAGCCTTGGAGTTGTGTTCATTTCTGGGTGCCCTGGTTTAGGGAAAAACACTGACAAGCTGAGTGTTGACAGGCATGACGAGGCAGCTGGAGACTGTGCCACAAGTAGGACATGTGCAAAGAACTAGGGATGTGTAGAATGGGGACAAGGACACTGGGGGGAGACACAGCAGCTGTCTTCATGTAGTCCAAAGGTTTTCATGTGAAAGAGGATTGAATTTGGCCCCCAGAGAACAGAAATAGGAACAGTGGGTGAAAGTTACCAGGAAGCAGATTTCAGAGAAATAATGAAGTAACAATACTAGAGTTATATAAGGCAAGATTTAGAAATGCCGGGAGGCAGCATAGAGGTCCCACAGACAATGCAGAGGATATGTATTTTGGGAGCTCAGATTCAGAAGAGATCTCCAAGATCAGGAGTGGTCAGTCAATCAATCAACCAACTTTACTAAGGTACTTCCTCGAGGCTGCTAGGTGAAGCCGCAGTGCACAGAGTGCTCGGCCTGGAGTCAGGAAGACCCAAGTTCAAATTTGAACTCAGGCATTTACAAGCTGTGTGATCCTGGCCAAGTCACTTCTTAACCTCTGGATGATTCAGTTTCCTCAACTACAAAATGGGGATAATAAGATCACCAATTTCATAGGGTCATTAAGAGGATCAAATAAGATAATATTTATAAAGACTTCAGCACAGTGTCTAGTACACAGTAGGTGCTTAATAAATGCTTATTCTGTTCCCACTTGTTATATGCCGAGCTTGATGCTGGGAACACAAAGACAAAACTTCTGCTCTCAGGAAGCTTACTTTCTATCAGGCGAGAGAACAGTTCTGTATGCATGGACTAAATACAAAGTTATACCGTGGGGGAAGCATTAGCAAGTTAGGGGCTGGAAAGGGCCTCCTGCAGAAGGTAGTATTTGAGCTGCGACTTGCAGGGAGCCAGGAAAAGTAAGAAGCAGAGGGCAGGATGGAGAGCATTCCAGGCATGGGGGGACGGGCAAAGCCAGGGAGATAGGAAATCCATGGTCCTGAGCAGGAGACAGAGAGCAGACCAGAATAGCTGTCCAGGGTACTGGGGAGGGGGTGGAAAAGGGGGATTAAGGTGTAAGAATACTGGAAAGATAGGAGGGGGGCAGGTTGTGCAGGAGTTTAAAAGTCCATCTGGGGACTTGGAGGTCTTCGGACAATAGGGAGGGGCTGAAATTTATTGAATGGGAGGAAGACTGCTTTGGTAACTGAATGGAGAAAGGAGTAGAGAGGGGAGAGACTTGAGGCAGGAATACCAATTAAGTGGCTCTTTTCTTTTTTGGCTAGCAATGGGGTTAAGTGACTTGCCCAGGGTCACACAGCTAGTAAGTATCAAGTGTCTGAGGCCAGATTTGAACTCAGGTCCTCCTGACTCCAAAGTTGGAGCTCTATCCACTGTGCCACCTAGCTGCCCAAGTGGATCTTTCAATAGCTGAGATGAGAGGACCTGAACTAGGGTAATGGTATTGTGAGTGAAGAGAAGGGGAATTATAGTAGAGATGTTGTGAACCAAGAAATAACCTAGCAAGAGATATGCTACATGGGCTTAATGAGAGTAAAGATAGGAGAGGATTACATGAAGGTGGTGAGCCTGGGTAAAGAGGAGGAGGAGAAGGTGAAGGAGAATGGTGCCTGGAATAGTACTAGGGAAGCTGAAAGGAGAGGAGAAGTTGGTAGCAGTGTTAATGAGTTCTCTTTTGTACATAGAGAGTTGGAGATGCTTACAGACATCTGGTTCAAAATATCCAGGAGTTAACTGGTGAGTCAAAACTGGAACATTTAGCATAGTGTTTGGCACATAGTAAACACTTAATGAATGCTTAACTTGAGAAACACTAGACCTTGATAATTGGATCTTCAAATCATTTGCATAGAGAAGTTAATTGAATCCCTGGAAGTTAATGAGATCACCAAGTGAGATAAGAAGGAGGAAGAAGAGAAGAAGCCATAAGACAGAGCCTTGGGGGACACCCAAAGATAGTGGACATGACCTAGAGGTTCCCTCTAAGTAAGTGATGCCACCACTTGGGGCACTGGAATGATGAGGGGGGCAGTAGTAGTCTCAGGTGCAATTGGCGGGCATTGAATAAAAGTAAGGTAGTGGAAGCATAAGAAAAGAAGAGAAGAGAAAAAATTTTGAAAAACCATTTGTACATGTTGTATAACAGAGTTAAAGTTGTGATTACATTATTTTCCAAATAATCACACAAAATGCAAGTTATCAATCAGTGGTTAAGTCTGCTGACAGGTCTTAACAAGCAAGTGTTTGCAGGCAAGTGTGTTGAGAATTGTTGGGAAGTCCAGCATGTATCAGCAGAAATAACTTGTTTACAATACAATACTATATGGTTACATGATGCAATATTGCATCATCAAAATTTCAATGTAGGAAAAAACCCACAATTTTACAATAAATTATTAAATTTAAGATGAATGATTTTCTTTAAAAATATTTTATATTTTTGAAATTATGCAAATTTTTAAAAACTGTTAAAGGGTTAAAGAAAATAGATTTCCAGGGGGGCACTGAGTAATTTTTTTTAGCAGGAGGCCAAATAAGTTTGGGAACCTCTGACCTAGATGAAGATCTAGCAAAGGAGACTGCGAAGAAGCAGTCAGACAGGTAGGGAAAGAAGAAGGAGACAGTGATGTCCAAGAAACCTAGAGATAAGACAGTATTCATCTGGAGAAGGGGACCCAAAGTGTCAAACACTGCAAAGAAGTCCAACATCTGGGGAAAGCATAAATTAATATACAAGGTTTGAAGGAGGACAGGACAACATTGACTTAGGTGGAGTGGGGAAGGAAGGCTTCAGGAAGAAGTTGCACCTTAAAGGATAGGTTAGATTTCAGCAGATAGGTGGGAGGGAGGAGTCCTTCTAGGCATATGGAGCAGCCTGAGGAAGGACATAGAGACAGGAAAATCCAAGACATACTTAAGGGACACATTTGCCAGGAGACATAGAGTGGTGTAAGGAGAGCCCTGAATGTCAGGCAAGGAGCATGAACTTTCACTCTGTCTGAAAACAAGAGGTATCAGATCTATGATAAGAAAGATAAATCTGGTTGTGGCTTGGGATGAGGAGGGAGCCTTGAGGGAGTTGAAGGGAAAGGGCTGATTCTGGAGCCTAAGCATAGGGGAAGGGAAAGAGAGAATGGATCAGTCTGAGGGTCTGGGTGAGGATGAGTGGAAGGACACAGAAGGGAGAGGAATCTCCACACATCTTAGTTCCTACTTCTCTTCCCCACCATTCTTCCTCAAGGATATTGCCACTTGGAGACTGGACCACTCTTTGTCCCCTGACTGTACCCTTCTCTCTTCCCACCTCTGGCTCACACCACTTCCTGGGGCTGGAATGTTCGCCCTACCTTTCCTCAACCACTACAATCCTACCCATCTTTAACCCACTTCAAATGTTACCCTTTTCTGTCAGTCTATCGACATGCATTTATTCATTATTCACTGCTTACTATGTGCCAGGCACTGTGCTAGGCATGACTCTATAAAGATAAAAATCAATCAGTCCCTGCCCTCAAGTTGCTTATGTTCTATCAAGGGAGGCAACATGGACATCCATAAGCAGATACAAGATGCATACAAAGCAGACACAAGGTAACCTTGTGTGGGAAGGCATGAGCAGCCTAGAGAACCAGAAGTCGGTGCTTGAGCTGAGCCTTGGAGGCCAAGGATTCTAAGAGGCAGAGGTAAGGAAGGAGAGCATTCCAAGACTAGGAAATGGTTGTTTTTTCAGGCAGGACTTCTCACCTTATTTGTGCCTGGACCCCTTTGACCATCAGGCTGGTGAAGTCTGTGGACCTCAGCTCAAAATCTTGTGCTTCAATGCATAAAAACAAATCCATAGGATTATCGAGAAAACCAATTATAGTAGAATACAGTTAACAAAGTATCTAAAAAACAAAATCACAGACCTCAGGTTAAGACCTAACCCCTGAACTCTGTGCAAAGAAACTTGGAACCTAATGTGTTCAGAATGAAAAATACTCCATTCTCCACTATCCAACTGGGAGAGTTCTCAATATGAGCCAAGAGAGTCACTTACCAGCTGAAAAAGCTAACCTGATCTTAGACTGCATTAATCAAGCAACCACCAGGCATTAATTAGTGAGAGGCTCCATGGCATAGTGAATGGCAATCTGGCCCTGGAACCTGGATGCCCTGGACTCAAGGTTCACCTCCGACACGTACTGGGCAAATCACTGACCCTCTTAGTACCCTACTCCATTCCAGGGAGCCAGCCTGAGGGCCAGGAGGGAGGCTTCAGGGAGGCAGATTCAGGCTCTTGCTGTCTGAAGGCAGGAGAGGAACTTTAGTAGGCAAGTCACCTGACCTCTATGTGCCTCAGTTTCCTCATCCTTAAAATGACTACAGCAGCAACTGTAGCATTTTCACCATTGGGTTATTGCCAGCTTCCACTGAGATCATAAATGTGAAGGGCTTTGCAAACCTTAAGGCACTAAGTAAAAATGCCCATCGTCATCATCGTTATTATTATTCCATAAGGAAACAAGTTGTAACAACTCTGCCTCTCACCTTAAGATATATGTGGGGGAAGGCGATCACAGCAGAGTTGATCAGGGATCCCCTGAATCTGCCTTTAGATTAACGAGATTACAGGATGGCCCAGAGCTAGTGAGATGTAAGAGATTGAAGCATCTTTTAACTAGTGGTGCAGTGAATAGAGCACTGGGCATTGAGTTGAAAAGACCTGAGTTCAAATCTGACCTCAAACACTTACTAGTTGTGTGACCCTGGGCAAGTCATTTCATCTCTGTTGCCTCACTTTCCTCAACTAAAAAACGGAGATAATAACAACACTTACTTCTTAGGGTTATTGGGGAGATCAAATGAGATAATGTGTATAAAGTGCTTAACACAGTGCCTGGCACATAGTAGGTGCCCTTCTTGTCCCCTTCCACACTTAGAGTAGTCTATTTACACTTTGAAAGTTTTGAGTGGAGCACGTGCAATTCGTGCTAGGGTACTGACCATTGGATGAAGGCAGCTGAGGATTAAATAAAACCCTTAGCCCCACCCCTTGTGGCATAGATCAAATGCAAACTGAACCCACTGTAATTGTCAAAGGAAAATCAGCCATGGAGGAAGACCCCAGCTCTTAAGGACTTGCTTGTGTCTTTTAAAAGAGGGGGAGGGGAGGATTTCTTTTCCTCCCTCATCAGCAATGCCATCTTGGCAGCAAAAAAATCCATGTCCACTAGTTCAGAGTCGGGTCGCTTTGAGTAACTGGGAATCCTACTTGGGAAATCCCAATATCACTGAATTTGAGAGTGGAAGTGACTTCACTAACCATCTCCTCCAACCTATCCAAGAAGGGAATCCCCATTATGGCATACCCAAAAGATGTCAGAGCCCAGACTTCTGTTGGTTCTAGGGTATAGGTTCTAATTCTCTCTGAAAGTCTGTAGCAATACCCCAAGCCAAGATTTTGGCAGAGCTCAGAGCCAAAAATGGCAGTGACTATGGCCAAACACCAAAGCAGCCTATTCCACTTAGAAGCAGTCCAAGAGGTCTATCAAAGTGACTTGCCAACAAACACTGCATCCCACAAGGAGCATTGTAAGGGCATCACCAGAAACCATGAAGGGGATGGGGGATGGGGGATGGGGAGAGTGCCCTTTAACTTTAAGTTGCCTTCCCAATGTACACCCATTCTTTTCATTTATGATTTATATATTTATATCCCAGGTGTGCCCCAGATTTTATGGGGGAGAAGTTTTGCTGATACTGTCCTTACTATGCCATTTACTGAAATGTCTTTGCTTTAAATTTATTATTTCTTCTGGTTGACTAGGATCAAGGTAAACATTGGTGGGAGCTCATAAGGTGTAGTTTGGGGAGGATAAACTCAAACTGTACCTCGAATTTGGAATAGTCATCCCAAGGGATCTGACCTACAAGCTGAAAGAGGGAGGTCACCAAATGAGGGCCCTACACACATAAACCTACAAAAACTGTCCAAAAATGGTAGTTTGAGTTCAAGGTCAAGAATAACCTTCTACCCATTAGAAATGTCCAAAAGTGGGATGAGTTGCTTTAAGAGGTGATCATTTCTCCCTCACTGGAAGTATTCACGCAAAAACTGGGGGACCAGTTGTTTGGAAAGTTGTTAGGGGACTCCTCTAAAGATACAAGTGACAAGAGCAATCAATCGACAAGCATTTAATAAGTGCTTATGATGTTCTAGGCTCCTTGTCCTCATGAGATTTCTAACCTGGAGGAGGCAGCATGCACATGTATAAGTATATACAGGATATAGACAAAATGAATGCAAGGAGTAGGAGGTAGTAATTGAACTGAGTCTTAAGGAAACCAGAGAGTCCAAGAGGCTGAGGTGAAAAAGGAGAGCAAGCATATCAAGCATGGGAGACAACCAGTGCAAAGGCATAGAGGTGGGAAATGGAGTATTGTGTGTGCAGAACAACACATTAGGTCAATATGACTGATCACAGACTTCATGGAGGGAAGTAATGTACATGTATAAGGACTGGAAAAAGACTAGGTAGGTTGAGACCAGGTTGTGAAAAGCTTTAAATGCCAGTAATATGAGTTCATATTTGATCTTAGAGATAACAGGGAGTTGATTGAGTAGAAGATTGACATGGTCAGACCTGTGCTTTAGGGAAATAATTTTGGCATCTGGGTAGAGGATGGATTGGAGTGAGGAGAGACTTGGGTCAGGGAGACCAAAGAGGAGGATATTATGCTAGTCCAAGTAAGATATGGTGAGGGAGGGCTTGCTCTGAGATTCTGTGAATTTAAGTTGACTGAAGAAAGACCCACAGGATCTTCTCAGGGAAGTCAGCTCTCTGTGAAGGTAGCCACATCTAAGAACCAATAAGTGTTTGGAGCTGGAGCAAACAAAGAGTTTAGGGAATAAGGAGAACCTGTTGGGGGAAGCCCACCAATTCAGTGAGGGGACATTCCTGTTGGGTCCCCCATCCTGTCCATGTTAGACAGCCAAAGAGTTAATGTGCCCTACTATTCCCAAACCTCAGGGAGGGAAGAAAAACATTTAATAAAAGTATTAAAATGGCCACAAGGAGTGTTTGCTTTATTGAATTATGAGATTAACAAACAAAGTGAAAATCCAAAATCCGTGAGGAATTTTTCCCTGGGCCACATTTTGCAAGGGGTTATTAGTCTGGGAGGAGCTTCGCTCCTTGGGAGAAGGAGTCACTCTTGCCCAGGACGGATTTAAATGGCTTTTTGAGCTCAGCTGAGGCTCTTCTCTGCTCACACAAAGGAAGCTGTGTACACAGATGCCATTTCTAACTCGATCAATGCCATGAGGTCAGGCAGTTAATAAGATAGATTTTTATTAACTCTGTGTCTTGCACACATGTGGGTGAGAGAAGTGTCTGCTGAGACATTAATGACCTCACCTAAAGGGCTAGCCACAGAAAAAGTGGGTACCCCCTCTGTGGACAGATAGCTGTCCATCTATGAGGATCCTCACCCGCCCCCAACACCTTGGATGAAGTTTAAAAAATCATGAGCTAGCACTCTAGTAGAATATATGACACATTCACAGATTTGAGAGAATCTCAGGGTTAGAAAAGGCATATTGGAGTGGTGAAATTCAGGAAGACCAAGATTTAAGTCCCACCTCAAATGCTAGTGTTTGACCCTAAGCAAGCTCCTTTGGGCCTCAGTTTCCTCATCGGTAAAATGAGGGGAATGGATCTGATGGCTTCCAAAGACACTTCCAGGTCTCCATATATGGTTCCATGAATTTCAGAAGGATCCCTACATAAACTGATCCCTCTTTGTATTTCTGAAGTAAAGGTACCACTATCCTTCAAGGTCTCCATGCACAAAACCTCAGTCATCCGTTGCTTTTCCTTGGCCTCATTTACCCCCCAGAGCCAATTGTTTGCCAAGTCTTATGAACCCATGTCCACAACATCTCTCTCATTCCATCCTTTTTCTCCCCTCACACAGCCATCCCCTTAGTCTGAGCCCCCATCACCTCCTGCCTTGACCATTGCAATGCCCTCCTCTCCTAACTGGACACCCTGCTTCTAATCACAGCCCTCTCCAATCCACCCCACACATGTATAAAGAACTCTTTACTACACTCTTCTTTCCCCCATCTCTTACATTCTAAAACTGCTGGTCCTAAAGCAGAGATCTGTCCAAATCATTATCCTCATCAAGACTCTTCAGTGATTCCCTTCTAGCCTCTGGGATAAAACACAAAGTCCTCAGCCTGGCATTTACAGCCTCTCTTTCCACTGCTCTCTTTAAGGCACCCTACGCTCTAGACTGACCCAAACACTAAATTCCATTGAAAAAAAATTCAACAAAATAACAATGCAAAAAAAATTGGCAATGTTAACATGTGATTTTCCAAGTCAACATGCAGTCCACAGGGATCCTTACATACAGTTTAGTGGCCTTGTTTCTATTTGAGTTTGATACCAGTGATCCAGCCAATCAAACTGTAGTTAGGTCCCAATTAGTACAAATAATTGTCCTGCTCATTGCCCGTAGACAACAATCCTCTCCAGCCTTCATGCACATCCTTGGACAGCTCACCTGCCTCACCTCTTTCTTCTGGAATCCCAAGCTGCCTCCAAGTCTACTCAAGTTCTCCCTGTTACATGAGGCCTTTCCTGATTGGCCCAGCCACCAGGGCCTTTCCTTATCCCCCAATTAATTTGTTGTGTATTGATTTTGTATTTACTTACCTGTGACTTATCAGTAGAAGGTAAACCTCTTAAGGGTGGATGTTGTTTGTAATCTCCCAACATTCAGCACAGTGCCTGGCACTGAGGGGATTAATATGGGCTTGTTATCGAATTGAATAAGGAAGATTAAGCTGCCTGGTGCTAGTGTGAAGGATGGAATAGAGTGGAGTAAGAAAGGAGGCAGGTAGGGTTTGTGGGAACTGACAGCCACAGTCGATGTGGGGGCCAGGGAGGGTGTGTGCCCGGGTGTTGGCAGTGGGAAAAGAAAAGAGAAAAGGTGTCTGAGAGAGATTTCAGAGGTAGAATCAGTTTGGACTCTTTGTCAAGCAAATGCTTCCTTTTTCTGTGCCTCTCTTGGTACCAATAATCCATTTACTGCCAAACAAAGTTCTTTATGGTTGCATTTATCAAGAAATCTTAAGATATACATATATATACATTATATATATATATAACTTCTTATGGAAGGAATGGGGGCAGCTAGGTGGCACAGTGGAGGGAGCACTGGGCCTAGAGTCAGGAAGACTCAACTTTGTGAGTTTAAATCCAGCCTCAGACACTTATTAGCTGTGTGACCCTGGAAAAGTCACTTAACCCAGTTTGCCTCAGTTCCTCATCTGTAAAATGAGCTGGAGAAGGAAGTGGCAAGCCACTCCAGTATCTTTGCCCAGAAAACCCCAAATGGGGTCACGAAGAGTCAGACACGATTGCAATGATTGAACAACATGGGAGGATAGTCTTTAAGACTTCATTTTTCATCTACTGAGTCAATTTTTTTAAGTCAATGAACAATAAAATTCAAAGGGATCCTTTATTCTATACATCTATCAGTCAATTGTGTGGCTCTGAAGATGCCTTCTGCTACAGAAGAATCCAATGCCAAACTCACTTGTTGCTTTCTCATAGTTTCATTAAGAATATTCTTGATATGTGTGTTGATTTTTTTTGGGGGTGGGGTGGTTAGGCAGTGGGGTTAAGTGACTTGCCCACGGTCACACAACTAGTAAGTGTTATGTGTCTGAGGCTGGATTTGAACTCAGGTCTTCCTGAATCCAGGGCCGGTGCTCTATCCACTGTGCCACCTAGCTGCCCCGTGTGTGTTGATTCTTAAGCTAGGTGATACAGTGGATAGAGCACAGGGCCTGGAATCCCGGGCCTGAAGTCAAGACTTGAGTTCAAGTATGACTTCAAATACTTACTAGCTGTGTGACTCTGGGCAAGTCACTGAACCTCTGTCCACCTCACTTTCCTCAACTGTAAACTGGGGATAATAACAGCAGCTATGTCCCAGGTTTGTGAGGATAAAATGAGGTAATATTTGTAAAATGCTTAGCTCAGTGCCTGGCACATGCTAGGTGCTTAATAAATGCTTACTCTTCCCTTCTTAAATGTTTATAAAAATATCCTAGAGATGAGAAAATAGATGGATGAGTCAGGAGTTGTTGGAGTCGTCTCAATTACTTTTTGTTGCTGGCAATACCATCTGTGATTGCTTCTAGTCTTCCTGTCTTTGAGATATTTTGAGACTCAGTCCCTCAGTGTTTTCAAAATGATCACCCCCCAGCACGGATTTCTTCTACACATACTTGGTCAAGTCCAGCTGCTCCTCCCAACTTCATCTTCCCAAGTGTCTTTTGCACTTGATTATATAGCACAACAGAAAGTGGAGTCAAAATAGTCGATGCCACTCAAAGATCACTCTACAAATGCTGGCACAGAAATATTCCATTTTAGGTTGTTGTCTTCCTTCCAAGTTTCCTTTCTAAATGTTCTAGGATTATTAGGGTTTCAAGCTGACTCATTCTCCCATCCACCATGCTGTTTTTTTGTAATGAGATACTGCTCACAATCTTCCACCATTCTCTGAAACGTTTTTTAAATGAGTTTATAGTCTAACCTGGTGTTTCCTCTTATGATCAAGTCTCTCTACCTACAGAGTTCAGACGTTTGCTGGATGAGGAGGGCTTTGTGCTCCTAGTGTGATAATCACTTTACATGAGTTGAACTTCCATAGGAAATGGTGGGAGACTATGTCAATGTCTTCTCCTTCATCCATTTCCACTTTGTAGCATCATTAGCTTTTTTAAATAGGTCAGGTTGGAGTTACTGTTGTTGTTGTTTGCAGTTTGTTTTCATCTTTATCCTTTTATTTTAATTTGGCACAGATTTTGACCTTTTCTCTGACTCTACCATTCCTCTTAAGATTTGTAAAAAGTTAACTCACAATTCGAGTGATGCCATGAGGCAGCATGGTTAAATGATGACGATAATACATGTCATAGAAAGGATCTCAGAGGAGAGAGAGAAAAAACTCCAGGTACTGGAGTAATCAGAAAAGATTTTATGGAAGATGCGGCACTTGAGTGAAACTTTGAGAAATGACTGGTATTTGGAGATGGTCGGTATAGTGGTATGGTGGAAGAAGTGCTGGATTTGAAATCAGAAGACCCTGGGCTCAAATCCCATACTACCGATATGACAATCACCGGATGAATGACTTACTCTCTCTGGGCCTCAGTTTCTTCATCTATAAAATTGGAGAATTGGAGATCTTTAAGATTTCTTCATTCTCTGACTTGTATCTTTGACCTAGGATCCTATAAATGAGAAAAGATGCAAGGGCATCCCAGCCAATGTGAATAAGGACTTGCAGGAGGAAAAGAGGAGGGTTTAGTTGAACAACAGTGGATAGACTACTTTGGCTGAAGGAAAAGGGTGAGTAGAAAGGAAGAGCAAGAGAGGGGTAGGAGAAATAGGCTGGAGCAAGGCTCAGATCTTACAGGGCCTTGAACGCCAGGTCCTATAGTTTGAAGGCAGTAAAGATCAGGGCAGACGCGATATCTTCCTTGGACTGGTGTTTGATGAGTCCAAAGTGAAGCTACAGGACACTCATCTGTCTGCCTGCTCAATAGTTATCCCTCGCTGAGAAACTCTTGGCTGGGAATTCTGTGAGGGAGAGCCAAGAGAGAGCCTGATGTCCCAGTTCCTCTGGCCTAGACTAAGCTGTTACCCACACAAAGTTGCTATGCCTGGAATGGGAATGCTGTAGCGTCCCTTAGAGCTGGTTAGCTCAAGCGGCCCTCATTGCCTCAGCTCACAGCTCTTGGTCACTAAAGTCCTGGGTGGGTGTGATGGAAGGTCCATGTAGGCCCACCCTCCTAGTGGACGCATGACTCTAAGCACATACCCTATTGATGATGGGCCGACACTATTCCTTTTCAAAATGGGGTTGGGGTGGACAAAGATCATGTTGTCATTAAAGTAGGACATTCCTTGTTGGCTCCTATCAAGTCTTTGTATATATTACAGTGATCTGAATTCGCATCTTGTCCCCTGGTTTCACTTTTGAACTCCATGGGGGAAAGGTCTATTTCATCTGAACCTTGTATTGCCTCAGATCACCCAACACCGAATTGAACATTTGCTGAATTGAATTGAATTGATATCAGTCCAGAGGACACTGGGGCCGTATGCTCTGAGCTATTATGAAATAGAAACTTGAGCTCCTGGATTCCATCTGGTGACCTGGTAGAGTATGGGCCCAACACTGGTAGAGAGGATGTCTTCCACCACCATATTGGTATTCCCCATTGTCCCTGCTGATGCCACATTTGTTATGTTTATGATACTTGTAGACAAAGACTCTGCTTCTTTGATCCTTGTGGTACAGTGGTTAGAGCACTGGTCCTAGAGTCAAGGAGATCTAAGTTCAAATCCTGCCTCAGACACTAGCTATGTGACCCTGAGCAAGTCACTTAACCTCTGTTTGCTTCAGTCTACAAAATGGGGACAATAACGATACCCACCTGACAGAGCTATTGTGAGGCTGAAATGAGAGACCATTTGTAAAGTGCTTTGCAAACCTTGAAGTGTTATATAAACACTAGCTATTAGCTGTTAGTAGTGGTAGGGGCATATTAAATGTTTGGTAAGTTAAACTGAATTTGCTGAATTTATTGAGCATCTACCCTGCAAGGTATTGTGCTGGGAGGTAGAGAGGGGGCATGGCCAGGACCCTGGACTTGAAGCCCATCATTTAGCTGTGTAACTACCTTGTGTCTTGGAACCTCAGTCTTTGGGTCTATAAAAAGGAAGATGGTACTGACTGCAGTGGGCCAGCCTGCCTCAAAGCCAGGAATTCCCAGGTTTGAATCCCACCTCCAACATATGCTGGCTCTATGACTGACCCTGGGCACATCATTTCCCTTCTCAGTAATCTGCAGAGAAGGTGGAGGGGGTTTCCTCACCTGGGAGTTCTCTATGCCAAGGAGATCACAGCTCCAATCCCTATCTGAGAATCCCAATTATACCTCATGGGGCTGGGGGCAAGAAAACGCTTCACAAACTCTGAAGTCTGATACAAATGCAAGTGGCAGTGATTACACAAAGATGAGTGAGATCCGGGTCCCCAGGAGTCTCGAGGGTCACAAGTCCAAAAGCAATGGAAGATTGCAGCCAGTTGCCATCCCCTGCCCTTGGCTGGCCATGCTGCTCATCCATAACTTTGGACCCAGTGCTCTCAGCTTGTCTGTGTGAGCTTTAGAGAATGATTACAAACTTCATTCAATGTGGGATTATCAATCAACCAATCCAGAAGGACTGGCACATGTAAAAAACATTAGAGAATAATTCAAATTCATCTGTAGGCTGTGAATTCATTGATATAGGGAACTGCCAGGTGGGCATCTTAGAGCACTGTCAGGGACAGCTAGGAGGCACGATGGTTAGAGTGCTGGGCTTGGAGTCAGGGAAGCCTGAGTTCAAACCCAGCCTCAGACACTTACTGGTTATGTGACCCTGGGGAAGTCACTGACCTGCTGCCTGCCTCAGTTTCCTCATCTGTAAGATGGATACAATTATACCACTTACCTCCCAGGATTGTTATGAGGATCAGATAAGATAGCATTTGTAAAGTGCTTAGCACCGTGTGGGGCACATAGCAAACTCCCGGTAAATGTTAATTATTATTAAGACACCGAGAAGTTAAATGACTTTCTCAGTGCCACAAGTAGCCAGTATCAATCAATTAATAAGCATGTGTTAAGCACATACTATGTGCCAGAAACTATATTAAGTGCTGAGCATGCAAAGAAAAACAGTCCCTACGCAATGAGCTTACATTCTAATGGAGAAGACAACACATATATAAATCACTAGATGCAAACTAGATTCAAACTGGATGGAAGGCAGCCTCAGAGGAAGGCGGCTGGGGGGCTGGGAAGCCTCCTACAGGAGATTCCTCATGAGCTGAGGCTTGAGGGAATCCAGGAATTCTAAGAGTTGGAGGTTAGGGAGGGAGGGCATTCCACGCATGGGAGACAGTCAGTGCCAAGGATGGAGATACCACATGGCACATCCCGTGTAAGGACCCATCCAGCAAGACTAGACCTTCGAGCTGGTGAAGGGGAATGCTGCATTAAGAACCTTGAACAATGAAAATGTAGCAAATTTGAGGCTTGTACATTTGATTGTAAAGGTAATAGGGAGGCATTGGAGTGTATTAAAAGGGGTTAGGAGGGGGAAGGGAAGGATATGACATGGTCAAACATGTGCTTTAGAAAAATCACGTTAGCACCCTGGGGAGAAGAGTTGATTGGAATGGGAAGAGGTTTGAGGCAGAAAAATCAATGAGAAGGCTATTGACATAGTCTGGGTAAGAGATAATTAGAGCCTGAAGGAGTGTAGTAGATGTGTAAGAAAAGAAGGGGCTGCATCCAAGAGATGTGAAAGTAGAAATGACAAGACAGAGTCAGGTGGGGTGAATGAGAGTCAGGAATGACACTGAGATTTTGAGACGGGGTAACAGGGAGGATGGGGAAGCTAGGAAGATGGAAAGTTGGAGGGAGGGGTGAAGATAATGAGTTCTGCTTTGGACATATTGAATTTGAGAGGCTTATCAGACATCTAGTTTGAGATTCCTATAGGAAGTTAGTGATTGATACAGGACTAGAATTCAGGAGAGAGGTTAGGGCTGGACAGATAGGTCTGGTCTGCATAGAGATTACAACTTAACCCACGAGAGCTGGTGAGATTGCCAAATGGGATGCTATAGACAGAGGAGAGAATTGGACCCAGAACAGAGCCTGGCAGACACCCACAGTTACTGAGCGTACTGATGAATAGCCAGC
The DNA here is from genome assembly GCF_900497805.2 of Vombatus ursinus. NCBI lineage: Eukaryota > Metazoa > Chordata > Mammalia > Diprotodontia > Vombatidae > Vombatus > Vombatus ursinus. Next base: position 513,706 of record NW_020950758.1, on the reverse strand, counting down.
AAATAAAAAAAAGAGAAAAGAAAACTGAGAAGGAACATCCAGTCAGGCAGGAGAAACTACAGGAAAAAGAATTGCCATGAAAATGAAGCAGGGAGACTGTCAAGGAGAAGAGGTTGCTTGTAAGTGTCCAAGGCGACAGAGACATCGAAAACAACAGAGACTGAGAAAAGGAAATGAAGAAATAGGTAGGAACTTTGGAGACAGTAATTTCAGTGGAAAGATGAGGTGGGAAGCCAGACTGCAGAGAGCTAAGATGGGAGTGAGAGAAGTGGATGCAGCTAATGGTAGGTGGCTTTTTTTTTTTTTTTTGAGGAAAAAGAGAGACAGAGAGAGACAGAGCAAAGAAAGAAAGTATGTGTGTGTCTGTGTGTCTGTGTGTGTGAGAGAGGGAGAGAGAGAGAGGGAGAAAGAGAGAGAGAGGGAGGAGAAATTATGTGTATTTGTGTGAGAGAGACAGACAAAGAGAGAGAAGAAAGAAAGTGTGCGTATGTACACGCAAGAGAAAGACAGGTGGGGGGAGGATGTAAAGGACAATTGCTAGTGGATATGGTAGGAGCTAGGGAGAGGTTTTAGGAATGAGGGAACCTTGGGCATTTTTGTAAGCATCAGGGAAGAAACCAATAGAGCACAGCTTGATATTTAAAGAGGCATTGGGGACGATAGTGGGAGCGATCTCCAAAGAAGATAAGAGAAGATCAGATCAAGTATGTGTCAAAGGCAGCACATGAGCCCAGATCTTACTGGCTCTGGGGTCAGTTCTCTATCCATGAGGCCACACTATTTCCCAACATCATATGTAAATTAAGTTAAATTGTGTGGTATAGATTGCAAGGGTCACAGTAGAGAGAGAACAGTGTTGAGTCAAAATTCATGGTGGCAGAGACTAGGGCTGGGCTTGAAGCTAAGGTGGGTAGAATTGGGAGGAAAAAGTGAAAGAGACTCTTCCTAAATACATAGCTAGTGCTCCATCCACTAGACCAGTGTAGTAGATCAGTCCTTTCAGTCATGTCTGACTCTTTGTGACCCCATTTGGGGTTTTCTTAGCAAAGATACTAGAATAGTTTGCCATTTCCTTCTCTCATTTTACGGATGAGGAAACTGAGGTAAACAGTGTTGAGTGATTTGTCCAGGGTCACACAACTAGTAAGTGTCTTAGGCTAGATTGGAACTCAAAAAAGAGTCTTCCTGACTCTAGACCCAGTGCTCCATGCACTATGGTGTCACCTAGAGGCCCCCTTTCTAAGGATTGATGCTGTCCAAAAAACAATGAGCTGTCCAACGTAGAGCTGTTACCCAGCTTCGTGATGTCAGGTTCAGCACAATCACTCTCACTACACAAAATTGCCTCTCCTGCATCCTAGGAAAATTTTGTATAAGGTTTATATAGGCATGGGTTCAAATCCTGCCTCTTGGGCATCACCCAAGCAGGGACAGGGAACCTGATGTTGTTTCTTAGAAGCTAGCTGCATTTATGTGAAAAGGGTGAAGGAAAGTTGTCAGGTGATGAGAATCCCCAGTTGCTTTTCTTCTTATGTCTGCCATCCGTGGGTTTGCACTGACTATCCCAGTGGGTTTGACAGTAGAGATCAGGATTTGGGGGAGGGACAAACATGGTTGTGCTTAACTTCCATCCACAGCACAGGAGGAGGCATCAAGGGGAGCCATGAGAGAAACAGGTGCCGAATGGGGGCTTTTGCTCTTTGTTCTGATGAAGAGAACTCAAAAGCAGAGGAGACTCTGGTGCAATGAGATTGGGGTATTGCAGCACTTCTAGGCTCAGAGAGGAGATGAAATCCTAATTCTCTAGCATCTTTTCTAGGACCTTTTTCCAGCAGTAACTCACCCACTTGTCCCCCAATGTATCTTTGGGCACTTTCCTACAAACATGCTCAGTTGGGCCCAATCCTAAAGCTCCTCATCTCCTCTACTCCACACCTCAAAATCAATCTCCTCAAGCTAGCGTCCTAGGTCTTTCTTCCCTTTAGCTCTTAAACTCCTGGCTGCCCACCCTGGCCATCTCCCCTTCAGCACCACACATTTCCTTTCCCATTCACTGCTGTTTGGCTTCTGCACCCAGCATTTTCCTACCTTCCCAGTTTTATCTCTTATCATACCCTCTGGTCATCAGCCAAAATGCATTATTCTCTGGCACCCAGTATGGACTGTGCCCTTCCTCCTTTACCCACACTGTTATTTATGCCCTGTTTTCCTCTCCTTCTTCATTACCTTTTAGAGCAAACTCAAATGCCACTTTCTCCATGAAGACTTCCCTAGTCTTCCCCCATTCCTCACATAGATTATAGATGTATTATGTATTATCGTATACTAGAGCAATCTGAGTGTGACCCTTAGCCCTCTGCTGGACCATAAGCTCCACAATGGTAGCAACTAAGTGGTGCAGTGAATAGAGCACTGGGCATTGAGTCAGAAAGAAGTTCAAATCCAGCCTCAGACACTTACTAGCTGTGTGACCCTGGGCAAGTCACTTAGCCCCGATTGCCTCCACAAAGCAATAAAAATAAAATAAGTTCCACATTGGCAAGGGTCATGCTTTATCTGCACCTAAGGTCTCCAACACAGCAATTTGCACACAGCAAGATTTTAACAAATGATCGTTTGTTGATTAATTCTAATACGTGGGAATGAGCTTCAATCTCTTTCTTGGAAAGGCTCTCTGTAGACCCAACTGAAGCTAGAGCTTCATAAATTTGGATATGTTGTGGTTTAAATCAGAGGGGTCAAACTGGCTCCAAACCAGATTAAAATGTAATTGGAAAATGTTTAACAAAAGAAGTAATACAACAAAACATAGATGATGTTAATTTGTGGTTTTCTAAGTCAATATGTGGCCAGAGGAATCTATTTCCATTTTAGTTTGCCACTGCTGTCCTCTAAAATATCATCTTCAAAACATGCAAAATAATATTACAATGTAAGGACTTGCAAGGGACCTATGACCAGTCAGCAAGAGAGTCAAGTGTCTTCATAGCAATAATAGCTGAGCCTGTGCTGCCATGCGAACATTGGCTACTGTGGAAAGACTAGCAAAAGTTCAAACTTGAAATCAATCCATTTATAATCACTGATTAAGTGTGAGCTCTGTGCCAGGCATATTTTTCTGCTCACTGATTCTTCTGAATTTGTTATTTAAAGAGTAGAGATAGGGCTCCTCAGAGCTACCTTTTAACTCCTTCCCCTACAGAAATGCAATGTGGCCATTCCAGGAAATTGTTATTCACATTAATAGGGACCTGGGTGTTGGGAAGTTGGCCATCCTTGCTCTAAAAATCTAAGAAAAAACAGAAACACAGCTTTAAAAGTGATATGTTGAATCTGTAAATAGAGATTTTTTTTAAAGTAAATTGTGCATAAAGGAAGCCAAATGTCAGGCGCAACCCTCTTTTTCTTGACACTCTTATATGTGTCCTCCCCTTTCGTGTTTGTTAAGTTCAGAGTGTTTAAATGTTATTTTTAATTAGGAAAAAATAAGCAATGGTCTCAGCTCTAATCTCCATTTCTGAGGTCTGTGGTGATGATCTTTGATCACCATAAATAATGCTACTAAAGAAACAGGAGGTATAAACACGAATTCTTCATTTCAAATCCCTTTGAGCTCCTTTTCTTTCTGTTTCTTCTCTGTCTCATTCCCTTCTTTTGTGCATGGCTCTCTATACTATCTATCCATTTCTCTCTCTTTGTCTCTTTCCCTGTCTCTCTCTATCTTTTTTTTTCTTCCCATACGTGTATCTCCAGAGCTTAGCACAGTGCCTGGCACATAGCAGGCACTTAATAAATGTTTGTTGACTGACTGACTGACTATTCCCACTTAATTGGTAGTACTGAATAAAGTATTAGGTTTTATGTTCTTGGTTTTAAAAGCATGTGACATTAGCATTTTCAATTTCCATGAAAAACAGAATGAAAGTGGTACTTCAGATGTGGCCCCTTCCCTTCTGGGCGTCCATTACATTAAAAATAAATAACTCCCACAGAATAGCCCTTCCAGACTAACACCTCTGCTATAAAGTTGGAATCATGAAAACTATTTAATCCTGGTTAAAAATTAGAAAAGATGATCAATAGAGAAAAGATGAGACATTGGGAAGCTTTAACTCAATAACCCAGAGTTTGATAAACTTGAAAACGTAAATTATCTAGGAATGAGTTTCTCATCTCATAAGAATTTCTATGAAAACTGGAAAGTAGTCAGAGGGAGGATAAGTTTAGACCAGCCCCTCATCCCACATAAATGCAAAATGGATGCATGACCTGAATACTAAAAATCAGACCACAAAAAAGGAGGAGGGGAAGGAGATGAGGCACCTTTTGTGGCTATGGCACGAGGGTGAATTCTTCACCAAATAAGGGACAGGTGTGTTTACAAATGCTTGAAACATAGACAAAGCTTGCAAGTTGAGCTCTTGCTGGCCTTCTGTGTTGAGGGACCTTCAAGACCAGTGGGTCTAAGAGCCTCACTTTACAGATGAAGATTATGGCCCAGAGAGGGAAACTACCTCACCCAGAGTCACACATCTACTGGGTGTCTAAGGTGGGACCTTTTCCACCAGAAGGTTTCCACCTTTCTTGTTATATAGATGACTTTAATTGACTCTAAGTTATAGTAAGTGATTCAGTTACTAATAATATGTGCATTAATTAAAAGTCATTAAAAAGTATCCCTAGTTGTTCCTTCCTTTCTGTTGTGCCCCAAGCAACCACCTACATTGTACCCTCAGTTGTAATTTTGTCTCCCTCAAGTACCAATGATCTCAAGGCTCCAAGAAAATTAAAAGTAGTCCCCCACTACCACCAAAAAGAGTATTTAGGGATCACTGGCTTAATGCCTTTCCCCTCCCAGATCACATTTATCTTAGGCGGGGCTTCAATTCCTCAGCCCAGAGGACCATTAATATATAAATTTCAGACCTGATGTGGGGACCTATGACGAAGATGTTCTCAAGTCTTTCCCAGCATCCTTCAAGTCACGGACAGTAGAGGTGGGTGGACACTGACTCCGCTGCAGAGATAGACACCACTCCCACTTTCCGTCTCCCTTGATGTGTTCTCTTCCCCATTAGAATGTTAGCTCCTTGAGGGCAGAATGGTCTTGCTTGTGTTAGTGTCCTCTGTGCTTAGCACAGTTGTTTGTCATGTGTGTTTAATAAATGCGCCATATACTCTGAGCAAGACCAGCCTTGGGTACCAAGTTTGTGACATTTTTTTTTTGGCTTCACTACCTTTGCAGAGATCTTTTAGAGATAGAAGAGGTGTGAGGAACCCCAGGCTACTCCCTTGCCTTTGACCCCAGAACATGGAGCCCACCCAGACAACGTTCATTGCTTTCACATCACTTGCCCCAAATCCCAGCCCTGCCCAAACTGAATTTCCTCCTTTTCCCTTCCTAGGTGGGTAAAGTTTGAAGAGAAGGTTGAAGAAGGAGGTGAGAGATGGAGTAAGCCCCATGTGTCGACGTTATCTCTGCATAGCTTGTTTGAACTCCGAACCTGCCTCCAGACCGGTACTGTGCTTCTGGATTTAGATGGCTGCTCCTTACCACAGATCATAGGTATGAGAGGATCGATCGAATTGCCCATCTCATTGCTCAGGTGACTGTGGGACTGGTCACTTCCTCTCTCTTGAGGGAAGTTGTGATAAACCTTCCTGCCTCACTGAGTCTGCATGTGCCTTTGGTGAAGGAAACTGGATTGGATGGGTTATAGGTTAGAGTTTTTGTGCCAGGGGCAATCAGCACCAAATGGTATGTGGCTCTAAATAAATATGCCCTCAGCTCAGCTATAGGGGAAGACCCCTGTGGGGGAGGATTTCCTGGGACATAGACTTCCCTGCAGAAAGGAGGAGACCCCTAGCCCTGACACAATGTGGGGAGATCCTGAGATACCTCAAGACTGCCGCTGAGGCTGCTAGCCCAGAGGAGTAGATATGGCCAGGTTAGGGAGGAGCTCATCTGATCTGTGGCCTGGAAGGTGGATTAGACAGAGAGCAACATATGGTGGCTTCCTAACTGAATTAATTTAGCTAACACATTTCTATACTCCTGAAGGAGTGATCATGCTGTCAAAATGTACATGTAACAAATTTGAAAATTACACAATCTATTAAAATCATTATTTCAAAATTTTGCGCCCTCCAATTTTCAGTGCCAGAGGCAAAGCTCCAGCTGCCCCACCCTAATTTTGGCTCTGAAGTTTGGCAATGATGATGAAAACTCATTAGCAGGTTCAATTAAACAGCAGGCGTATCTAAGCATATTCCCTTCACTCAGCCGGAGTTTGCCTTCCTGCTTCTCCTTTCACCCTCTGAAGCCAAACAGAACAAGGTTAGCTAACCCTTCTTCCACATGACATCTTCTGGACTATTTAAAGATAGAAGCGATGTTCACCCTTCCAAGTCTTCCCTTCTTATTGCTCAATGTCTCAGGTTCCTGCAGTTGATTCCGGCAGGGCTGGCATCCCACGGAGTGGGGGACTCCAGACTCAGGCTTCTTCCAGTCACTTGATGGCCCAGCTCTGGCTCTGGATGAATTCCCAATTATCAAAGTCTCACCAAAAAAACAAAGAGTTCCCCAGATTTGAAACCAACCCTGCAGATGTGATGAGGCAGGGCAGCCCAATGGAGAAAGCGCTGGACTTCCCCCTAAGATCCTGGCTCTTCACCTGAACTTAACTAGCTCTGTGACCCCTCTCTTAGTCTCTGTTCTTCATCTGGGAAATAGGTACTATACTTGTACTGGCAACCCCCCCAGGACTGCTGAGAGGAAAGTGCTTTGTAAACCCTAAAGCATTATCTAAATGTTGGCCAATGCTAACCTGTAAAGGTTCCAAAACAACCCAAGAAGGGCTGAAAATTTCGGGATTTCTTTTTTCTTTTTTGGGGGGGGGGTCTTCCAGTATGGAAATGCCCTTTACCAGTGCATGACTTAAGAGACTCCAGGGGTTGATAGGAGCACTGAGATAAGAAATAATTTGTGCATGATCATACACGTAGTATGTGTCACAGGCAAGACTTGAACCCAGCACATTCTAGTATGCTATGCTACTTCTTACAAGCTCAGTGAGGTGGCACAGTGGATAGAGTGTTAGGAAGCTCTGAGTTCAAATCCTGACTCAGATATTTCCAAGCTGTGTGATCCTGGGCAAGTCACTTACCTCCTGTCTGCATCAGTTTCCACAACTGTAAAATGGTGATAATTAGTACCTCATACCTCTCAGGATTGTTGTGAGGATCAGTCAGTCGATAAACTTATTACTATGTGCTTCTTCCTCCATCCACTCCAAGATTTCTTGGAGGATGAGGAGGGAGTCACACACCACTTGCCTCATCCCACTGGGTAATGCCCTACTCGGGGGTGTTTGTTTCTCGATCAGATGATGTTGTCGAGAAGCAAATAGAAGATGGACTCCTGAAGCCAGAGTTAAGAGAGAGAGTCTGCTACGTCCTCTTGAGAAAACATCGACATCAGACCAAGAAACCCATCCACCGCTCGCTGGCGGACATTGGAAAATCTGTCTCATCCCCCTCCAGTAAGTTGGGCCCTCGCTGGTCAGGGTAGACAGCCAAGGCCAGCCCTGACTGTGGGGAGATTCTAGCCTTAGCCTCTCTCCTGGCTCCTATGGAAAGTCTCCAGAGGGTGGTCCAGAGAATTCAGGGAACCACCCCTCCTCCCACCCAGGAGACCTCCCGGAGAGGAGAGAAGGGTGATTGGGCAAAGCCCTTGGGAGGTCCCTCTCAATCTACATGAAGATCAAGGTCTGGGTAGGAAAAGAAGCACTGAGGAAAGGTGGGGAGAGCAAGGTTTAGAGCAAGGGAGCGGAAAGGCCTGTGGGTGACTGGGTCAGCGGAGACCAGTCCATCTTCACCCCTGGCCTGAGAGAGCCCTCTCATTTCCCAATACACTGTCCCACTCTCCCTTTCCCTGGAATGAGTCTCTCGTCAGTCACTTCATTCCCACCCAGTCACCCCAGGGCTTCACTCACTCAGCAGTCTGGTGCTGATCTCCCGGACAGAGCCCCTCAGGCAGCCCATGACCAAAAGAACAACCGAGGAAAGCCAGAGACTGGCCCCAAGCAGCAGGTGCTTTTTCTACCTTCTCAGGCGAGGCAGGGAGGAGTGAGGTTTCACACTTGAATGATGCCATCTCTGTCCTCCTTTCCTCGCCATCACTCCTTTGAGTTCTTACGAGGAAAGCCACGGTATGAAAACATGTGATGGTGTAGAATCAATATCGTATTGTTTGCCTTCTCTAGGGATGGAAGCAGGATGACAGGGAAAGAATTTGAAAAAGGGGCAGCTAGGTGGCGCAGTGCATAGAGCACCGGCCCTGAAGTCAGGAGGACCTGAGTTCAAATCTGCCCTCAGACCAAACACTTGACACTTACTAGATGTGTGACCCTAGGGCGAGTCACTTAACCCCAATTGCCTAAAAAAAATAAAAGAATTTTTAAAAAAAAGAATTTGAAACTCAATTTTTAGAAAACAAATGTTAAATTTTTTCTTACAAGCAATTGGAAAATGTTTAATGAAATAAATAAAATATATTTGAAAATTTAAAAAAGAAAATGCATGATGGTAAAACCTCTCTCGTTTGAATAAATGGGACACAGAAAGGTCAGTTTGAATCAGGGAAAAGCTTAACTTGAAAAATGTTTTTAAAAAAACATGTTATTCCTTTTCAGCATGTATAATAATTAGATTAGAACTAGTCTCTGCTGAGCTGAGGTTCTTGGGAGAATTTTTAAAACTACTCATGGCATAGTGAATAAAGCACTGGGCTTAGAGTCAGGGAGAGCTGGATTCAAATCCTGACTCAGATACTTACTAGCTTTGAGAACTGGGGTAAGTCACTTAACCCCCCTCGCCTCAGGCTCCTTGGCCATAAAACTGGGAGGTGAAATAGGATGACCTTGAAGGTCCCTTCCAGCCCTAAACCTGTGATCCTATTAGCTGCACCTGTTGTATATGATTGAGAATTATGATAATAATAATAACAGTTATCTAAATAGCCTTAAAATTTGCACTTTGAATTTTGCAAGGTGATAGATAGATAGATAGCTGGAAAGAAAGAGAGAAAGAAAGAAAGAAAGAAAGAAAGAAAGAAAGAAAGAAAGAAAGAAAGAAAGAAAGAAAGAAAGAAAGAAAGAAAGAAAGAAAGAAAGAAAATCTTTTTAATTATGCATTTTATGTGAGCCTTCCTGATCTAAGATCCAGAATTTTATGCACGTACCACTGGAGTAGCATAAAAGTTTCTCCTACAATCTTTACACACTATTAACATTCATCACCCATTTCCTCTTCCTTCAGCCCAGTCTGGGTCCAGACAACTCCAGCAGAGCAGGGTCCATTAGCCAGAGTCCCTACTCACTAAGGCATTCTGTCCTTCTTGCAGACAGGGGCCCGGCCCGGAGCCCTACAGCAGTTGGCCCCAACTTGCACCACTCCACTGAGGACCTGCGGACCAGGCAGAATGCCAGCTACGGACGGCTGTGTAAGTGCCTCGCTAGCCTTGGCCCGCCCCTCTGTGTTAGCGGCAGCTTCGGGGTCTAAGGGAGCTTTGTGATGGCACTGCCCAGCAACCCCAGCAGTGTCTAGGGAAACGCTGCTTAGGAAGCTTCTGCTGCTTAACTCCTAGGAGGGCATCCTAACTCAAGCCACGTGCTCACTAGGGCACTGAAGGGAGCAAGTTTGCTCGGCTGGGCCCCGACAGTGGGTCTAAGAGCGTTCATCAGCAAGGGGACGCTGACTTGTCTGGGCATAAAAGAAGGCTTCTTGACAATTAGGGCTGTCTGAGCGTGGGGTGGGCTTCCTCGGGGGCAGGGGGTGCACACTGGAGAGGCCAGATGCCCACTTTCTGGTGAGATTGTAGCAGGGCTTTCTGGACAGGTGTAGGTTAAACCTGCTCTCCATCATTCCCTTTTCACTCAGAGCTTTGGCCTGTGTCCAAGCCAGCGCCTCTGATGTCATTAAACACATTGCCGTTCAGTGTTTCGTGACATTTACCTGAAAACTGGATCAAAGAGCAGAACAGATGCCTGAGTGATGCTCCCTCCCTGCCTCACCTGGGAAGGTTGGGGCCAATCTCTGGCTTTCCTCAGTTGTCCCTTTGGTCGTGGGCTACCTGAGGGTCTCTGTCCAGGAGATCAGTCCCAGACTGCTGAGTGAGTAAAGCTCTAGGTGAGGAGCCTGCTCCAGGCCCCTTTAGACAGGGTTGGATGGGCCAGAAGGAAGCGACTCATGGGAGAACCTGGGGTCAAAGAACATGTCGGATCTCTTCTTGACATGAAATAGCCCTGCAGATGTTTGGGGAGCATATTCCAGCCAACACAAACGCACAGAGGCAAGAGGCAAGATGGGGGGGAAAGCCAATAGTTCTGTGTGGCTGGAACGTAAAGGCTATGATGGGGAGTAACATGAAATAAGTCCGGAAAGGTAGACTGGGGTCAGGTTCTGAAAGTCATCGAATGCCGGTCTTAGCCATTTATATTTAATCCAGGGGACAATAGAGAGGTACTGAAGAAGCAGAGGATTCTTTGGCAGCTTGTGAAGGTACATTGGTAAAGGCAGAGGGTGGAGGCTCTGCGAGGGTATTGTGTCCGAGGCTCTGCCTCATGCCCTGGAGCCTGTCCAAATGTCAGTCAGTCTGTCAGTCAGTCAATCAAGAAACGCAGTCCCTGTTCTCAGTTTGGGAGAGAAGATGAGACAAGGACACAGATCGCTGTGATCCAAGGTAGAACGGGGTGGAGAAGTGCCCAAAGAACGTTAATTAATTAATTAAGCAGCCAAACGTACTTGAGCCCTGGCCATGGGCACAGCCCTCCATTCTCAGGACAGAGCTGCAGACCCAGTTCCAAGGTTCCCCCAGGGGCATGGCATCAATCCCCAGTAAAGGGTTCCTGTGGTCAGAATAATCAAATGCGCCTCATGGACTCCTGGGGAGAAAGGCCTTTGCGTAAGAGCCCCGTGAGCGATGCCAACTCCCGTCTGCCAGAAAAATGTGGTTCACGGAGACCGGCCTTCCTGCTGCCAGAGAGAACTCTCAGAGGTTTGGAAAAAAGAATCCATGTAATTCTGGGGAAAGAAAACAAGTCTCTGGCCTGAATTACCTGGCTGAGCTCAAAGCAGGTTTAGGGCTGGAACGCCCAGCATATGTTTTTCATTGCCATAGCTCGTCCTTAGGGGGACGTGATCACGTTCAGAGCATTTCAGAAAGTTTATATTCGGAAGGGCCCTCAGTAGCCACTTAGTACAACCCACACAAGGCAAGATTCCTGCCTATAACGTGCCCCCAAAACCAGCCTCTGGATGAAGACCTTCGGGGAGGGGGATCCCACCCCTCCTCCAGGCAGCCCAGTTCGTTCTGGGACAGTTCCTGACATCCAGCTCAATTGTCCTCCTTCATCTCCTTCACCTCCCCAACCCCACCCCACCCCCCAGCCCCATCCCAGTTGTTCGTGGTTCTGCCCTCTGGGGCCACACAGAATAACCTAATTCTTTTGTGCTGATTCTCCCTGAAAATGAGAACAGAGCAGCCAAAGGGATTTGGGCCTCGGCTCTGGATCGTTCTAGGAAAAACCCTAAAAGGCAAGAATAAGCACAGATGATCCTGGACGTGGCAAAAGACAAAGCAGGGAGCTGGGGGAGGCCACAGGGAAGGTGGAGAGAGTGTGGACTTCACCACCAGCAGGGGCTTGGTGTTACTGACTTAGGCAGGGGTCCCTGGGCTTAGGCCGGGGGTCCCTGGGCTTAGGCGGGGGTCCCTGGGCTTAGGCAGGGGGCCCTGGGCCTAGGCGGGGGGCCCTGGGCTTAGGCGGGGGTCCTGGGCTTAGGCGGGGGTCCCTGGGCTTAGGCGGGGGTCCTGGGCTTAGGCGGGGGGCCATGGGCTTGGGCTGAGCCTGAGAGTTGGCAAGAGATAGGCAGGGTTATGGGAGGCATCCCTGGCTCAAGCCGGGACAATCTCTGAACCTGCTTATGGAAATCTGCCCCTGAAGCGGAGGAGGATGGGACAGTAGAGAGATGGGCACTGAAACAACCCCGCTTTAATTAGCTACTTTTACAAGTCAGCTTCACTGCCAGGAAGTTGTTGTAGTAGAAGCTGCTGTTGTTGAGGAATTTTCTGTCATGTCCAACTCTCCATGACCTCATTTGAGGTTTTCTTGGCAAAGGTACTGGAGTGGTTTGCCATTGCCTTCTCCAGCTCACTTTACAGATGAAGAAACTGAGGCAAACAGGGTCAAGTGACTCACCCGGGGTTACACAGCTAGTGTCTGAAGCCAGATTTGAATTCCAGACTCCAGACCCAGGGCTCTGTGCACTATGGCGCCACCTGGTGGCCTCTATCAGCTATGGTCTCTTCCAATGCTGATCTGCTTATGTTCTAAGTTTCCTTCTAACTTGGCCATTCTGTATTCTATGTTCTAAGGTCTCTCCTAGCTCTGATATCCTCTGTTCTATGTGGTTCCCTCCCAACTCTGACATTCTGTATTCTGTGTTCTAATTTCTCTCCCACATCTCCCATTCTGCGCTCTATGTTCTAATTTCCCTCCCATCTCTCCCATTCTATGTTCTGTGTCTCTCCTATCTCTGATATCCTCTGTTCTACATGGTTCCCTCCCAATTCTGATATTCTATGTTTTATGTTCTAATTTCCCTCCCACCTCTCCCAATCTGTGTTCTATGTTCTAATTTCCCCCCTATGTCTCCCATTCTGGGCTCTATGTTCTAAGACTCGTCCCAGTTCTGACATTCCGTGTTCTATGTTCTAAGGCCCCTCCCACCTCTCCCATTCTGTATTCTATGTTCTAAGGTCTCTCCTAGCTCTGATATCCTGTGTTCTATGTGGTTTCCTCCCAGCTCTGACATTCTGTGCTTTATGTCCTAATTTCCCTCCTACCTCTTCCATTCTGTGCTCTATGTTCTAGACCTCTGACATTCTATTCCTATTCTCTGAGCTACATCTCCTAAGTGAGTCCAGCAGTAGCACATATCCAGAGGCATAGCTAGCCTGCTGTTCCTGACCTTTCTGGGCTGAGCAGGAGCTGACCTTGATACCAACCCACTGTATTCACTCTAGTACTCACCGCTGTTCCTAGAAGGAGCAAAAGGGGCAGGTAGCAAGCAGATTGTTGAGGTGCTGGGAGAGATCTCCCTACTCTGACCAAAGATCCAAAGGCCAGTGGGACCCCAGGATTAGAGGAATTTCCCCAGCTAAAGAAGTCCTTTTTTGCTCCCTTAGGTCACGCCCAGAGCCGGAGCATGAATGATATTTCAGGCACCCCAAACCCAAATCAGGTAGGTGGTAAAGCCTCAGAACTGGGGTAGGTGGCTGCCCTGTGGTGAGGATTGGGGAAGCCTCGTGTGCTGAGAGAGGAGCTTCTAAGGAAATTCAGTAAACATTTATTAAGTCCCACACTGAGCCTGGGGATGCAGAGACCAGTGAGACAGCTGCTGCTGAGCGCACTTACATTCTGCTGAGGAGATATATGTATGCAGATGAGTCAATACAAAATACACGTGTGAGTATGCATATATGTACATATACACAGAGAGAGAGAGGGAGAGATGGAGAGAGAGACAGAGAGAGGGCACCCTACAAAGGAGTACCTAATTATTGGGGAGGTCAGGAAGACTTTATGGGGAAACGGCAGCCCAGCTGAGCCTTGAAGGGAGCTAGGAATTAGACCAGGTAGAGCCAAGGAGGGTGAGCATTCTGGGCCTATAGCACAGCTTGGGTAAAGGTGTGCAGGCTGGAGATGGTATGTCAGGTTGGCCAATTTGGCTGAGTCAGTCAGTCAACAAACACTTAGCAACTGCGTACTATGTGCCTCAAAGTATATGATACAAAAATACAAAGACAGACAAAAATAGTCCCTGCCCTCAAGAAGCTTACATTCTTGTGGAGGAGAAAGCAGGTGAATAACTGGACAGGTAGAAGACAATCTGAAAGGGTAAAGCATCAGGGCTGGGGCTCCCAGGAAAGAACTCCTCTAGAAGGTGGGGTTTGAGTCGGGTTGGGAAGGAAGCCAGGGAGTGAGTAGAAGAGCATTCCAGGTGTGAGGGACAGCTAGGGCAAAGGCCTGGGATGACACTTCGTGTTTGAGGAACTGCAAGGAAGCCGGGGTAAATGGATCATAGGATACCTGGAAAGAGAGGAAGGGGCCGGGTCATGGAGAGCTTCAATGTCAGAGGAGCCCACATTTCATCCTGGAGGTAATAGGGAACCACATTTGGCAGAGGGGGGACAAGGTCACACCTATACTTTGACAGCCTAGTGGAGAACAGACTGAGGAAAGGAGACCCCCACTCCCACAGCTATTGCAATAATCGAGGCATGAAGGGATGAGGGCCTGCACTAGGTCATAGCTGTGTGAGTGGCCATAAGGGGATATATCTCAGAGAAGTCATGAAGGTAGACACAAGATTTGGCAACAGATTGGCTGTGGGAGGCGAGTGAGTGTGGGGAGTCGAGGAAGACCTCAAGACTAGAGGCTGGATGCCTAGTGCCCTCGACAAATAGAGAAGAGCTGAGGAGAGGGAACGGTTTGGTGGGAACAGAACGAGGACCATTTTGGACATGTCTATAGGATATCTAGTCTGAGGCACCCAAGAGACCATTGGCAATGGAGGACTGGAACTGAGAAGAAAGTCTAGGGCTGAAGAGGTAGATCCCCAACTGTCTGAATAATGACAATAGCTGAATGTATGGGAGCTTATGAGATCACCAAGGGCAAAGATGTAGGGGGAGAAGGGAAGAGGGCCCAGGACACACCATTGGGTGTGCCATATTGGGGGACCATGACATGAAGAACCAGCAGAAGAAGAGTTGGAGAGATGGAAAGAGAGCCAGAAGAATCAGTATCATGAAAACCTAGAGAGGAGAGAACATCTAGAAAGAACAGGATGGTCCACAGTGTCGAAGGTGACAGAAAGGTCAAGAAGGGCGAGCTCTGAAGAAAGGAACACAGATGATTTAACGAGAAATCATGTGAAATGGATCAAAATGATGGGAATGTTAAACAAAGAGTTTATGATTACCTAACACTCTGCAGGTACTTAATAAATGCTTGTTGCGTTAAAGTGTTGAATAGAGACAAATGGGAGCCTCAGCAGGATAGTGACATGGTCAGTGGATGCCTCAGGAAATTGGTTTTGGCAGCTGGATGGGTGGTGGAGTGACCAGGGAGAGATTAGAAGCTAGGGCATCAATCCATCAGAAAGTGATTGCAAGAGTCCAGGTGAGAGAAGGGGGAACTCGAGCTAAGCCATGTGAGTGGAGAGAAGGGATTGGTTGTGAGAGATGCTATAGAGATAGAATCCACAGGACTTGGCAACTGAATTTGGGGGAGGGGCGGGGTTCAGGGAAAACTTTAAGGCTGCCATTTTTCTCTATTACCTCTGACTGACACATGCCCTGAGAAGCTGAATGAGTCTGAGCCTGACACCATCCCACCCATAAATCTGCCTTTGTCTACCTGTCTATCAACAGACATTTATTAAGTGCTTACTATGTGACAGGAATCAGCAAATCTTTCTGCAATGCCTACTTTGAGTAAGGCACTATATTAATCATTGTGGTGGATGCAAAGGTGTGTAAGATGAGGTTCTCACCCTGGAAACAAAAACAAAAACAAAAACAAAAAAAAAACATGATCCTCCCTGAACAATTCAGTGCTTCTCTGACAAAGAGAATGTCTAGGTTATTATGTCTTAATCACCTAATGAGAGAGAGAAGAGAAATGATCACCAAAGAAGAGGGCCTGGGCACACAGCAAGAACGAGGAATAACACTGGAGTTATGATCATGAGAGCAGGTAGTGAGGAAGGCCTCCAGCACATTGGGTGGGCCCCCTTAGATGACCTTAAGAGAGGACATGATGGAGAGTCACACAGGATGGGCCAACATGGACTGGGTGAAACCTTAAGAGAGGAC
>NW_020950758.1:482554-497756 GCF_900497805.2 Vombatus ursinus | reverse complement strand
ACCTTAAGAGAGGACATGATGGAGAGTCACACAGGATGGGCCAACATCCGCGTCACTGGAGGAAATATCTGAAATAATGAGATCGTAATTGCTTCAGAATATTTGAGCATATAGCACAAAAAGGGGAGGGGAAGAATAAACAGAGAAGATTTCAGGAAGTCAGATTTAATCTGGGAATTTAATTACAAATAGATAGAACAGAGGAAAAAGAACTCTCCAGGGTGGGGGCGACTGCTTGGGGAGGCGGTGGGGAAAGAGCCCTGGCTTTGGAAGGAGAAGACCTGGGATCAAGTCCCAACCCTGTTTCTTACTGCCTGTGGGACCTCGAACAAATCCCCTGCCTTCTTCTGGCCTCTGTTTCCTTCTCTATAAAATAAAGAGGGTAGACTCCCTGATCGTCCAGATCCCACCCAGGTCTCAGTCCCACAATTCTAGCCAGTCCAGTAAAATAATATCAATTCAGATGCCTCTGAGATGCCTAGAGGACACTCCTATTCCCCAGAGGGAGAGTGAAATGTGGTGGGACTCTCAGAGTCCTTTCAACTGTGGCTGGAGTTGAAATTCTGGGTTTTGAGGAATGGCTGCCCCTTCAAGTCACACAGCCAGAAAGTCCCCCTCCTGTGGCCTGTTGGGAGGAAGCGGAGGAAATGGGCAGACAGACTTCATTCCCAAGGTGCTGGAGCCCCCAAATGGGAGCTATGGTCATGCCTTTAGATGGGGAGACATCGAGGTATGAAAAAACATGGGGAAATTCAGCCTGGAAGCAGTGGGAGGCGCTCAAGTCCGTGAACAGGAGAGGAAAGAAGTGAGCAGAGCTAGAGATGCAAAGATGTTGTACCAGGTACCAAATCTAGCCGGCTGGGACGCCTGAGATGATGCTTGAGTTAGGTTTCTCAGCACCCCCTGGTGGTCACGAGAGAAACCGGCTGCAACAAAGCATTTATTGGAGGAGAAAGCTTAATAATGTGGTACTCGTTGGAGAGGGATGCAGGTGTGAATCAAATAAAAGCTTGAATTTGGGGATATGTCTAAGTAACAGTTTTTAGAGACACAGGGTTATATTTGACATTAGGAAAATCCCCAACAACAGAGCTATGCAAAAGTGAATCAAGCTACCCCCAGAGGTAGGATCCCCCTCCCCGGGGGTCTCTGAGCAGAGACTGGAGGGCCGCTTGATGGGTGTATTATGGTGAGGATTCCTTTCGGGTACGGGTAGGTCTAGACGCCTTCTAACTCTAAATACCGTGATTCTTCAAAATGCAATTATCAGCTTACAAGTACATACAATGAGCTGGGCTAAAGGAGCATTCTCTAGCAGGGGTTCTTAGGAGAAACTGTTTCAGAATCATAGATTCAGACCTGGAAGGGGCTTTTGGAGGTCATCTAGTCTAACCCCATCCTTTTCCAGATAAGGAAACTGAGGTAGGCAGAAGTGAAGTCAGTTGCTAGCTATCTGGAACCCTAGAAAATCATTTAACATCTCAGTTCCCAGACAACTATCAAAAAACAGGTGATTTGCCAGTTTTCACCAGAGGAAGGAGATTCTCCCACCCTCCTACTGCACACCCCCCTAATGAAATAATAGGTCAAGACTCTGCAAAGTCTTTCATAAGCACCCCAGGAAGCAGCCCACTAACACTTTTTCCCTAAGACCATCACAATCAAGCCCTCTCTACCAGCTTCCTGTGTCATGGTCAGGTGGGGACCCAGATTGCCACTGGGTCCAGTGGCCCCTTGGGTTGCCAGTGGTGGTGTTGGTAATGATGGTGGGTTTTAGGGTCTACATGGTCCTTCGCAGTCCCCCCACTTAATTCTCATCACAGCTTTGCCAACAAGGTGGGGCGATGATTAATAGCCCTATTTTGCAAATGAGGAAACAAAGGCAGACAGGTTCATAGAATTCTGAGCTGAAGGAGACCTCAGAGTCCATTTTGGTTCAACCCCTCTCATTTTTGTTTGGATATGATGAGCCCAAGGTGACAGAGGTAAGAGGGCCAGTCAAGACACAAACAGCCAGGTCTCTCAGCTCCACTTTTCATGGTAACACTGGTGAAATGATTGCCCAAGACAGCCAGTAAGAGGCATAGCTGGGATTTGAACCCAGGTCTCCAGACACACAATCCAATGTTCTTTCCACTACAGTTTTCTCAGAGACTAGATGGTAGGGATGCTGCGAGGGAAGGGGATGATGAAATGATGCACCTTCTAGAGCAGCCCTCAGAGGCCACAGGGATGAGGGAAGGAGTGTTTGCAGCCTCCAAGCTGTTTGTTCTGGTTTTATCCTATAGCATTTTCCCAGTTTTGACACTTACTAGCCGGACTCCTTTGGGCAAAATGCCAAACCTTGGTTTTGTCCATGGGGTTAATGATTCTGACCAATACTCTCTTAGTGGAGCTGTTGTGAGAAAAGCTCTTTATAAACCAGAAGACTATGGAAATGTAAGTTAGGTTCATCTTCGTCATTCCTCATTCACTGAAATTCCATGGAGGGTCTAGGGAAGTTCATAGGTGGGAGAGCATGAGCACTGAGAGCCAGTGTGGTATGGTGGAGAGGGAACTGGATCTGCAGTTAGGAAGACATGTATTCAAATCCTGGCTTTAACAGCTAGCCTCAATATAGTACTATGAGGTTTACAAAGCTCTTTACACGTTACCTCCTTTGGTCCTCATTCAGCCCTTGAAGGTAGATCCCATTGTAGAGATGAGGAAACTGAGGCAGACAATCTAAGTGACTTGCCCATGGTCACATGACTAATAAGTGTCTGAGGCTAGATTCGAACTCAGGTCCTCTGTACTCCAGACCCAGCACTCTACCCCTGTACCCCCCTGCTGCCTTGTGGCCTCTCTGAGCCTCAGCTCCCTCATCTGCCGGATGAGGAGGTGACGCTCAATGACATAAGGTCCCTCCAGTTCCAAACCCATGATCCTGTGACCTCCAGTCCTCTGCCCCTTTTTATTCTTAGGAGCCGGTGACTGCAGCCTTCCTCCCTCCCCGGTCAGCTCCTGCCATTGACTTTTGTCCTTTCCCATCCCTCACCGGGCTAGACCCTGAGTAACTGCCAGTCTGTCAATAAGCATTTATTAAGTGCCTTCTATGTGCCAGGCACAGTGCTAAATGCTGGGGATACAAACAAAGGCAAAAGATTGTCCCTGCCCTCAAGGAGCTTATAGTCTAGTGGGGGAGGCAACATGAAAACACCTGGGTACAAAACAGGACAAGTTGGAGGTAACCAGTCAGGCACTGGTGTCAGGGGGCAGGAAGAGGCTTCTTTTAGAAGGTGGGATTTTAGGAGCAGCTAGGTGGCGCTGCAGTGGATAGAACACCGGCCCTGGATTCAGCAGGACTAAGTTCAAATCCGGCCTCAGACACATAACACTTACTAGCTGTGTGACCCTGGGCAAGTCACTTAACCCCACTGATTTTAGCTGGAACCTGAAAGAAGCCAGGAGGCAGAGATGGGGAGGGGGATGATTCTAGGGAGGGGGCCAGCCAGTGACAATACCCAGAGTCAGGAGACGGCGGGTCTTGTGGAGGCAACGGTGAGGAGGCCGGTGTCCGAGATCACAGCAGAAAGGGGTGACACCTGAAATGCCAGCCCTGAGCCCTAAAGAAGGTTGTTGCTCAGGCGACCGGCTACACTCACCACAGAGAGATTTTCAGGGACACTGAATGTTTAGCGATGCCTACCTTTGTTTGCTCTGAGCCCTGTCGGCACTGAGACTGCCCTGGCATCGTTCCTCATCTCCTCCAAGCTGCCTCCCCCGAAGGGCCCTTCCTCGTGTTGATGCGTGGATTCTGATGCCAACCAGGCAGCTGGCCCATCGACTGCTTCAGTAAAACCACGAATCGGCCAAAGGGCCCGGGTGGAGCAGAATCCAGTCTGTGAGCCAAGGTTAGCTTGTTCCAGATGAAGCTCCTGGGCCATTCCTCCTACCTCCACTCCTCCCTCCCCCACCTCCACCTAAGGCAAAACAGCAGGGAGTAGTGGCAATTCAGGGAAATTCATTTAATTCGTTTAGGACCCTGGCTTGGTGCTAGAGTGCCAATGTGAAAACAAAATGGATCCTGTCCTTCCAGGGGCTTTTATTCTACACCCCTTTGTGTGCCTTCTTCCATTGTTAGAGAGAAGGCCCCCAGGGGGCAAGGACCATCTGGTCTTCTTGTGCTTGCATCCCCAGCCCTCACCAATGGCTGGCTCACAGTGAATGCTCAATAAATGCATTGTCCACCCATCCAGCTACTTGGGGCATACAACATTATCCAGAGAGGTAAATGCTAGAAATTTTGAGGAGGGAGATTACACCAAGGGGGATGAGGGAGGGCTTTACACAGGTAAATCACATCAACTGAGCCTTCAGCTGCCTGGGAACAGGAACAAAGAACTGAGCAACTGTGAATAGGGTGGCGCGTGAAACCAGAATGCGACTGATGGACAGGAAAGTCAAGATGGCGGAGCAGCCAGAAGTCACAGTGAAGGCCCAAGCAGGGACAATAGGAGGGAAGGAATAAGGAGAGGGGATGGACGGGAGACTGTGGCCAGGGAGTTAGAATACAGGATTCAGCAGCCGGGCAGTGGCTCAATGCCCCTGTGGTGATGGTGAAGGCTAAGGTGAGGCATCATGGGTGGAAAGTGAAATGTTGTGCTTCTTGTCTTATCTCCCCCAAAACAGCTGAAAAACAAATTCATGAAGAAGATTCCCAAGGACTCGGAAGCTTCCAACGTGTTGGTGGGAGAGGTCGACTTCTTGGACCAACCTTTTGTTGCTTTTGTGCGTCTCATCCAGTCCACCATGCTGGGAGGTGTGACCGAGGTGCCTGTGCCCACTAGGTGAGAGGTCACGGAAGCCAATCCTCGCAGTGGTGGGGTAGCCAGTCAGTCAAGTCGTCAACATAGGAAGCTCTTTAACATCCTTGGGCCTCAGTTTCCATCTCTGTAAAATGAGGAGGTCAGACAGGATGACCTCCAGGGTCCCTCCCAGATCTAGATTTTATGATCCGTTCCATAAGGAGGACGAATAAAGGAACACCAGCTGTGATGAGAAGGGAGGCCCAGGTGCCTTCGGGCTTGGGAAGTGCAGGGGGCCACTGTCTTCTCAGTATCTCAGAACAGACCCAGCAGGGAAAGTGGAAGAGCACTGAGGCGCCTGAAGGAAACTGGTCAGGTGGGCCGGACCTGGGGAGGTCAAGGAGAGAGAAAAGGATTGGAGAAAAAAGAGCTCAGAGATGAGGCTGGAATCAAATGTCACTTTCTTTCTCTGAACACACAGGCAGCAGTCGTACATACATAGTGTAGTGAAGAGAGAGCTGACCTGAGGGCTGGGTTCAAGTCCTGCCTTGAGCACAGAGTGGCTGTGAGGCTCTGGGCAAGTCACTTAACCTTGAAGTTAACCTCTCTAAGACTAAGTTGCAGATAAAGTTCCCACCTGCATTAGTGGAGAGCGTTTGCTCACATAGAGTTCCCTATACCATTGTAATCAGAAGTCCAGACTCTAGTCCTAAACACACATAGATTTTAAAAGACAGAGAGAGTCAGCTGAAGCATCATAAGATTTTAAGAAAAGACATTCCTCTGTCCGAGACATCTCCACTCCCTCCTTATTCTTCCTCTTCCTCATCTGCAAAATGGGAACAAAAAACCAGGCACCGTCTACTGTTGAGAAAGTGTTTTGTCCATGGAAAAGTACGGTCATGTGAGCTTTATCCCCCCTCTGTGTCTTCTTCCCAGATTCCTGTTCATCCTACTAGGCCCTCACGGGAAAGCCAAGTCCTACAATGAAATCGGCCGGGCCATAGCAACCCTCATGGTCGACGATGTAAGTAGCCCGGCCCCCTTGGATGCTTCTGGTGTCATGCCAGAGATAACTCTCCAGGCTGGAGGGAGAGCTGGGGACAGGGACCCCTGAGCCAGAACCGAAGGCCAGAGCAGTCAGAGAGAGCCGGGCCTGTGGAGGATGGGGCCAGAGCTAGTAACTAAACAAGGGAAAGAGGGGAGGCTGGAAGCCACAGAGGCCAAAGGTCTGAAAGCTATAAATCATCTCCAGTGATAATCTGCCAAGGCTAAGTCTGAGCCCCGCCCACAAGCCTGCAGGGAGCTCAGAGCTATACAAGGCTGCAGGGAGCTCAGAGCTATACAAGGCTGCAGGGAGCTCAGAGCTACACAGGCCCGCAGGGAGCTCAGAGCTACACAAGCCTACAAGCTATACAAGCAAGGCCCGGCACTAAGTACTGGGGACCCAAGGACTAAAAACCAAGCCTGCCAACAAGTTGCTTGAAGTCAAAATGGCAGGGAAGGAAGAGAGCGCGTCTCTACAAAAAAGTATAATCTCAAGTAATAGTCTCCCATAATAAAAAAGATAAAATAGGAATAGAAAGTGATTGATGAAGAGGAAACATCCCGGTGAGACGCTGAGAGAGCTATCCTGGAGATCAGGCCAGGCTTTGTGGGCGAGGCAGCAGCCAGTGAGCTGCTCCTTGGAAGAAGGGTTAGAAAGCCCTTCTAGCACGGGCTAGAAAGAGAGAGGTCCTATTTATCTGGAACACGAAGGCACCAACTCCAGGCTAAGTGTTCCTATTTGATCCTGCTGGCATAGGGAGCCCAGGGTCACTCAGCTAGTGAGTATTTGAGGCCGGATTTGAACTCAGACCTTCTAAGTCCAGGTCTGGCACTGTGTGCACTATGGCGCCACCTAGGTAACATTAGAGAGTAAGCAACTAGCGGCTAGGAGAATGGGAAAAGGCAGTAGGTGGTTTTGAGTTCAGTCTTGAAGGAAGGATCCAGGGAAACCCCGAGTCAAAGATGAGGAGGGAGAGCCTTCTAGAACTGGAGACAAGGTCAGCTGGGTCCTGGCAAGAGGTGATGAGGACCTGAGCTAAGGAGAGTCTAGAGAAGGGAATGGGGAGGTAAGCATGACTATTCCTTCCAGAGCACAGGAAGAGCCCACGCTGATCAAAGGGCCATTGGCTAATAATACAGTACTATGAGAGCCCTGCCCAGAAACAGGATTTGTCGGGTCTGCAGGGACCTTGGACCTCTTAGACCAACCTCCTCGTTTTACAGATAGGGAAACTGAGGCCCAGTGAGATTGGGTGATTGGCTCACGGACACACAGACGGCTGAGCCTGAACTAGCACTGTGATCTTTTTATTCTAAAAACCAGAACTCTTTACACAACCTTGGCCTCCCTAATAACAATTAAGAAGAAGAGATTTGTGCCATTGAGAGCTGAGCACTCCCCCCAAAGGGCAGAGTCCAAGGTGGAAACCTAAACCCAAAGGGCTGTGCTTCTGCGACCTTTAGCCAGAGCCCACACTGGTCCTCAGGCGGCCTCAAAGTCCGGCCACGCTTGTGTCTTCCCCTCCCACTTTTGGCTCCAGCTTTTTAGTGATGTGGCCTACAAAGCCCGAAACCGAGATGACCTGATTGCTGGCATTGACGAATTCCTGGACGAGGTGATTGTCCTTCCCCCTGGAGAGTGGGACCCAAATATCCGGATCGAGCCCCCAAAGAAAGTGCCTTCTGCTGACAAGAGGTAGGAGAGGATCCTGGGGGCCAGGAGGGGATCCCGGGCAGGGTGAGCCAGGCACAGACAGAACCCTGGCATCTTTCTCACCCACCTCCTCTTTGCAGGAAGTCCGTATTCTCTCTGAACGAGCTGGGACAGATGAATGGATCCGTGGGAGGCGGAGCTGGGGCTGGGGCTGGAGGAGGAGGTGGGGCAGATGGTGGTGGTGAAGATGGCGAGATGCCAGCTGTGCATGAAATTGGAGAAGAGCTCATCTGGACAGGAAGGTACAATCCAGAGCTGTGCCTTCATTTTCTCTACTCTTCCTACCCTATTCTCTCCCCTTATTACACCCCAAGCTCTGTGGGCACCGGCTCTGTCCCCATCACCAGCCTCCAAAATCATCCTAGAGTGGATTCATTTACTACAGCAACCTTACTTACCCTTACATCATTGATACTTTGCTGGACAGTTGTTGGGCTGGACAGCCACTCTTTGGATGTGTAGTAAGAGAATCTGGGTTTGAATCTTCCCTATAGTATTTGCTGTCCATGGGACCATTAGAGCCTTTCTGGGCCTCAGTTTCCTACTCTGTAAAATGAAGCAACAAGACTCAATGAGTCCAAAGATCACCCCAACCTTAAGTACTATGACTCTCTAGGTATGTGGATGTGACCCTGTTTCCAAAGCACTAACTGGGAATCACTAAATCAGCAGATAATTAGTATCTCTTTTGGGCTCAACGCTTTGCTGGGCACTTAGGACAGATGTGGCAGCTGTATTGAAATGTACTGACGAATTTTCACATGGAGGAGGAATTGCACACATTCTGCTTGGCCCCAGTGAACAAAACCTGGTGCTTTGGGTAAAAATTTCAGAACTACAGATTGAGGCTTGACTTAAGGAAAACCTTTATAACAAGTACAGCGGTCCAAAAGGGGAATGGGGTGCCTTTTAAAGTAGTGAGCTCCCCATCACTAGAAGTCTTCAAGCAGAGGCCAAAGGACTATTTAGCAGGGAATTTGGCAAAGAGGATTCCTGTCTCATCCAATATGGATGGAACGAGATGGTCTCGGAAGTCCTCTCTAGCTATGAAATTCTGTGAAGTCAAGAAACCCAGTTGCAGCCCTTGAAAAGCCTAAAGACATCTTCTGTCCATTGAGAAAGCCTTTTGTAATGCTGATAATTATTGCAGAACAACCCTGAAGTCAGCACTGGGCAGGGAGACCCCAGTAGATTTCTAATCCATCACCTTCGCCACTCTGCCCAGAATTTCCGTCAAAAATTTGGCTATTTCTACGTCCTTCAGCAGGACAACCCAACTAAACGTCCACCATGACCTTGGGAATAAGAAGTCTCTCAGATTCTAAGTCCTCGGATCCCTCAGATTTTCATGTACCTTGGAATGAGGGATTAGTCTCCTCACATACTGCCTTTTCTAGTATGGGTGATGCAACCTTGCAGTCTCAACAAAGACTCGCCTAGAGTGCTGAGTGCCCTGGATCTAATCGCCTTCTCCCCCGTCCCACACCCTCCATAGTCTTTGGGACTCTAGCAGTTCCCTCCTTTGTCTCTAGTTCTGCCTATCTACCTGGGCTCTGATTCTGCCTAGGGGCTGGGGTGGGGGGTGGTAGTATTCAGTTCTCAATGTTAATTTTCTTATTTACTGAGGCACCTGGTGGCAACAGTAGAGAGAGTTCTGGTCCTGGAATCAGGAAGACCTGAGATCCAACCTGGCCTCAGACACTTACTAGATGTGTAACCTGGGCAAGTCACGTAACTGCTATCTGCCTCGATTTCATCATCTGTAAAATGGAGGTGATAATAGCACCCACCTCCCAGGGTCGCTGGGAGGATCAAATGAGATACTTGTAAAATGCTTAACACAATGCCTGGCACATAGTAGGTGTTTAATAAATGTTTGTTCCCCACCACCGACCAGCTAACTACCTGGACCCCAATCCACCAGTTTCAACTCAACAAGTATTTATTAAGCATCTCCAACAGGCAAAGTTTGATTATGTTGTCATGTATACAAACCGATTTGTGAAGTCCTTCACTAAGATCAGGCACCATAGAGTGAAAGACAAAGCCAGCAATCTCCCCTTTCCCTCAGGGAACTTCCACTCTCCTTAGAGCCTGGGTTCCCAACTACAAAGATGTCTCCCTTCTGTATTGAACAGGTTTTTCGGGGGCCTGTGCCTGGATATTAAGAGGAAGCTGCCCTGGTTCCCAAGTGACTTCTATGAAGGATTCCACATCCAGTCCATCTCCGCCATCCTCTTCATCTACCTCGGCTGTATCACCAATGCCATCACCTTTGGCGGGCTTCTGGGGGATGCCACAGACAATTACCAGGTATTCCTGAGTAAGGTGACACGAGCAGAGGTCACCGGATTTGTATCTCCAAGCGTGTAGTGTCCAGCTCCATCACTGGACAGAGCTGAGCCTAAGGAGAGGACACCACCACCAAGTGGCCACGTGCTCTAAACCACACGGCTAATATTTCAGCAGAGAGCCAGATCACAACTGTGAATTTCCCATTTTTAATCACAATGATAGGACTTTGTTCAAATGACTGAACTTAAATAACGTCATCTACAGAGATGTTACCTACACATAAAGGTACAATGTGGTCACTTTTCCCCGTGACGTTCAGACATTACAGATCACAGCTCAGTCTCAGCCCAGACCTCTGTTAGATCTAAGCTAATCTAGAATCCTTAGGACTTGGCAGGATTTTGGAACACAGTTTCATGACTATAATGCAGGGCTTCCTGGAGAAAAGCTGGGTTCAGTCACAGACACTCAAACAAAGGAGTTCGTTCCCAAGTCTTAGCTGCTACCACTCTCTCTTCAGCGCTGGCTCCCGCCGCAGTGATCAGGCTGGAAGGGATTCTGGTACATCAAAGTCCAGAGCTTTTTTTTGTGGGGGTTTCCAGGTTAGGTGAAATGATTATGGTAAGTTAAGAGAGAAAAAAGTAGATAGGGAAGGCAGGAAAGAAGCATTTATTGCTTATTAGGTGCTAGGCACAGAAAGACAGCCCCTGCCCTCTAAGAGCTTACATTCTAATGGGGTTTTTGAAAACAACACACAGAAGGAAATTAAAAAGGGGAAGGGTGAGGAGGGACCTAGTGTGGGGGCAAGGTTTGGATTCCAGAAGTCAAGAGGGGGCCAGGAAGGTAATGAGGGCCAGCCTGGGCCCTTCCACAAAATGGGAAGAAGGTCCCAATGGGAAAAGGGATGGGCCCTACAGACGGATGTTCCAGGTGTAGAAGGCCTCAGGCAGGGCATGCTGAGAAATGGAATGTTCTCCCCTCCCCTCCACCGAAGATTTGTAAGCGAGACACACTCACTTTGAAGTTTAATTTGTATAATTAAGTTTTTCCCTCTCTTAAGTCTAGAGATGAACCAAACCATAAACCAAGCTTTGATGTGTAACTTCGGCAGTGGCTCCAGGGAGGGTGGGATGTTCCAGGGCCAGGAGGCCCCAGGTGCTGAGGCAAGCTCCGGGATGAGATAACCTGATTTAAAGGCCCAAGAGCCAGGAGCAGTGGGCTAGGAGGGGAATGAACATTAGGGATTAGGAGGGAACATTAGAAAGTAGGGAACTAGGACTGGGGGACACTGTAAGAAAAGGAGAAAAAGCCAGGAAACCATGTTTTTGCTCGACATCACTGACCCCCCTCCCTTGTCTGCCCCCCCCCCCAGGGCGTGATGGAGAGCTTCCTGGGCACTGCGATGGCCGGCTCCTTGTTTTGTTTCTTTGCTGGACAGCCCCTCATCATTCTCAGCAGCACTGGGCCCATTCTGATCTTCGAAAAGCTCCTGTTCGACTTCAGCAAGTAGGTACAGGCATCTTGGCGGCCTTGGAGTCTGCCAAGGGACCCCAGTGCAGGAAGGGGCCACGGGCCAAGGGCTGGGTCCCCCCCCCCCATGAAAGCACAGACTACAAACAGAAGCTGGGTGGCTATTTGCTAGGGATACCAAAGAAGAGGCAAAACGTCTGACTGAATGCGCGCCGAATTTCCTTCCAACCCTTAAGATTGTATCATATTATGAAAATGTGAAGAATGCACAGAGAGGAAAGAGAAAGTTGGCTTTGAAGCCCAAAGACCTGGGTTAAGGTTCTGTCTCTGACATATCCAAGCCGGTTGACTCGGTGACAATCAGGTGACTCCTCCACCCTCAAGGCAACTTGAGGGTGGAGACTTCAGGTGCTGAGGTGCCAACCTGCACTGGTGGAGAGAGTTTCCTCACCCAGGAGTCCCTATAACAATGAAATCATGGGCCCAGTCTCTGTCCTTGTGAAAATACCAAAACCAAATCAGGCCCCAAGTTAACAACAGGTATAAGCCCATGTCCCTGGGCTCCCAGTGAGAAAATCCTATGTTTCAGTAGCCTTTTCCCTCTCTGCTTGTTTATAATAATTACAATAATAGCTAACATTCATGTTGCACTTACTATGTGCCAGGCACTGTGCTAAGTGTTTTGTAATTATCATCACATTTGAGCCTCACAACAACTTTGAGAAGGGGCTATTTTTATCCCCATTTTACAGATAAGGAGACTGAGGCAAAGAGAGGTTAACTGAATTGCCCAGTGTCACCCAGTTAGTAAGTGGCTGAGTCTGGATTTGAACTCAGGTCTTCCTGACTCTGGGTCTAGTGTTCTATCCACTGCACCACCTCACTGCCTTTATGAAGAATAGAATGATGATGATGCTCATCTTTTAGGTCACCTCATATAGCCCTCCCCTCTATCTCCCTACTCTCCTCTCCCCAGAATTCTCAGAGTCTCAGGCAAAGTACCTAGGTACCTCCCCTACTCCCCATCACCATTCTACCAACGTCTCCCAGTCTAGCTGGTGCCACGGTGAGGCAAGCAGTGATCAGTCGGTAGAGACTGGGACAGTCTTTTTAACATTCAGGCCTTTGGCCCCCTGCGTGCTGGCTCCAGGCTCCAAGACCTCTTATCTTTGGCCCTTCCCAGGAGTAACGGCATCGACTACATGGAGTTCCGCCTCTGGATAGGCCTGCACTCCGCCCTGCAGTGCCTCATCCTGGTGGCGACAGACGCCAGCTTCATCATCAAGTACATCACCCGCTTCACCGAGGAAGGCTTCTCCACCCTCATCAGCTTCATCTTCATCTACGATGCCATCAAGAAGATGATCAGTGCCTTCATATACTACCCCATCAACATGGACTTCAATCCTGACCTCATCACCACATACAAGTGCGAATGCGTCGCCCCCGACACAGGTGACCCATGAAGCAGTCTTGGCTGAGCCGCCAAGCTTTCCTTCCTCACCCATCCTCCCTCCCTCACTGGCAGCTGCCAAAGGGTGGCTGCTCTTGGGGGTCTGATCTTGGGGCTCCTGGGACAGGCCAGAGGGCACACAGTTGAGCTATGTTTTGTTGTTTTGTTTTTGTTTTTTGCTAGGCAATGGGGTTAAATGACTTGGCCAGGGTCACACAGCTAGTAAGTGTCAAGTGTCTGAAGCTATATTTGAACACAGGTCCTCCCTAGATTCTAATCCTAGCCCTGTGCCTACTGCCTGTATGATGCTGGGCAAGCTTCTTCACTCCTCCTGGCCTCAGTTTCCTCATCTGTAAAAGCAAAAGTTTGAACAAGCTGGCCTTAATCCGCCTTTCCGTCTAACTCTATGACTGACTTGCTGAGGGTCATGGAGCCTTCCAGTGGCCTCTAGGGCCAGGTGCAAACCTCAGACTTGCCATCCCAAGTCTAGGGTCCTTGCCACTATACAATGCCAGCTCCCTCCCATGGCGGTGGGGACGGAGGGTGGGAATGATGAGGATGTTTCTCTGTGCAAAGACTCATTCCTCCCTTCATAGCTCATGGGCCATTTGCCTCCCCATAGTTTCTCTGTATTCCAGATCTCCAGTAAAACTTGACTGGATGGTAAAACTCAGTCATTTTGGGGAGCTCCGCTCTTCTCTTTGGGGAACTTTTCCTTCTAGTTGTGGCTTTTTTTATTATTGTGACTGATTTCTACCCTATTTATCTTTGCTGCACATTCCTATCTGGCTGCTTTCAAACCCAAGTGAGTATCAAGGCAAACCATGAACAACCCTCTTAACTGGACCCTTTCCGCCACATTGGCCACCAACTGTCCGTATTTTCCTCCTCACTTTGATGTGGCTTTTTTTAGAAAATGGCGTAAGGGCCTTCATAAACACAAATGGTATTTTTAGGTTGGACCATCATTGTTTAAAGCAGAAGGCGCCATAACAAGGTCTGGCTCTGGGGAAGTTGCTCATTACTCAGAGGAGGCCACACAAGCAGTTCCCTAATTGTTGGGGCCCATGTGCCCCTTGGAGAGCTCTAACATTTAGGCAGTGGCTGGCCTTCAGACAATGCTTTTAGCCTGGCATCCACTGACTCCATGGTTTGTTGAGAGACCTGGGCACCAGTGTAGAGTACAACAGAGTGATGGTCTGGGTTAATTTCCCCCAAATCACATTTCCTCAATCAACATTTATTAAGTACCTACTACGTGCCAGGCACTGTGCTAAGTATATAGCCACAACTATAGCAACAAGCCTCTGGAAGGGAGCACTGGACTTGGAGTCAGGAGACCTGAACTTAGGTCCTGCCTCATCTTTCTCAGCCTCAGTTTCCTCATCTGTAAAATGGGAGTTAAAGTAGCCCCTACCTCACGGGGCCATTGTGAGGATCAGATGAGCAGAGGTAGAGAAAGTGCTTTTGTCCTCTTTGTTCACTGTGTAAATGTTAGTGA
This sequence comes from Vombatus ursinus, assembly GCF_900497805.2. Classification (NCBI taxonomy): domain Eukaryota; kingdom Metazoa; phylum Chordata; class Mammalia; order Diprotodontia; family Vombatidae; genus Vombatus; species Vombatus ursinus. The sequence goes on along the minus strand of NW_020950758.1, from coordinate 483,489 downwards.
GGAGTGGCAAGATCGGTGTGGCCTCTCTAAGCCTCAGTTTCCTCATTTGTCAGATGAGGACAATAATCCTTATACTTAGAAATCTCAGCTGTGGAAGCATTGAGCTATGATTTATCAGAATTATCGCTCCACTGCTCACTTAGCACCGAGGGGCATAGAAATCACAGCAGCAGCTGCGCCCACGTTGGGCACAGACCACAGTCAAGGCCACCCCAGAGTATTCTCCCCTCAGTTCTATACCTTCCCTTTCATTGCTGCAGGAGAATAAGAAAGATACCGTAAAACAAAAGCCTGGGGAAGCACGTGCTTCAGCAAGGAGGGGTGTAGTCAGAAAGGAGAAGTCAAGTCAACAAGCAGTTATGAATCACTTGATATATGCCCAACATCATGTAAGTGCTGGGGATCCCAAGAAAAGCCCAAATAGTCCCTGCCCTGGAGGAGCTTCCATTCTAATGGGGAGGAGACGACATGTAAAAAACCAGGTACATAACGAGATATAGACACGGGGGAAGGGAAGATTTACGAGCAGACCCCAGTCTTTGCTTCAATACTTGTGGGGAAACTCACGGACCATTACGAGGAGTACTGCAAGCAGGGCCCAGGGGAGTCACTGGGGGCCACAGAAAGGCCTGAGACACGGAAGGAGGGGGAAGAAAAGGATTAAGAGAAAAGGGCAGGGGTTTATACCCCGTCTCCAACACGTGCTAATTGTGGGTGATCCTTGTCAGCTCCCAGAAACTCTCAGTTACCCGGGTAACTCTCCAAGACTAGATGTTACAGACAAATTACCAACCTGCCCTTGTGGAGGAAACTCCTTCACTGGGAGCACCCAACACTGATGAAATCATAGATCCAGGGGACAGAAGAAAGCAGGGGAAGAGACAGACAGAGGGAGGTGGGGGAGGCAGGCAGGAGGAGAGACGGATGCAGAGGAA
>NW_020950758.1:428019-477554 GCF_900497805.2 Vombatus ursinus | reverse complement strand
AGGAGGAGAGAGGGATGCAGAGAAAAGAGAGGAAGGGAGAGAGATAGGGAAAGGAGAGAAAAAGGGAGGAGAGGGAGGAGGGAGAGACAGAGACAGACAGAGGTGGGGGGGAGATATAGATGGGGGGAGAGGGATGTGGAGAGAGAGAAAGAGAGAGAGGGAGATAGGGAAAGGAGAGAAAAGGGGAGGGGAGAGAGAGATCCCGAGTGTTACTGAGAGATGACTTCAACATACTGTTTGTCACGTGAAGGGGAGATAAGCCACTGGGTGGGCGTTCTTATTCAGGTGGGGTTGGACAAATGGTCTGTGATCTCCCTTCCACCTCTATGACCCTGTGAGAAGAAGAGAGATGACAGAGACAGAGCAGGGAAGGAGGAAGAGAAAAGGAAGAGGGGTCTGCCAAGGGAAGTGAGAGAGAGGAGGCCCCCAACAGCGGTGCCCCCCCTCCTCCTACCTCCCTCCACAATGCCCCTGTAGAAACCCTCAGTCCAGAGCAGGTAGAACAGTCTTTGTTTTTCCAAGTCTCAGTTTCCACACTGGAAGATATCATACTCCCTATAGACCTTCAGTTTCGATCGAAGGGAGTTTGTGAAATGAAGACTTTTGTGGAGATTGTCACAGCCCTATTAGAATTATGGACGTCTCAGACGTGCCATTCAGCTCCCCCGAGAGAAGGCCCCTTTCCTTCCATCCCTCTCAGCTGCTGACAGGAGAGGTTTTCCCAAACGCCCTCGGTTTCCTCGTCTATAAAATAAGGTATTTGGTCTAAATGGTCTCTAAGTCCCTTGCGGCTAGAAATCTTCTGCTCCTATGCTCTTGACAGTGAGGATAGGGGTAAATCATAATTTTCTCTGGGATTTTACAGTTTGCAGAGGCCTGTGGCATGGCTACCCTCAAGGCCAGCAAGACTGAGCTTCAAGCCCAGCCTCTAACACACCCTGGCAGAGTGACCCTAAGCCAGTCACATATCTCTTCGTGTTCTAGGCAGCTCTCTAAAGAAGGGGCTCATCTCCACTGGTAGAAGGAGGTTCCCCACTGGGGAATTCCTCTACACTCATGAAGCCAGAAGCGTAATCCTTACCCCCAGTCCCTCTACACCTTTTAGAGAGCCCCTCATATTTAACCCTGAGGTAGGCAGAAATACACCATTACTCCCATTTTACAGTGAGGAAAACGAGGTCCAGGAAAGTCATAAGATCTTTCATTTCAAGCTTGCGGGGATCTCCGAGATCATCTGGTCCAACTTCCTCCTTTTCCAAATGAGGAAACAGGTCCTTTGAGGGGAAGGGGCTCACCCAAAGTCTCCAAAGGAGCCAGGCCTCAGACCCACATCCTCAGTATGCCTTCCACTCCCCCACAGCCCCACCCCCAAGGGAGGTGACACAGCTAGCAAGTGGAAGACCCAGGAACCAGGCTGGCTCTCCTGATCCCCAGGATGGTGTAGGGGGCGTGGGCAACCTTCACTCGAGGTGTCCACGGAAGCCACGGGCATCCTTGGGATGCATCCCCAGGCCCTCAGCTCACCTGCGGGGCTAGGTAGAGTCCTTCATTCTGAGGACCCAAAAGGCAGGGCCTCAAACAGCGGAGTGATTCCAATTGCTGAATGCTCCAGGAAGGCAGGGGCAGGTGACAGAGCAAAGCTTTTTAGGCTGACTGGTCATTCCCTCTCATGGAGGGCTTCACAGTTTACAGAGAGTTTTCCTCCCACAGCCCGAGGCTGCGAATGCCCATCTCAGGCTCACCTGACTTATCAGGACACTGAGGCTCAGACAGGTGCAGGACTTGGCCGTGGTCCTACAGCTGGTCGACAGCAGAGCCAGGACTTCAACCCAAGGCTTCTGACAAGCCAAGGACCCTCTCTGCCACCTCAGTGCTCCAGCCCCTAATTCATCCCTTTGAGTGCTGTGTGCCATGGTCTTCTTGGAAGCCAGGATCAGCCCTGCTGTCCATAAATGGGGTCACTGGCCCCCGGTGAATCACCCAGTGCCCCATTCACAGGGAGAACAGCTGCCAGTGGACCTGGGTGTCCCACTAAAGGCTTTGGCATCGGCCTTCCCCCGTCAGTGTCCAGCAGGAAGTTCACAATAATCTATGAGCCAGGCTCCTGGAAGCCAGTAAGAAAAGCTGTGACCTTCACTTACACCTCTCTGAGCAACTCAGGGGTCCAAATCTGGACCAAAAGAGAGGAGATGGGTGCAAAGCCCTTCACCAACCTTAAAACAGTATAAATGGGAGCTCTTAATAGTATTGTTATCGAGATCCTTTTTATTATTATCAGAAAGATCTGGCCAAGAGAGGCCCCAAGGTGTGAGGTCTGACAATCGGGTCTCTCTGGAGTCTTGGCTCCAGAGGCCCGTGACGGGAGAGGTGGGGTGCTGGGAAGGACGGGGTGTATACAAAAGCTGCTCTCCAGAAACTGCTGACCCACTCACAAATTCATTTTCCACAGCAAATACAACCATGTTCAATGCTTCAGCCCCACTGGTGCCAAACAACACTAACATTTCTCTGGTAAGTGGTTTGTTTTCTCATGGTATAGACTGGTGTGTTCAGTAAAAGAGAGACAGAGACAGACAGACAAAAAGATAGATGGAGAGAGACAGAATGGGGGAGCAGAAGGAGGAGAGAGACAGAGACAGATAGATGGAGAGAGACAGAAGGAGTCCTATCAGGTCAAATACCTTGCCAAAACCTAAGTTAACTATATGTATACCATTCCCCTGGTCTGCACATCTCCTTGTGGTCCTCCCAGAAAAGAAATCGGAGTCAGCTTGGGGCAGCCTGCTCTTGAGGAAGCCAGCAGGATCCCTTTTCCAGATGTTCACTAACCAGCCCTTCAAGAATACATTCTAGGATTTTGCCAGGAATCAGAGTTAAGCTCACTGGTCTATAGGCTAGAGACTCTACCTTCTTCTCCTTTGGAAAGTCTGGCCCACATCTGTCCTACAGGAGTCCTCCTGTGCTCCCCCAACTTCTCAACATCCCTGACAGGGGCTGAGTCAGTCCATTCGGTACCCAAAAATGTGGCACATCTGTGCCTGGTGACTCAGACTCAGCAAGGGCAGCGGGGGGCCCTTATACCATCTCTCTGCTTACTCTGGTTCATCTCTCCATTGGTTATTTTTGTTTGGCCCTTGCCAAACATGTGACTTTAAAAAAAAAAGATTTTTTATTGTGTTCAGCATCTTTCTATTCTGCTATTCAACATCTAATACAATGGCTCATTCAGCCTCTGAGGATTCAAACATACAATCCATTTAATAAAAATATATTCAAATACTCCTTGGTAAAAAGCAATTCCCAAGACAGTTAAAAAGGAGATCAGCTAGGAGATTTCCCTGGGGTCCCAGGAGCTTCCTGCTGAAGACCTAAAACCTTTTCTATTCTCTATCCACCTGGGGGCAAAGGTAACCCCCTCACCCAGTCCTGCACCCCACGTCCAAGATTTACACAACTGCTTCCTTGCTCACAGCAGCCTCGGATGGTATTGAAGCAAGGAGAGAGGAAGAGGGGTGTTAGCTCCTGCCTCCCCAGTTCCATCACTGGCCTGGCCCACAACAGCATCCCTCCCCAGCCCATCCTCCCCATCAGCCTTCCTGACATTCTACTTCCAGGCCCGTGCCAAGGTTCTGGATTCATCCTCTCCAACCTGCCCTTGCTTCCTTCTTCTTTCCACGAGTTTTAAAAATCTGTTAGTTGGTGAGTTGCCTGTACATTCACATTAGTCCCTTTTGACAATTTCTCATTGGAATTGCTTATCAGACAGTGAACCCAAGACATTTACTAAGCTCCATGATTTGCCAAAGGGTAGGGAGGTGATGCAGTGGATAGAGCACCAGGACTGCAGTCAGAAAGATCTGCATTCAAATCTGGCCTCAGACACTCACTAACTGTGTGACCCTGGGCAAATCACTTAACCCCTATTTGCCTCAGTTCCTCATCTATAAAATGGGGACACACTGGAGAAGAAAATGGCAAACCACTCTATTATCTTTGCCAAGAAAACCCTGTGGATTTGTCCATGGGTTCATGCAGAATTGGACATGATGGAATAACAACAACAAATGATGTGCCAGGCATTAGGGATATTAAAAAAAAAATCAGTCTGCCCTCAATAAGTTTATATTCTACCATTACAAAATAATTATTGCAAAATTTGTATTTCTGTCTTCAGAATTTTATTCTTGAGACCCTCCCATTCCACCTGGACTGATTTCCTCTGGAGAGCTTTAGTCCTTGAAAGTCTATCTTTTCTCTTGGTCCTTTGAGGTCTGCTCTACCGACACTGAGTTTGCACATCAGACTGTGTCTGCCTTGCGTCTCCTTTTCTAACACCAGTTCTAAGATACAGCAGTGACTTCCCCCCAGAGTTTCTATCACTTCTAATCGAGCCACCTCAAATTCCCTGCTGGTGAGAATGAGATCCAGCCACTTCCCTCCCTGGTTAGTTCACCATTTGGAGGATGGAATGATCATTAAACAAACAAGAGAATAACGAGCCGTGGTCCCTCTGGCAGGGAGAGTCCCAGCAGATGTAAGGATTGTTGAATCCTACTACGTATTGCTTCTGGCTTTTGACGTGTTTCCCACGTGGTGTCCAATGACATCCCTTGTGTTTCTTCCCCTGTTTCTTCACCCATGCCTCCCCCATTCAGTCCCTGGATTTTCTCACATAAGCATGTATTTTAAAAATACGACAGTATTCCCCATCCCTCCCCCTCCCACTCACCCCCCAACTCCATTTCATCCATCCTATCCTTCTCTTTCTCCTTGAGGTATACTCTCCCAGAGCCATCTCACCTAGATTTCCTGGGGGAGTCTAGGGTGGTTAGAATATGGCTAGGCTGGTGGTGAGCCCCTCAGCTCATCCCTCAGCATGGGTGCCCATAGGATGACAGACTCAATACTCCATACTCAGTTGTGTTTTTAGTTGGGTAGGTCATCTCAGGGTGCACACTCTCCTGGCGTGTCTGTTATTGTTCAGTCATTTCAATCAGGTCTGGCTCTTCGTGACCCCATTTGGAGTTTTCTTGGCAAAGATACTGTAGTGATTGGCCATTTCCTTCTCCAGCTCATTTTCCTGATAAGGAAACTGAGGCAAACAGGGTGAAGTGACTTACCCAGGGTCACACAGCTATCTGAGGTATCTGAGGCTGGATTTGAACTCAGGATGATGAGTCTTCCTGACTCCAAGCTCAGGGCTCTGTGCACCATGACACCCCCTAGCACCCCCTCCTGGCGTAGCCCTGGAGAATCCTAGGGTTGGATGAGTATCTAACTCTCAGGTTCTATGTTTCTCTCCTCTGCATCACAGGAGACCTTGCTGATAGTAGGATCTCAATAAATGTTAAATAAATAAATAAATGAAGCCTTCTCTGCTGCCCCCGGAGCATGTGTCTGGTGTCTCCCCAGACCTCACTCATTATACTTCTCTCTATACTGTGTCTTAGCCACACAGTAGATTGAAAGCTTCTTGAAGGCAAGCAGGGACCACATCATCAATGAATGTCTGATGAATTGAATTTATTCATGGAAGGAGCTTGCTACCAAGCTAGGGAGAAATGATGACAGCTCTCAGTGAGCATCTGCTGTGTGAAGAGGAGCACCAAGACTGAAGGTTGCATTACACAAGGACACATTCACGTGGAAAGCCAAGTAACAAATAATGATGCCACCAAAGGAGCTCGGTCCTTTTAGCCAACTCAGGATGTGCCTACGACATAGTAGGACTTACTAAATGCTTGCTCAATGAGCACACAGTGCACACAACGTGATAGGATAACCAAAAAGCCAGCATGCTTTGGGGTCCCCTTGAGAGACATGGTATCCAGGAGGTGCGAGCCCCCGTCTGTCTGGTCTGGCCACATCTACAGTTTTGTGTCTGATTCTGGGCTCCCATTTTGTCAAGAACCCTTACACGCTATAGACTAGAGAGGAGCCTGAGAAACGTATTCAAACAAGGATCCATAGAAGGAATTGGTCAATCAACAAGCGTTTATTAAGGGCTTATAATGTGCCAGGCTCCCCAATAAGCCTGGGGATGTTCAGTTAGAAGGAGAAGGCGGGAGGGGAGCCGAACAGAATGGTGTCTTCACAAAGAAGAGGGATTAGACAGCACCTGGCACAGAGTAGATGCTTAATAAATGCTTGCCAGCTGATTAATTCATTAGCCACAGAGCGTGCGATTTGGGGCAATAGGTAGAAATTTCGATTTAGGGTAGATTTAGGCTTGGTCTAACATTGAGAGCTGTCCGAGAGTGAATGCGCTGGCTACCTCAGGAGGTAGCGGAAGGTGGATCGCCCCTTTCCTGGCCACCTTCAATAAAGCTTAAAGACCTTCGGACAGGGAAGCATCGGAGGAGAATCTTCATGTATGCGTGCCAGACGAGATGGCCTCTGAGGGCCCTTCCTTCCCACTCAGAGACTTGTTGGGCTGGAGCCAGTGGAAGATGTTGGGAAAGGTGGTGCCATGGTCAAACCTGAGCCTTAGGAAGCTGGTTTGAGTAGCTGAGTAAATGATGTTAGGGCAGGATTGTACAGAAAGGGGAATGGATGGAACACCACTCCTCAAGGACCCGCCAGGAAGGCTCCTAACAACGGGAAAGGTCTCCTAGGAGTTTGGGCACTACCGTCCCAGGGCAAGATGCATAGGCTGTATCTAGGGGTTTGCAGGGACAGTACAACTCTGATTCCCTCTCTCCTCTGATTGGACCCCAAGGACAATCCCCTTAACCTGACAGCTCTGGACTGGTCCCAGCTGAGCAAGAAGGAGTGCCTGAGGTACGGAGGGAGCCTGCTGGGGAACTCCTGCCGCTTTGTCCCAGACCTGGCACTCATGTCCTTCATCCTCTTTTTCGGGACATACTCCATGACCCTGACCCTAAAGAAATTCAAGTTCAGCCGCTATTTCCCTACCAAGGTAAGAAGCCCACCTGTGATGCAGTACCTCCTAGGGTCTTTAGATTATAAAGTGGAGACTTTAGGCTGACATTCTGTAAGCAGGAATCTCAGTGGTCCCTGGTGAAAAGAACACTTCATTTTGAGATGAGAAACCAGAGACAAAAGCCTACTTCTGCCACTAATTCATCATTATTATTTTTTTGACCATGCTGGACAAGGTTGTCCAAGAAGGCAAAATCCAGGACATGTTTTCACAGATCATGAGGCAGGTGACTGATCATCCCACTGACCTCTGCCCTGGTGCTCAGCTCCCTTCTGGAGCAGTGCATTCAGCTCCAAGAAGAGCTCCACAGGCTACAACATAAGGAAGAAGCTAGACAGATTAAATTTAATATAATAAATGTAAAGCACCCTTGGGCTTAAAAAAATCAACTTTACAAGTATAAGATGGGGGACAAAATGGGAGAGCAGAGCCTGGGAAAGAGATCTGAGGGTGCTTGTGGATTGCAAGCGCAGCATAACTTAACAGCGTGCTGCTCTGGTAGCCACAAAACATGCTCAGGACTTCTTAGGCTGCATTGAGAGAGGCTCCATGTCCAAGCTAGGGAGGCGCCAGGGTGGGGAGCTTCCGAACAATAACAGGTCTGCAAGGGTGGAAAAGGCTGCCTTGGAGCTGGTAGAACAGAGCCTGGATGGAGCAGAATCACCGGATTTCAGAGTGGGGGAGGGGGCATCACATCCTGCTTGTGCTTGACTGAGAAGCTGCTTCACAGCACACACACCTTATTCCTCCTCCTCCACAGCCCCTTGTGGGATGTTGTGGAGGGCATGGGCTGGACAAGATGGCCTCCAAGGTCCTTTCCTGACGTCCCACGGCTTGAACACCCCATCGATGGGCTGGGGGACATGCAAAGGTGGCCAACCCGTATGGGAGAGCATGGGAGCCCCAGCCATAGGAGGAGCCCGCCCCTCTCTATCACTGCACATTGGCCATGTCCAGAACTAAACACAATCCTGGACCCGTGGGGGTCATGAAGATACTCCATCTCTCCTAAGGGAGTGGGATGGGCTAGCCTGGAGAAGGCACGATTTATCTCTTCAGGTGTTGGAAAGATGACCTTGTAAAGGGGTTTCGCTTGTGCTGCTTGGCCCCAGCAGGGAGAAGTAGAAGTGGTGGGGATGTTACCAAGAGGCGGTCATTCAGCCATATCTGACTCTTCATGGCCTTATTTGGGGGTTTCTTGGCAAAGATACTGGAGTGGTCCAGCTCATTTTACAGATGAGGAAACTGAGGCCAGAGGTCACTCGGGCAATGAATGACGGAGAAAGGATTTGAACCCAGGCCTTTGCCAGGTCCGGGATGGTTTCCTCGTGGAGTAACACCCTAGGCGAGTGCTCAGGGGTGGGCAAGGACCCCGTGGCCAGAAGTCCCTGCGTTCTCGACTCTGGCTAATCCCCGGCTGTCCAGCCGGGCTCACCCAGGTCCTACCTCTCATTTAGGGCTGATGTGCTCTCTCCTCAGCTGCGGAAGCTCATCAGCGACTTCTCTATCTTCATGTCCATTCTGGCCTTCGTGGCCCTCGACAGTTTCTTTGGCCTCAACACTCCAAAGCTTCAGGTGCCTACGGTTTTTAAGGTAATGCCATGAGAGGGAGGAAAGGTGGGGCCTGGGAGCCACGGCTTCCTGGGAAGGGGGAGAGGGAGGAGTGACTTGTGGTTTCTTCCCTGCTCCAGCCCACCCGGGTGGACCGAGGCTGGTTCATCTTCCCCTTCGGGAAGAACCCGTGGTGGATTTACCTAGCCAGCATCCTCCCCGCCCTGCTGGTGACCATCCTGATCTTCATGGACCAGCAGATCACAGCGGTCATCGTTAACCGCAAGGAGAATAAATTGAGGGTATGCTTGTGGGGGGGCTGCAGGCACAGGCAGCCAGACGCCGGGTGGGCTCATAGGCAGGGAGTGGGGGAAGCTGCGGGCTCATTTCTTAATTCTGAGGTAGACGGGCTGTCTGGCCTTGAAGGGAAGGGGGGAGGGGACACATTTATTAGGCCTCTGCTGTGTACCAGGCACTGTGCTAGGAACTGGAAATACAAAGACAAGCAGACAGCCAGTCCCAGCTCTCCCTGCACAGACTAAAGCAGGGGTGGGGAACTGCGGCCTCAAGGCCTTTTGACCGAATCCAAATTTTACCAAAGGCCGAACCTGAGGATTTACAAGGCCAGGCACGGGTTCCCCACCCCTGGACGAAAGTCTTTACTCCATCAAGCCATTACTCCACCTTCCTCCCAGAGGTAATGGAGGAAAGTACTTCGTCAGCTTCCATGGTCCCTGGAAATATGTGCTGCTCTGATTATTTTCTAAAGGCAGCATGTTCCAGTGGATAGAGTCTGGACTGGGTTCAAATCCTGCCTCTGATACCACCCATGTGATCCCTTAACTGCCTCAGACACTTACTAGCTGTGTGACCCTGGATGAGTCACTTGACCCTGTTTGCCTCAGTTTCTTCATTTGTAAAATGAGCTGGAGAAGGAAATGGAAAACCACTCCAATATCTTTGCCAAGAAAACCTCAAATGGGGTCATGGAGAGTCAGACACGACTGAAAAACGACTGAACAACAAGAAATCTCCTAGGGTGGTTTTGAGAAAAGAGCAAGATCGTGTAGATAGAGCACTTTGTAAACATCGAAGGCTAAAGTGTTTATTATAATTTTAGATTTTATTTTATTTTTTCAATCAACAAAAATCCACTTTCTCTCCCTCCCATCTCCCCCTCTATTGAGAAAAAAAGAAAAACAAAACCCCTTCCTGTGTTCACTCTTATTATTTACAAATTGACTACCTCTTGGGAGGGAAAGTTGGAGGTCTCCATCCCACTGGACATAGGAGGTTTGAAATCAGAATGGTGGTGTGCATCCAGGGGAGATAGTCCAGCAAAGCTCAGTCCCAGAGCAGAAAGATTCCAAAGGAACCCAGGAATTCTCTGCCCCGAGTTATCAGTGATGACCCCACACATAGAAAGCCTGTTCTCCAAAAGTCAATCTCCTATCTTCCTGCCCTTCTGGATTTGAGCCTCAGGCTTGGAGGAGACCATGAGGCAAAGGCAAGTCAAAATGGGGTGAGCTGTCCTCACACCCCTTTAGGCTTATCAAGGAGGGACTAAATGACCACTTGGGGAGGCTATGGAAAGGACGTGTTCTGGTATGAGTCGGGCTGAGGACCCTTCCCTTTAGGAGAACCCGAGATTTCCCTTTCCCCACCCCAAGACTGAGCCTGAAGCAGTCCCTGGACCCAAGAAGAACAGAGATCTGTGCTAAACCAGACAGACCCTTCCCCCTAAAGGACCATGGAATCAGGAAACAGCTCCTCCCCAGGACCCCACCCCCACCCCCAGGCTAGAGAACCCCCTGTCCTCACCTCCTGCTCAGCCCTGAGCTGGCTTGGTCCCCCTGGTCCAGGTCCATTCTGCCAGGCCAAGTCAGAACCAAGTGGGGCTTTTTGGGATTGGGGAGGATGGTTCCCTGGGTGAGCTCAATCGTAGCTCATATTCATCGTGTTTAAAATTCACTAATGCTACTACAAATAATAACAATAGCTAGTGTTGATAGGGTATTCTATGGCTTGCAAAATGTTTTATATATGTGATCTCATTTGATTCTTGCAAAAACTGTTGGAAGTAGAATCATCCCCATTTTACAAATGAGAAAACTGAGGCAAGGAAAAGTTAAGTGATTTTCCCAGGGTCCTATAATAAGTATCAGAGGCAGGATTTGAACTCAGGACTTCCTCGCTCCAAAGAGAGCAGTCTATCCATTATACTACCTACTTGCCTTCAAAGCTGTGTAAGTTAGCTGAGGTAAGTACTATTGTGCCCATCTTACAGATAAAAAAACTGAGACCCAAGGGAGTAAAGGCTGCCTAAGAATTCCAAGCTAGTAAGTAGCCTGAATTAGAGCCCCAGTGTCCTGCCTTCAGGCCTGGTAAGCTCACATCACACTGGGCTGCCCTGCGGGCTCAGGAAGCCCGGGACTCTAGCTGGCTCAACCAAAGTCCCCAAGAACCATGCCCAGGCCACAGATGCCTCATGAGCATGGGCCTTCCCTCTAAGTCAGAAATAAGGATTTCTTCCATGAGTCCAACTGGAGACCTGAGACAGTGACGGGGGATGAGAGGGGCCTGGAACAGCTTGTGGCCTGAGAACATGGGGGCCCACACTGATGTGGTCCCTCTTCCTTCCACAGAAGGCTGCAGGCTACCACCTGGACCTGTTCTGGGTGGGCATCCTCATGGCCGTGTGCTCCTTCATGGGCCTGCCCTGGTACGTGGCTGCCACCGTCATCTCCATAGCCCACATCGACAGCCTCAAGATGGAGACAGAGACCAGTGCCCCCGGGGAGCAGCCGCAGTTCCTGGGGGTGAGGTAGGAGAAGGCATCGGCCTCAGAGCGGGGAGCCCAGAGGCTCTTGGCCAGACCCCACAAAGAGGGAGTGGGCATGGGAGGGAGAGCTGCATGGACTCTGAGGTCAGGGGTTGAACAGGCTCCCTGGTCACACCATGCAGGTCCCATGCCTCCTCCATCCTTTGCCCACCTTTCATAGCTTGGCATTGAAGGTTCTCTTAAACTACCCTACACAAGTGCCCTGCTCTGCTCCAGAAAAACTGATCTCTTACTTTCCAGGCTCCATACGTTTGATCACGCTATTTCCACTCCCCCTCCCCTCTCCCCCCACACCCCTGAAACTTCTCACGCCTACTTCGATCATACCCACAGCCAGCTCTGACCTCCATGGAGCCTTCTCTGGTTACCTGGGAAGGTTTTCTTTCCTCTGAAATCACACAATGGTTCTACCTGCCCCAGCACAGGCCACCTGGGGGTACTGTGATTGTCAAGTACCTTCTCCTGGGTAAGTTACTTGTCTTCCCATTCATCAATCAGCATCTATGAAACACCTGCTATGTATTAGGCGCTGCTGAGGCTAAAGGAATACAATAACCCACGTGAGAGTCCCATCCCTGGAGTATTTTGCCTCCTATTGGCCAAAAACATGTCCACAGATAAGAATACAACAATAATTACTGGGGGACCTTGAGGGTGCCCCCCAAGTGGGTCCAGGTGAGGCCACATACCCTTAGACATTGCTTGGGTTCATTCCATACAATGTATGTTTGTGAAGCATCTGTCTGAACAGAGCTGAGTGGGCCCTCTGCGAGCTGCCAGTAGGGGAATGAGACGCCAAAGCAGATCACCCTAAAACACAATATTCCATGAAATGTTACCCAACACAGTCCTGGGAGCTCCGATCTCCCTGGGGTTCTGTTTCCCTCTTGGCCGTCCTACGGTCACTACTTATCAAGCATGGCCCATGTGGCTGGGGTTCCACATGTGTGTTCCTTCAATGCCTTCTCATCAGGGGACCAAGGCGATCCCCCAATCTCAAAGGCTGCACCAGAGGAGTGCTGCCGTCAGGCGGTGCCCATGAAGCCAGGAGAGTTTCCAAGGCCAGCCCAGGGATGGATGGGGCTGCTTCAAGGCCCAGTATAGCCATGCTGACCACAAGCTGATGCATCTCTAAACACAGCAGATTCCAAAGCTGGAGAAGGGCCGTTAGCTGTGGGAGTGGAGGAAATGACACCTGAACGAGGTCATAGGCCCCTTTCTGTCCTGAAAAACCCCTTAGTGACCTTCCTGCCTCCCACAGAGTCTCCTTCCTATTAGACCCCAAAGATGGGAGGAGGGCATTGTCTCCAGAAGGCCATTTGAAATATTAAAAATGTACTTCTACGAGAGAGCGACGCCCCACTCCTACATCTCATTGAGGACGTAGAGATGAGCCTGGTTCTCCAATACATCCACACAACGTAGACTGGCAGATTCTCCCCCCTACACCTTGTCTGAGGTCCAGCCTGGCTATATTTGGAGACTCACCAGTGTGGCCACAGGCTCATCTGTTTTTCTGGTGACAACCACCTGAATTCCCTTTCATTCCATCCACCACCGCAGCTTCCAACCCCTAACTCAGGTCTTTGAGATATCAAACGTATTTTACCCAGAAAGCTCACTGGTCAGTTCAGTAAACACTGATTATATTCCTGCCCCACACTCACTCATCCGTGCTGAGAGGTTTATGGGAGTAGCTAGCAGCAGCCTGGAGAGCAGAGAACAGGACCTGGAGGGAAGGCAGTGGTTCATTAAGAAGATCACGGTGGCCCTATAGGGGGAGGGAGCAGTGGGTGGGTGCGTAGGCTGGAGAGGCACATGAGGGCCAGAAAGGGCAGGCCCTGGGCCCTTGGTGTGGGCTCCCGAGGCCAGCGCCAATGAAGAGGGAGGGGTTCCTACTGTGTGCCAAGTGCTGAGGCTAGAAGAAAGGCACAGACAGCCTCTGGCCCCGAGGGTCTCACGTTCTAATGGAGGAGGGGGCCCGGCAGAACAGGAGCCTCCAAACGTGGTTGGCTCTAGATGTGGCCCTAGAGTGTCCCCTTGACCCTGCTCATCATGTCTCCAATGCCAGGGAGCAGAGAGTGACAGGCATCATCGTCTTCATCCTGACGGGAATCTCGGTCTTCTTGGCTCCTGTCCTGAAGGTGAGCGCCCCCACCCCACCAAGTGTTGCCATGTACTCAGGGTGAGCCCAGGAAGGCTCAAGACGGGAGGGAAAGGAGCTCTGAAGGAGTCCCCCAGGGGCAGTATGGCCCCCCGCCTCCAGGGACATGCACCAAGCCCCATCTAACCCAACAAGCTGCGACCACCCTCCATGTCCAGCAGCAGCAGCCCTGAGCTGCCTCAGACTGGAAGGAGACCCAGGGGAGAGACATCCAGCACATGGCAGTTTTCAGAGCACTTTATGCTTCTGATGTCATCATGCCACATGTGGAGGCTGCTTTGTTAGACTTAGCACAGGGAGGCGGGTTTGGACTCAGGTTCAGAGAGAGCTTCCTAACAAGGAGAATGGTCCTGGTTACCTTGAGAGGCAGTGAGTTCTCCACAACCACGCTTCAGCGTTGTGGACGGCAGAAAGGATTCTTCTTCATAGAGCTGGCGTCTGGCCTCTGAGCTCCCTTCCAGCTCTGAGGTTCTGTCAGAGGGGTCAGAGCCAGCAAGCCCCCACTGAGAGCTGTCCTTCCCTGTTTCTCCCCTTAGTACATTCCCATGCCTGTGCTCTATGGCGTCTTTCTCTACATGGGTGTAGCCTCTCTGAATGGTATCCAGGTAAGACTCCCTGCCCTACACGGCCAGAATGCTCCCTGGTGCTCGGCATGTGGGTTTGAGGCTGAGCCTTCCTGGTCCTGCACCCGCCACTGTCACAGGTGACCTACTGGTCCCTGGCCCCAAACCTGAGCGTCCTCCCTACTCCAAAGCCCTCAGTCCCTTGGGGCTGTCCTCCCTTCCCGAGCACACCTCCCTGGTGCTCTGTGTGTGGGTTTGAGGCTGAGCCTCCCTGGTCCTGCACCCGCCGCTGTCACAGGTGACCTACTGGTCCCTAGGCTCAGTCCCTTGGGGCCATCCTCCCTTCCCAAGCACACCTCCCTGGTACTCTGTGTGTGGATTTGAGGCTGAGCATTCCTGGTCCTGTACCCGCCGCTGTCACAGGTGACCTTGGGGCTGTCCTCCCTTCCCAAGCACACCTCCCTGGTGCTCTGTGTGTGGATTTGAGGCTGAGCCTCCCTGGTCCTGTACCCGCCGCTGTCACAGGTGACCTGATGGTCTCTGGCCCCAATCCTGAGCATAGCAGGCCCTCCGACTGACCCTGCTAAGCCTTGTGCTCTCTTGGCCAGTTCTGGGAGCGCTGCAAGCTCTTCCTGATGCCCGCCAAGCACCAGCCCGACTACGCGTTCCTGCGCCACGTGCCTCTGCGCCGGATTCACCTCTTCACCCTGGTGCAGGTCCTCTGCCTGGCCATTCTCTGGATCCTCAAGTCCACCGTGGCTGCCATCATCTTCCCTGTGATGGTGAGAACTGACCCTAGGGGGCCTGTCCCTACCTCCATCCCTGCCTTTCCTCACTTGCCACTGGAGAATCTCAGCCTGGGAGGATCAGTCGGTCAGGAAACATTTATTAGGTGCCTACTGTATGCCAGGAGCTACGCTAAGCAGAGGGGCTACAAAGAAAAGCAAAAAACAGTCCCTGCTCTCAAGGAGCTCCTGGGGCTGCAGTGGCATTGGGCAGAGAGAAGTCCGAGGTCAGGATGATGGAGGCAAAGCAGAAAGGCTAGAGACTGCTGCAAGAAAATGGAGAGAGTAGAGGAAGCTCAAAGGGAGAGAGCCGGGAAGGCTTCAAAAAGGAGATGAGTCTAGAAGGGAGGGATGAGGAGGGAGGGGATCCCACGCATGGAGAGAGGCATGCAGTCAACAGAAGGGATGTCAGGCTTGGAGAAGAACCCCTCTTTACTGGGCCTGGCTGGAAGGTAAAGGATATGAAGAGAATGGGAAGGAAGCCTTGAAAGGCGGGGCAGGACCATACGGGGCTGAGATGCACAGAAGAGCCAGAGTCTAGAGGGGTCTTAGAGGTCCATGAGTCCAATCCCCTTATTTTACAGGTCAGCAAACAGAGAAGGGAAGCTGTCCACCCAGAGCTCCCAGCCTAAGGGCTTACTGTCTGCTTTTCCTCACAGCAGACCTTTGACACAGCTCCATTTTATAGCCAAGGAAAACAGCCTGAGAGACGTGAGACACTGGGTCCGAGACTGCATAGACAGGAAGTGACAAAGTAGAGCTTAGAACCAAGATCAGGATCATAGATCTAGAACCTTGGAAATCCTCCAACTCCCTCATTTTAGAGGGGGAGGAACTGAGGCTCAGAGAGGTCAGGTGACACAGGCTTTTGACTTCAAACATAATATTCTTTCCGCTGAGACTCAGTGCCTCCGTGAAGAGACAACGTCGAAGGGAAGAGCTGGGCCCCAAGTGGACAGAAGGCTGGACTCCTCATGCCCCTTAAGCCTGCCTTCTCCTCCTCTTCCTCCTCCCCCCCTTCCTCGGTCCCATCAGAGCTCCAACTCCCCTCTGTGCCATCCCCCTCCAGATCTTGGGTCTCATCATTGTGCGCAAGCTGCTGGACCTGGTCTTCTCCCAGCACGACTTGGCCTGGATTGACAACGTCATCCCCGAGAAGGAGAAGAAGAAGGAAGACGACAAGAAGAAGAAGAGGAAAGGGGCCCCGGATGGCGGCAGCGGCAGCGAGGAGGTGGGCAGGGCTAGGCCTGGAGAGGCTGAGGGGCCAGGGAGTGAGACACACCTGGTCCACTCCAAGGCCAGGATCCACCTCTGAGCTAAGCAGTCGGCCATGATGTCACCCATGCGTGAGCCCCTCAATCCCCAAAGATGATGGAGACCCCGCAGAGCTCAGAGGGAGCCCCCACCCCTCCCAAGTTCCCTGGCCAGGTGACACCCACCCAGGCTAAGAGTAGGGGCCACATCTTCTCATCTACCACGTAAAAGGATCAGTGCAGGGGGCCAGCCACCCCAGCCCGTCCTGGGCAGCCAAAAGCAGAGCGGAAGGCAGAGAATTGGAGCTGAATGGAGCTGGCTTGAGCTGGGCTATACAGGCAGGAATGTGGAGGCTGCTACGGCAGAGTCCAGCATGACTCACGCACTCAGTGGGTCAACATTTATTAAGCACCTACTATGTACGAGGTACTGTGCTGGGGATTCAAAGTGTAGCCAAAAGAATAGCTCTCAGGGATCCTAAGGTCTAATGGGGGTGGGGTTGGGGTGGGGTGGGGACTTGAGCAGTTTAAAACACGACTCCAGCCCTTCAGGGAGGCGTGACGTCTTGTGGGTGTTGCCTCTCCTTAATGCACATTGCCCCTCCTTACTGCCCTAGCTAGCCATCTTCCCCATTGGCCTTGGCTGAAATCACAGCCCTTCTGCTGAGGCAGGCCTTTGACAGCGTCCCAGGCCCTCACCAAGGCCAGACTTTTCAGCGTGGTAGACGCTGCTGACACCCCACTCTACCCTCTCCTCCACCCCCATCCTCCACCACTGAGGCACTAAAGGAGGCTTCCACTGGAAGGACCCCACCTATAATGAAATAATGAGAGCTACTGTTTAGTCCAGTTGGGCCCTGCTGCTGAGAATACTGTACAGTCCCTAGGAACCTCAGTCCTTCCCAAAAGGGTTCTTCCCTTTACTGCTCAGCTTACCAAGAAGTGTTTATTGAACACCAGCCATGGGGCTAGGGTTGTGCTGGACACTATTGGGGTGTCCAAAGTTTAAGCTTTTCAATCGTGTCTAACACGTCCTGACCCCACTGGAGTCGTTTGTCATCTCCTTCTCCAGCTCATTTTACTGATGAGGAAACTGAGGCAAACAGGGTGAAGTGACTTGCCTGGGGTCATACAGCTAGGAATCGTCTGAGGCTGGACTGGAACTCAGGTCTTCTTGACTCCAGGCCTGGCACTCTTTATCCACTGTGCCGCCTACCTGTCCAAAGCTACCCAAGCAGCTTAAGGCACGATCCCAGCCCCACAGGAACTTAAAGTCAGCTGTGGAGACAGATGAGCTCACTAGAGGATAATTCAATAAAAATCACTGAAGGGCTCCTTTGAATTTAAAGCGCCTTCATACAGTCAAGCTTGGAAGGAAGAGGCAGAGGCTGGGAAGGCCCTGTCTATGGAAGATGCCTTAGAAGGGGTGTGAACACATCTTTGGAGTGGACCTGTCAATGGGAAAATAGGAGTAGACTGAGAAACATTCCATTAACTTCTCATTTTGGGAGCACCTGGTGGGTTCCTAAAGTGAGGCGCACTTGTGTGTGTCTCTGTGATTGTCACAGTGTGGGTGGGCAAGGCCTTGTCAGGAAATGGAAAGAGCCTGGAGTCAAAAGACTTTGGAGGGAATTCCAGCCCTGCTGCGCCCTAGACCCGTGACTTTGGGCAGGTCACTTCACTCTCTGAGCCAGGGTTTCCTCTCTTAGGGGGAACTCCCTCCTTGGGCCACTGGGGTGAAAGAGCTTTGTCACTCTTTCAGCACTATGGGAAGTGATTATTGGTGACGATGACGATGATGGCAAGGAGTCTTTACCTCCTGGGATACAGGAGATCTTGGCTTCCTCCTGGAGTGCAGAGAAGTGTTCCCTCAGCTCTCCTCAGAAGCTCAGCGGCTCCACCCTCAGCGTTCCCTTGTGTTGTGAAGAGGGTGCCATTTTGTGATCCCATTTGTGCATTTCCCACCTGACTTGCCAAGCACGTGCACTGTTCACATCCAGGGTACTTACTGGCTTTTTTCCTGATGTTTCTTCCCAGCCCCAGTTCCCTTCTCCCTCAGTTATAAAGATCCCCATGGAACCTGTCCAGTCAGATCCCCAAAATGGTATCCATTGCGTTGCCAGTAAGTAAAACACCTTCCTGCTTGCTCTAACCTTCTGACGTCTCCTCCATCTCCCAGCTTCGGGGGCCTGCATTCATGCTTTTCAGAGTATGTCACCTTCAGAGAAGGGATGAGGCAGTACAGCGTAGATGGGGCCTGCGCCAAGAGCATTATCAGGAACTTAGGTCGGACTCAGTGACCAGGTCAAGTCTTGGACTTTGTGTTGATCAAGGCTTGTTTCGGCCAGGGTACCTATGGCTCTCACAAGATCATAGGATTCTCCAAAAGAGGGTTTTGAGCTGGAAGATCTAATCCAAAGGTGCTTACCCTGGCGTCCACGGACTTTTTAGAAATATTCTGATAAATGTTCTCAATGTGATTGGTTTCCTTAGCAATGCTACATAGTTTATTTTATGTCTCCCTGAGAAAAGAGAGGTCTGAAGGCTTCCCCAGTCTGCCAGAGGGGTTGGGGACACACAAAAGGCAAAGAAGGCTCGCTCTAATCAAACCCCTTCTTTTTGTAGAAGAAACTGAGGGCCAAGGAGGACCAGTGTCTTGCCAGGTCTTACATCTAATAAGAGGCAGAGGCAACTTTCAGATGAAGGTCTTCTAACTTCCAACCCAATGTTTGTTCTTCCCTGTTTTCCATTTCCTATTGGCTCTTTCATTTTCATTCACCTATGACATGGCATAGCAGCTGGTAAAGAGGTGGGTCCAAGTCTCACCTCTGATACCTGGTGGCGTGTGACCCTTTCCAAGTCACGTTCTCAGTGCCCTGGGAAGCTCCCTGAGGCTTGACTTGCAGAGAATGTGCCGTCCTGCACTGGTAGAGGGAGTTTACTCATCTGGGAGTCCTATATAGTAATGGGATCCCAGGTCCAGGCTCTATCCCTATAGTAACACCCAGACCCCTGGGCCAGTTCCATCCACACTAGAAGTCTGCTGTTTGAAAACTGACCTATCTTCAAATGGCCAAGTGGATCCTTCCCAACTTTGTAGAGAGCTTTATAGAAATGGCTTTGAAAGTTTGAGTAGAAGAAAATCTTATTGGTCAGCCAATAAACATCTATTAAGAGCCCACTGTGTACCAGGCACTGGGCTAAGTACTGAGGATACAAAGAAAGGCAAAAGCCAGTCCCAGCCCTGAAGGAGGTCCCACTCTAATGGGCCTAATGGTCTCTAAGGTCCCTTCCAGCCTGTGACCACCTACGGTCCTATAAAATGATTAGGATGCTGTTTGGACGACTGACCTCCCAGCTCTTCTCAGATCTCGACAGACACGAGCCAGTGTTAGCACCATGACGGTCTTTACCCACCGGAAGACCTTTCTCTGGGCCTAGAGGAGATGGTTAATGTGGCCTGTGACGATGGTGCTGCTGCCACTGACAGGCACCTGAGGTCCCAGGCTGCCGTCTCTGCCCCTTCCCCTCACCCGTGACTCTGGATCCTCCTGTTTTTCCCCTCCATCTCTCTTGAGGGAATTGGAGGCAGTGTGATATGACAGAAAGAGTACTTGGTCTAGAGTCAGAGGCCTGGGGTTCAAATCCTGCCTCTTGCTGCCTCACACCTATGTGAACTTAGGGGAGTCACTTAACTTTTGTGTTCCTCAGTTTCCCCAACTGTAAAATGGGGGCAGGAGGATGTGCTGGATCAGATGGCCTCTAAGATCCCTTACAACTCTGCAGCTGTGGTTTTCACTGCCTCCTCCACGTCCCCTGCCCCACTCCCTCCCTCTCTTGCTTCCCCACAACTCTTCTTTCCCAGGTTCCTTCCCTCCCTCTCTCTCCTGAGCCTCTCCACCCTTTCTCCTACAGATTTAAGCAAGCCCTGCCACGGGTCTTGAGGGCAACAGAGGCTTCTCCCCCAGACCAGGTTCATCTTTCACTCTGTGACCTTTCTTTTTAATGAGAGTGCCAAGACTGAAGGCTGGACATAAGAAGGGCTTGTGCTGGGTGCACAGCGGGGGAGGGAGGGCCGAAGGAACAGAGTTGGCTCCATTTCTCTTCTTCCCCCATCAGGAAAAAGAGCTTCCAGTTGGAGTTATTCCCTCTGATCCCTTCCTCAGCGACTCCGATCGAAGGTAATTGTCCGTCCCTCCAGCGGTCATCGCTGGGGCTGGGTGCTCAGGCCAGGGGACGGGCTGCCAAGCCATACTCTGGGCCGGGCCTCGGCCTCCGGGCAGGCCTTCCGGCCTCACCGTAATGTGATGGTGGCGTCACAGCACAACAAAGCTGGGCTCTGTAGTGGAAAACAGGAGCCATAGCGGGGAGGCCAGAAGAGAAAGGGAAGACCGGCCCAACGTCTGGCAAGGGAGGAAAGGGCAGGGGCAGGGTTAGAAAGAGAAAACTTCTCCCAAGAAGCCTAAAGACTTTAAACACCACCGCTGCCTTACCAGCATGAAATGGTCAAACCCCAGGCCCTGAAAGGCCTTGGCCCTGGAGCATGAGCCCCTGGTCCTGCCAGGCAGGAGGGCCTGACTGGCAGCTCCCACTGGGAGTGGGTCTGAAGGCCCGATGGGCTCCTCTCAAAGAGATGTGTCAGCCCCGAGGGTGATGAATACGTAGGGAAGGCCATCTGCATGAGTGAAGGAGGATTACCCAAAATCTGGAAGAGGCAAGGCCTCATAAGCCCAGAGCCAGAGTCCAAGCCCCACCGACTCTCTGGCAGTGAGAAAGGAGGTGACCAAAGGGACAAGGCAATGTCACCACTGCCCGGGGCAGGCCAGGGACCAAGCAGCACTCCAGAAAGGCATTCGGGGAGGAGCGTGAGCCAGGAGTCGGAGGGGCATTTGAGACACCGAGGGGAGGATCGATGAAAACATTAGGGAGAGCAGAGGAAAGGCCCAGCCCCAAAGGTGAGCTCGGCAATGAAAAGGCGGTGGTGGTTGTCCTTCGTTCTGAGACCAAAGACACGAGGGTGATGTGGGTGGGCTCCCGTGGGCAGGGGCATCACGAGGGAGAGCAGAGAGCTCGGCCTGCCTCGGATAAATCCCGGCTCTGACTCTGGGCTGGTCACCTAACCCCAGCGGTTACACAGGCCGCAGCATAAGACTCACTGAAATCCTGCACCAGCCCCTCCCCATTCCTATCCCTTTGGTCTCTGCTTTCCCAGTGGAGACTCAGGCAAAGCGAGGAGGGAAAGGGGGCAGCTCAGTGTTACCTTCAAGGCCAGGCCATCCTAACACTCAAACTGAATCATCACCATAATGACGAGTTTTAAGGTTTGCAGGGTACCTCTGGCCAGTTGGCTAATTTGACCCATTAGTTAATTTGATCTGATACACTCCCGTATGAGGCCAGAGGGCTTTTCCCCTAAGTACAAAGCCCTTAATGGGGCTGCGATTTGGGATTCCCTCGGCACTGTCTCTCAGCACCCTCTCCTCCTTTGACGGTCTGTATCACCTGGGCCAAATCCTCAGCCCCTGGCTCACTGTTTCCCTTCAATCTGGTCCTTCCCCTTATACTCAGAGACCCCAAAATACATGCTGATGTCCCTTCGAATACCCTTGTCCTCCTGACTCCAAGTCAGCACTCTCCAATTCAACACCTAGCTGCCTGGAGATCTTATGGTGTCTAGAATTAGGGAGTTAATAGCCCCACCAGCCTCCACTCTGGCCAGATCACATCTAGGGTACTGTGTCTTGTGCTGGGTACGTTTCAGGAGGGACACACATCTGGAATACATCCAGAGAAGGGCAGTCAGGATGGTGAGGCCTGGTCACACAAGGG
Source organism: Vombatus ursinus (assembly GCF_900497805.2). Taxonomy (NCBI): domain Eukaryota; kingdom Metazoa; phylum Chordata; class Mammalia; order Diprotodontia; family Vombatidae; genus Vombatus; species Vombatus ursinus. The sequence continues at coordinate 455,624 of NW_020950758.1, read as the reverse complement.
TCAGTTAAGGGATTTGGATATACTTAACCTAGAGTTAAGACAGGGAGGATCTGAAATGGATGGAGTGTTGAGATTAGATTTTTTCTTTTTCACCCTGAGGGGCAGGACGATTTGTGGAAGGTACAGGGGATGCTGAGGGCAGTCAAATTGAAGGATTTCATTTGACCAATTCTAATTGACTAATTGTCTAATTGATTGTCCGAAATTAGAGATGTCTGAAAATGGAGCAGGTCACCTTTGGGGGAGGGCGTGTATGGGAGAGGACAAGCAAGTCCCAACCCCAAATGGAAACAGAGGCTGAATGACCCCTTGTTCGAGAACATTTAGAAAGAATAAATTAGTATTTTGAGTATGGTTGGTCCCCAATGACCTCTAATTCTATGATTGAATTCACTGAACCTCTAGGTGAGAAGGGCCCTCAGTTGCCTTCTAGACCACTCTGTACCTGAACCAATACTGCCACGTATTCAAAACTTCCTAACTTCCCCTAGGTTTGGAGATAAAGGCAATCTCATGAAACTGATTCACTAACGCTCAGTTGACCAACACTAAAAAGCTTAGTAACTACCCAACAGAATCTTTCACGGGCAGAATTGTAGGTAGTATGATGCGAGGGCTTTTTACTTAGAGAAATGTGGAGGCACCTTCTCCTCCAAGTAACCTGTTGGGGTCAGAATTACAGAAAACTTAGAACTTTCAGGACTGAGTCTAGTTCTCACGTTTTTGCAAGTCTTCAGAAGGCAAGAGGGCTGCTAGCCCCAGGCTTCCAGAAGGTCCTGGGGAGGCAGAGGCTGATCCTTCCTCTCCTAATCTGTGCTCTCTGGTTTCCCCCACAGCATCACCTTACACTTGAAGATTTCCTGCCCACCTTCACCTGCCTTCAACTACTCCCGGAGCCTAGGTTTTCCAATGCCACAAGTGAAGATTGAGATGGAGTCGGACTGTCAGCATGGAGATGGAGAGCAACATTCCAGAGACATCGGCAGTGAGACCACACTGTAGCTTCTAGCGTTTCAGCCTTTCCATTCTCCAGCCCCCACCTCGAGAATGCACTGGATGGCTAAGGAACAAAGTCAGGCTGAGGGCCTGCTTGTCTCTTACACACACACACACACACACGCACACACACACTTTTATTCTCCTCCAGGGGCAGAGATATAGATAGATCCTTTTGACACACTCCCCCGCCCCCCCCATACTTCAAAGATCCCTCTGCAAGAACTGAGCTCTTACCTTCATTCACCTCCTTCCTGTCAATCAAGCCCCAGCTTCCCCACCCACTCACTCCCACCCCTGTCCCCAAATACTGCAGGAAAGACAAGCAACAGTAGAGTTCTTTACAACTTTAGGAAGGGATAGAATCTAGAAACACAGACATAGTAGGTCATTTGCTGCTCTGTCCTGCTGGCTTGGAATCTCAAAGATGTTGACATGGACACTAAGCATTGGTATTCCCTGCCTCCATTTCCAAATCCCAAGCCTGATAGAAATCTAGACCTACTGCACATCCACCATCAGGGGTATTCTATAATATACCCTCTTGGGGGACCAACCCCTCGATTCAGAGTGGTACGAGCTGAGATGGAATCTTGGCTCTGCTCACTACCTGAGACCTGATAAAGTCATCCATGACCTCTCCCGGAAAGGGGTAAAAATGTAGGCACAAAACCTTACCATCTGGCCACCAACAGTCACATATACTATTCCGGCACGACTTACACACAGACATCCAGGTTGGGGTCTCCTAGGCCTTCTTTCCCTTGGGGTGGTGATAGCTCTTCTCAGTAAACCATCTCCCATTCCTGTTCTGAACACCCTGGAAACTCCTTCACCCTCAGTAGTTCCTGAAAGCCTCACTTCATAAAACTCACCGCCATCGGTGACTGGTGACGTCCCTGGGACACTGGCCATCAGAGCCTGCCTTGACTTGCTGAGTACAATTCTTGCTGTAACCACATCCCATCCACCCAACGTAACAGGCAGCTATGAAGGGAAGCAATAGGCCTTAACATCCAGGTCAGCTTACTGCCCCACTAAGCCCTACTATTCAATAAACAATGTACCGGGCTCTACACATTTTTTAAATCTCCAAGAAAGACCCTATCTCTGCTCTGGGGAAAGACACAAGCTAGTTCATAGAGTGAAGACATAAAGTAGTCTCATGTCTAAGTCCCAAGTGAAGGTCAAGAAGGCCAACCTTTTGGTGTACCAAGTGTTGGAATTCACATGGTGTAGGCAAAGAATGGCAGAACACGGAAGTTGCATCCTAAGATGATAGCTAGGATAGAGGAGGAAATAGCCAACTTCTCTTTAAAAAACGAGGGGACAAAACCCAACACATAAAAACTCTGTTAAGATCTTATCTAAGAGTACTACTGAAAGACCAAGCTTAGACTTCTCTGTCTGTACCTCTCCCTCATTCACTCATCCTAGCTAAGGTTCCTACTAGAAGAGGTCTGTCTATCACATGGACAGGTCCGCAAACAAGGATTTGGAGCTCCACACGCCTTGATCAAGCTTGGTAGTAATAATCACAGTTGGTATTTGATGCAGCATTTGAAAGGCTCTGCTTTCTGTCTTTCATCTCGCTGAATTCTCACAGCTTTGAGAGGTAGATAACGTCTACATTTACCATTCCCATTGCCCAGATGGAGAAGCTGGCTTTGGCATGGTCCTAGACGCCTCGCCAAATGTCAGAGGCAGGATTCACACCTGGTTTCTTGACTCCAAGACCAACACTGTTGGTTGGACACTGTACGACTCTGCCTTTGCTCTCACTTTGGAAAAATGAGTTCCACTTGTTGGTGGAACAAACACGTTGGAACTGACTTAATAGTGTTTTGTTTTTTAAAATTTCTGAGTTAAGAAAAACTGGCATTTATTAACTTACAGTTTTAGAACTCACTGCTATTTCAAATCAAAAACACAAACAAAAAACCTCTTTTACACGAACAGTAAGTAGTGTGTGTTTTCAATTCCTGAACCATGCCTACGTTTGGGCACATCCCTATCTGTCAACTGGAAAGTGTCCCACTTTCTACGCACGGCTCACATCAACGTGTCAGAGTTAATTTTAGCCTTAGCCAGGTACTCTAGCATTACATATTGGAAGAACAATTTTCCAGCATGGTTTATTGCTGAATTAACAATACTAAATACCAGTCATTAGCACTCCATGATCTAGCCCAAGTCTACTTTACTTGGCAAACAGGACTGGACATGTGTCATCATGCATACACACTTCAAGCCTTGCCTCCACACACAAAAAGAGGCCAAACCATGGGTCGAGAGCTCAAAAAATGGGCCATTTTGGTTTTAGCGTCAATTGTAATCATTCACGTAAAGACAAACAAGCCAGACGATTTCTACTTAAGCCAAATGGCCTTAGAGGCACTTCTCCCTGACCCCACCCCATACACACATCCACACATCCACACATCCACACACACACACACACACACGGATCACAGGCATGTTTTCTTCCTTTATAACCAATACTATGATAGCTACGGGGCTAAACTAAAAAAAAAAGTTGTTTTTATTTGTTTTCTAAACTTGAAGTGTTTTCTCACAGCACTTGCATCTGAAATACAGAAACCCAAAATGCTCAGACATGAGGCTGCTCGGTCGGCGAATCAGCTAAGCTGGGACGACAGCACTCTTAATTTTCCTTTTTACAAACCAATCGCTGTAATTTTCATGGTATTTGTTTATATTTTGTACATATATGGAAATGACCTGATTTCAATGGTGTTTTAAGGTTTTCAGAAATTGCTAGTTGGCACTACCTACCACACAGAAGCTAGTAAATATTTTATATGTCATGTTACCAACAATCCAATAAACAAGATTCTGTTCACTTTCCAGTGTTTTCAAGGTCTCGTAACAAGCTTGTAAGCATTTACTCCCAGTTCCCCAAAATAAAATCCTCATACCTCCTAAGCGTCAACAAAGACTCATGTCCCCCTTGGGAGATGGGGAACACTGAGGAAGCTAGGTACTGGGCGCTTTACAGATATCTCATTTGATGTCACAAGCCCAGAAGTGCTTATGATCCCAATTTTCAGTGGCAGAAATGGAGGCAAAGTTAAATAACTTACCCAGCTAGTAAGTGTCTGAGGCTGGTTTGAACTCTGGTCTTCCTGTTTCCAGGCCCAAGCAAGGCTCTCAGCATCATTTAGCTGTCATAACGCTGGTGGCCGCCATGCACCGAAGGCCCCCACGGAGCCCACTGTATGGCAGAAGGGACAACAGAGAGCCCTTCAGGGCTGAGATCTACTCTCCCCATGAGGCAGGCTGCCACTCCCAGAGTTACTCCTGCGAACAAGCCTCCGAACACCCAGTCATTTCACCAGACTGATTACACCTCCTTAGAAAAAGTCTGAGTTAAACGTCACATAACAAAACAGCTCAAATTAATGTTTAAAAGACAATCTCCACATCTTGACCTTGGAGGGAGGCCTTGGACAAATCGGCCAGCCGCAGAGTTTGCTGCCGTAACTCTCTAAACGCTCCAGCTCTCGGGTTCTGACCCACCATCGCTGGAGAACAAGCTTCATCCACAGAAACGTGCAGCGCTGCCCAGTAAGCTTCAGTCTACGCGTCACTAAGACCACTCAGGCCCGAGTCTTCAGGACTCTGTGTCGGAGATGTAGGGAGCCTTACGCCCTAGGGTTCTGTGTCAGGGTCTGACGTGGCCGGGCCTCATCCCAACAGGGCCCCATCGGGCTGGGTGAGGAGGTCCACCCAACTCCAGGAAGGTGCCTGGGTTCTAACAGAACAGACCACACCACACAGAGTTTTTTATTTTTTTAGAAAACTGCTTTAATCAAAAATCTGGTTGGGTAATTCGGTAAGCACTGCAAGCTTTCAAAGACTTTCCAGAAAGGCAACAGGGAGCTAAGTGGAAAGAAAGCAGCAGCCACTGCAAATTCTTTGGTTATTAGAAGAGTACCGGGGGATCTCGGAAGTACGGCCTGCCCGTACCAGCCAGGGCCCCGCCCCCAGCCCCTTCCCACGAGTCTGAGGGGGATGTGCCCAAAATAAACTCCTGGCATCCCCAGAGCACAAAACGTCCCCAAGTCAGAGCTTCTCTCAGGTCTGGGTTCTTTTTGTTTCAGCCAATGTGTATAATGTGAATCGCGACCTTGAAGTCAAACATGAAGTCCTTGTAATTAATTCCAGGCCACTAACTCCCCCACACCCCACACGAAGAGGGCAGGCGGGGCCAGCCCCTGGGTGATGCTTCTGAGCCTCATCCCACCCCACGAGGGGCTGTGGCCTGAAAGAGCGCCCACCTGTGCTCCAGCCTGGCACAGTTGTGGGTGGCATTTATGGGCACCAGCAGACTACGATTTCTTGGGGAGGGGTGGGCCCAGCTAAGATGTTCCCCTGCCCATGTTCCAGATTACACGGTGGTTCTCTTTCCCTGACGCCAGTCGAGGCTGTAACCTCTAGGCTTCCTTGAGGGGACCCTGGATGAGGTTCAGGAGGATAATATCGTGAGGCAACCTGACTTCATCAAGTCACCACAACAATGCAGTCACTCTGACTCAGTGGCCCATCAGATCTCTTCCAGCTCCACGTGATCTGGGGTCCTATGCCTTATGGATTTGAACTGTCAGTGGCCTCAGTCGCTAGGAACGGCCAATGTGACAAGCTCTGTTTTCCCTGGGCAGGGCTGCGGGAGCCAGGACCACCCTGCAGCCATCTCAGAAGGGGTGCTGGGGGTCTCTGAGCACACACAGCCGCCTACGCTAACACTTTCAATAAATAGTCTGACTGCAAACAAATATCAGAAAATCATCTCAGTAGAATAAATTAAAATATTGCATTTCTATCGGCCTGTTTTGCTTTTTTTTTTTTTTTAAATTACTTGGAATGTTTTTTGTGGGTTTTTTTTTAAATAAAGAGACCTCCATTAAGAGGTGGCTGCTGCGAACTGTTTGGCCTTCACCTCCCGCTCCTCGGGCTTCACCAGCTTCTTTGCAGCAATGATGGTGTTCTTCATCAGCATGGCGACCGTCATGGGACCCACACCCCCAGGGACCGGAGTGATGTAGCTGGCTTTCTTCTTGACTTCTGAAGGGGACAAAAAAAGCCACGCTACTTCAGGATTGGGTCAAAAAAGTCCAGGAGACCCCACCATCGACCTGCTACGCTCATTTTCATTTTCACTTTCAAACATAAAATAAGTCTCATCCACACTGTTCGGGAGCCTGAAGACTCAATTCCCACAAACGTGGATTAAGCACTGTATGTGAGTACAAAGCTCTCTGCTGGACATGGAGACACAAAAGATAAAAATGCCTTACATTTTCTTGGGAGAATAAAACACGCCCATGGCGAGATCCGTGCCAACTAATCTGAGGAAGGGGAGGGTCCTCCTAGCCTAGCGGGGAGCAGAGGCCTGGGACCATCAGAGAAGGGTACGTGGGGAAGGTAGGGTCTGGGCATAAGGAAGATCTAGAAGACGCTGGTTGAAAAACAGAAAAATCCATCAGTGGGACAGACTGTGGGACAGCCAGAAATAAGAGCCCCTGAAAACCAGAGCTGCCCAAGAACACCCTTTGTGGGACTTGCCAGGAACGGCAGGGGGCAGCAGTGAGCCTGAGACCAATGTCCTGGGCCGTCCTGCTCAATACCCTCAGAATGGATCGGAGGCTTGAATGTAGAAGCTTCCACTGTGTGCTACCTGGAAGAAGATGGAATGAAGCCCCCACAACCACGGAGAGCAGGATACTGCTTAACCAAGCCAGGGGTCTCCCAGAGGAGATCATAAAAAACAATTCGGAGCTCAGGAAACTGAGCGGCTGTTCCATAAATAAGAAATCCACGAAGACAGAGTCAAAGGCTGAACTCTGAGCGCAAAGAATATCTGCGTCCAATCTCACCAAGAAGAGCCCAAGTCTTTGGACGGGACCCATGTCTTCAGCCCGTTGAGGGGCTTTCCATGTCCCACCAAGGCAGAGCTGCCCACACCTTCTCTGGGGCTTCTGGTCCTCAGAGAGTCGCCTGGAGCCCCGAGAGGTGAAGGGACTGGCTCCGGGCCACCCAGCCACTGCCAGGAAGGCCTTCCTCATTCTGGGAGCAGCTCTCATCTCGCCCTGTCGCCCCCGTCGTGTACATGTCAAGGTCACTTTCTAAACCCTATTAAATTCTGTCTGTTCAATTCCACCCAGGGCTCAAACCCACCCCAATCCTTTACACATCTTTAACGATCCCTCCCAGCTTTGTGCCCTCTGCACATAAGTATGCCTGCCATCTCTACCCTCAGATAAGACACAGATTCTGTTACACAGCAGAGACACCTACCAAGCTGCCATGGCACCCCTGGGTGCAACCACTCCATCCACTCTAAAGGCATTTAACAGTACAATCCTCCAGCCTGTGTCTCTTTATCTTTTCCAGGAGAATGAGCATGCCTGCTGCAAAATCTGAGCAGATCAGCTATAGAACGCTCCTGCGCTGCCCATCGAGTGAGCCTGGGAAGCAGGCCATGACTCAGTCTGACCGGCTCTCAGAGCCTGGGCTCCTTTTCTAGATCGTCACCAATCACCCCTGAAAGACAGCCTGCAGCAGCTGCATGGCCAATGACCAAGCACATGCAAAGAGCCCTCTGAAAACTGAAGAGAAGAAATCCTGGGTCAAGAGAGCAAGGCCTTGGGGAGGCAGACAGGAGTCAAGGAGTCACGTGGGCGGAATGAGAAGGTGGGGACAAGCCATATCCATCAGTCAAGCAGCATTTGTTAAGTGACTACTGTGTGCCAGGCACTGTGTTAAGCAGAATGCAAAAGACTGCCTGCCCTCCAGCAGCTGCCGGTCTAACGGAGGAGACAAGAAGTAAACAAGTATGTACAAACACGCCATGGAAAGGAGAGATAGGGAACAGTTAAGAGGGAAGTCACTAGACGTAAAAGGCTGGAACATCTCACAGTAGAAGACAGCATTTTAGTAGGGGCTTGAAGGGAAACAGGGAGGAGAGAAGGAAGAGTGATCTGGGATGGAGCACCACAAGAGAGAATGCCGGAGCCTAGAGACGTGAGCTTTGTTTGTGGCTGAACACAAAGGCCAGGCTCACTGGACTGAAGAAAGGTCAAGGAAGCCTGGGGAGGGAGGAGGGGGCTGCGTTAGGAGGGGCTCTGAAGGCCAAGCAGAGTATTTTGTATGTGCTCCTGGAGGCAATAGCGAGCCACTGGAGTTTACTGAGTAGGGGAGGGACATAATCGGCCCGGGGCTTTAAGAAAATCACTTTGGTGGCTGAGTGGCAAGGATGGATTGGAATGGGAAGAGGCTGAAAGGCAGGCAGAGCCCCAGCAGATACTGTACTTGTCCCGACGGGAGTTGATGGGGGTCTACACCAGGGTGGGGCAGGGTCAGAGGAAAGAAAGGGCATATTTGAGAGATGCTTGGGACATGAAATCGACAGGCCTGGGCACCATATTGAACATGGGGCATGAGAGACTGTGAAGAGTCCAGGACAACTTATAGGTTGGGAGCCTGAGGGATGAGAGGATGGCGTTTCTCTCTACGGTAATAGGGAAAGGTAGGAGGAGGGAAGGGTTTGGGGAAAAGATTACGAGTTTAGTTTTGGACATACTGAATTTAAGATGTCTACTGGACATCCAGTTCAAGATGTCTGAAACACAGATGAGAGATGGGAGGTCAGCAGAGAAGTTAGGGCAGACAGGGAGATTTGAGAATCAGCAGCACAGAGATGGTCATTAAATCCATGCAAGCTGATGAGGTCACCAAGGGAACTGGCATGGGGGAGAAGAGACAAGGACCCAGGCCAGAGCCCTGAGGACACCTGCGGTTACTGAGGGCATGATCTGGAGGACTGAGGAGGAGTGGTCAGAGAAGGTGGGGGAGAACCAGGTGAGAGAGGTGTCCTGAAAGCTCAGAAGACAGGTCCAAGGAGGAGAGTGACTGACAGTGCCCAAGACTACAGAGAAGTCAAGGAGAATGAGGACTGAGAAAAGGCTTTTGGGTCTAGCAACTAGGAGATCACTGGTAACTGAAGTGGAATGATAAGGCTGGAAGGCAGATTGTAAGGGGTTAAGAAGAGCAAAAGGAGAGAAAGCAGAGGCACCTAGTGGAGATGGCGTAAGCATTGGGGAGACCACAGCTCCCATCACATGCTGAAAAAACAAAACTAAGGACAAGGCAGTGTGACCTTCAGGTTCTGGGCCCTGACTGGTTTCCCGACCTGACGGGCAGGTACAAGGCACCTGTCTCTGTCTCACAGGCGCCACTCTGCTGCTTACCTTCAAAAGCTACATCTCCCACTAATTTGGGCTTGGCAGTGATGGGATCGTGCACTCGATTTATCCCCACATCGATGACAGCAGCGCCTTCCTTGATCATATCTGCTGTGATTAGATTAGGGATGCCTGGAACAGAAGAAGGCAAAATGACATCTCTGCAGACCTGTCTGTAGCAGCAGGTTCTGTACTAAGATTCCTGGACAAAGTGGGGAGGCGTCAAGCAGAGTGAAAGAAACAACACTGCCAAGACATTTTACTGAATCCGATACCACCTGGACCACCTTCGGCCCCTGATTCGGGGACCTTTCACCCCAAGAGCTTGACTTTGCCTCATTCTGGGGAGCATAAAGACAACCTTTTCTGAGGATTTGAGCCCCTCAGGACCTCAGCATCGTCCTCTCTTCCCCATGGAGAGAGGCAAGAGCTGAAGCCTTCCAGAAGAGCCGGCCTCTGGCTCAGGCCTCCCCCATCCAGCTCCCTCCCCTTTGAGCTGTCTCTGCCACCTCCTGCCACATCTTCCCCTCTCCTGTCCTGTCCTGCCCTGCCCAGGCTTGAAGCGGCCTTCTGGCTCCTCAGCATCTCCCAGCCTATATAGGCTACCTTCCTGACTCCCTCATTTCTCTCTTCGCTCCCCAAACTCCAGAACGATGCTATCGCCTAGATGCTGGTCTAATTACAAGTCACAGAGTTAATACTCTAGCCAGTGCACACTTTAGTATTTTAAAGAAACCAGGATTTCTGACCCTACTAGACAGGACCAGAGACATGCTGAACGGGGGAGCCCTTTTAAGGTTCCCGGCATCCCATGGGACAGTAATCCCGCCCCAAGTACACCCCTCCCCCCCCCGTAAGACCGGCCCTGCAGCATGTGTCATATTACTTGTAAGGACACAGTGTATCCCTCACTAGGGAATCAATACTTGATCTAGCACCACAAACCATCCAGACCCCGAAATCCCTCCCATTTGGCCTAACCGACTTTTGTAGAGAGCTTCTGCTTAAGGAAAGGCTCCGCACAGACAGCGGCAGCTCTTTTCAAACCTATTTCTGGGCCTGACGTCACCCAATCCACAGCAGGCATAGAAGGGGCTTCTTTCTCACAGAATTTAAGTCCGGCAGGGACGGCACACCCACTCCCTTTAGAAACGAGAGCCCCACAGAGCACACGAGTAGAGCCAGAATGCCGACTGCCCCCAAAAGCCCAGATGCCGTCTGCATCCCACAACTCACCTGCGGCGGATACCACGATATCGGCAAGAATCGTGTGCTTCTTCAGCTGCTCCTTGGGAGTGTAACGGTGAGATATTGTCACAGTGGCATCCCCTGCGGAAGAACCCAAACATTGAGCTTGCTCTCTGGGGACCATTCAGGAGCTGTCTCTCATCTGGAATGGTCACATCCACGAGGCGTCCTCCCCCCTTTTAAGAAGCAAATGACAGTACTGAGCTGCAGGTAAACTAATTTCTGGGCTGTCTCCACAGAAACTGGAAGGCTGGGACATCATAAATGACATTCCGAGATCACGCCATGGCACATGCCTCCGAGGCTCAGAAAGGGTCTCTGGCCAAGGAGCATCAGAGGAAGCCTCGAATCCAGGACCTCCCCTCCCCCACCTCCTCCCACTATACTCAGGAGCACCAGTCTGGTCATTAATGGAACAATGGACACTCCAATCCCACGAAACACAAACCCAGTAACCCTGCCAAGCACTGAACACATCAGGAATGCCTCCCATAGCAGAGCACAGGCCCGACAGGAGACCTCACAGACAAAACAAAGCGCTCACCTCCGGGACGCTCGTGCCTGCCGTCTGTATGCAGCAACATTGCGATGGGCATGCCGACGTTCTTGGACCTGCCAGCCACGACCACGTTCTTGCCCAGAGTGGGAATGCCCGTCCGCTTGATGATCTCCCACACACCCCAGGGCGTCGCGGGGAGCATGGAGCACTGGTCCAGGCACATGCGGCCCACGTTGATCACGTGAAAGCCATCCACATCCTTGTCTGGAGCCACAGCATTGCACACCCTTCTCTCATCGATGTGCTCTGGGAAGGGAAGGGAAGGGAAGGCTCTCACACAAACCCGTTACCAAAGAAGGCTCCAGAACCGAGGCCTCCTCTGTGTTATAAAAACTGACAATTAACATTATCCTGAGTCCTTGGCATGGCAACACGAGCAAGGATGGCTTTGCTACGTCCACTAACGTCCACAACGACACCGTCCAGGAGACGACGGCTCAAACTGCTGCTGCAGCGTCTCAGTCACCTAAATCCCAAAAGCCACGCACATGAGGAGTGTGGCCTGTCTCTCACGGCAGTCTGACCACCTTCCTGACCAGCCCCTACGGTGCCAGAGGCTGCGGTCACCAGGACCAAGGCTACCTCCCTATCAAACACCCTTCCATATTGTTGGCGGGTAAACCCCTTCTGTTACATGTTAATCTCATTCCTGTCCTGAGCCTGAACCACCAGACCAGCCAGAGGGAGGTCAGTCAGGACTGGAACCTCGTAACTTCAAACCAAGGACCTAAGCCAAACAGGAATTCATAATCTCCAGATTAAGTCACAATGAGTGACTAAACCTAGAGGGACACTTATCACAACTAAATGGTGACTAAATCAAAAGAAAAATAAAGGAGGGAGTCTCCTTGGCTTTTGGAGAAGATGAATCTCCCTCCAGGGTATTGTGCCATCACTACTGCTCACCTCCGTAAACAAGTCAAAAACCACACTCACGGGCATGTACGTTTACTGTACCATCATAGAAAAATTTCTTTGTTCATGATGACTACACAACATGAGTTAAAAATACAACGGCAGAAAGAGGGTTTTTCTGATCAGCAAGAGGAATTCATTCTGTGGGTCAGAAGCATTCTCGGCAAACACTTGTCCTATTGATAATGTGTGTAAATGAGTGACAACCTGGGCTAGGCTAACCCATAAAGACAAATCAAGATCCCTCTGACCTCCCTCTTGAGCTAGAACCTGGGCCAATCCCCAGAGCCCCACCTCTGCCTCTGGTCTCCTAGCCTGCCCAGTCACTTCTTTAACCTTCCCACAAATAAGACTGCGGCTCCCCTCCCTGGAATTTCTCATCTGTCCCTCCCTGTTCTCTCCCCAGGGGAGACAGCTGGGACACGAGGGGGTGCCACAGTACACAGAGCACTAGGCCCAGAGTCAGGACGTCTCGAGTTCAAATCCAGCCTCAGAGAGTTTCCTCGCTGTGTGACTCTAAACAAGTCACTTACCCTCACTAAGCCTCACTTTTCTCCTTTCTAAGATGGGGACGATGATAATAATAATAGCACTTCTACCTCCGAGGGGTGTTGTCAGGATAAAATGAGATAACATTTGTAAAGCACTTTGCAAACCTTAAAGTACTAGATAAATGCTGGTTGGTGTTATTCCATAGATATACTGAGTATAACACCATGGTGCTTAGCCAATTTCTGAAAAGCAGCAACTGCGTAATGGAAAGAGCGCTGGCCGTGGAAGTCAGAGGTGGATTAAATTCCCAGTTTTGACCCCTCACAGTTTTACAGTCAAAACAAGTCACTTACCCTCACTAACCCTCAGCTACAAACCAGACAAGTGCCCCAGAGGACTTCTCTCACAGCACTGTGAGGACTAAAGACAACAGGTTTTGATATTCCGCGAAGGCCGCAATGGGACAGGAGCCCCAGGTAGGAGGAGTGGAGCTCTGCATTGGGGGCTCCATATTCCTCTGCCCAAAAGGCTGGGGTGAGTGGGGCACAAGGCCAAGGCCTAGACACAAATGAGGACGTGTGGTCAAACACCACAACACACTCAGGGGCAGTACAAAATCACCTTTTAGCCAGTGAGAGAAAACCAAACATCTTAAAAATGTAACATCAAAGAAACAACCTCTGCACAGCCCCGAATACGACAGCAAGTCAGAAAGCAGTCTGCTCCCTCTGCAACAACGCGGCAAGATAGAAGCGTGATCTCGAGCAGAGCTTCTTAAAGCGCTCCCTCAGCCTCAAGGGAAAAAGCTCCTGGCTTTGGGCCTCCCTGCTGCGGGGGAGCCGACCCACGGCCGGCAGACCACGGCATGGAGCTCAGACACCCGGGCTTGGGGGCCCAATAGCATTGACCGATCAATACCCAGGAGTCTGATTTAAGCCATATGCAACATTCTAACCGTCCACCAATGAAGCACACGGAGAAGGCACAATGAAGGGCCGGCTAGGGACTCCCTAAGATCTGACTGCAGAGCAGGGATTCTTTCTCTACTGTCTTCATTGGGATCCAGGGTTTTTTCTCTTTTTGTTTCCTCATTCAGGGCCAGCCCTTGTAGGCTGGCCAGTCTCTGAAGGACAGGGCCGATGAGGAGGCTGGCCTAGGAGCAGGAGGGACAGTGATGCTTCCTCCGCCGCCTGAGGAACCCGCACAGGTGAAGTCTGGTACATCTGCCTGCTTTGCCTCAAATCAAATGAAAACCAAGTCTTTCTCTGGGAAGGAAGGGAAGAAACAAGCACCTTGTGCCAGGCATGGTGTGCTAAGCACTTTACAAATATTATCCGATTCGATATTCACAATAACCCTCCCCACTTTACAGATGACAAAACTGAAGCAAACAGAGGTTAAGTGACTTGCCCAAGGTCTGAGGCCAGACGGAAACGCAGATCTTCCTGACTCCAGGCCTGGGGGCCCTGGGCTCCATGGCACCCCCAGCAGCCTACAAAGCCTCTACAATGGACCAAAGTCCACACTCACCAGGAAGAGGGAGCTGAACCAGGAGGCCGTCCACATTGTCATCATCGTTGAGCTTGCTGATCAAATACAGCAACTCCTCCTCAGAAACGGAGGCAGGTTTCAAAATTGTTTCACTGCTGATTCCTGTTTGATACAAACACAAACGAATATGAAGCCCAGAGGCCTTGCCGCCCGTTCTGAGCACGGCAGTCCCGGTGGCACGCAGCTTACTTCTCCTCCCAGAGAGCGCCTGGGACGTGCCTGCAAGAAGAACTCAAAGAACTGCCCATAACAACAAACCCTCTTTGATCAGCAAGCCCAAGGCCCTACCGGCCACGCAATTACTACTGTCTAACTGCTGATCCTTAAACATCCTCCCCTACGCAGCATCCAATTAGCGTCCAGAGCGGGCAGGGAGCTCCAGTGACAGAAGACAGAACACGGCAAGAAATCTCATCACCTGCGGCTTCATGGGAGGTCAGTACTCACTGATGTAACAGAAAACCCTCCTATGTTACAGGCAAGGAAACTGAGGCCCAAAGATTCAATGGCCTGATCCAAGAGCTGGCTTGTGGGAAAGTCAGGACAAAAGGTTCCCTCTATTTCTGCTCCCTTCATCCGGTCTCTGTCCTTAATCTGCCTGATACTCTTTCACCAAATACCAAACACTGAGCTAATCCCACCACCACCATATCACATGACACGGCCAAGGTCACCTCCGTGAGAGGGAGGGGATCCCAAATCTGGCATTTGGCATTTGTTTACTAGCGAGGCAATGACAGCCTCAGCACAATCCCTTAGTCTCTATTTACTAATTAGTAAAATGAAGAGATTTGTAATACCTGCCTCTTCTATGGAAAGCACTCTTACAAGGTGATCAGGAAACAGGAGTCATCAGATCTCCATTCAAGTAACCAGGTACTTTTTAATAATTCCATCCCAATGACACCTAATCCATCGAATCCAATCTGAGTGAACCCCTGCCCTCCTAAATCTCATCAGCCATTCTCTCACCCGTCCACTTCCTCTACTCACTCACTCACCCTTTTCACATACAAACAGTGGCCAAATCTTATTTCTACTGCCACGACACCCTCCCACATGCCCCCTTTGCTGTACTGTGCACGCGCACACACACACGCGCACACATATGCGTGCACACGTACACGCACACACACACACGCGCACACAGAGCTACCACAGGAACTCTTTATGCCACAGCAGCACAGCCGTGGTAACCTCCTCATGCTCTCCTGACTTGCTCGTCTCCCTCCGCTCCGGCACTCCCCAGCCTCCTCCTGCTCACACTCCAGGGGCTCCCTCTTTTACCACCTTCGGGAATCAAAGAGAAATTCCTTCCTCTCTCGGCCTTTAAAGTTCTTCACCAGTTGGTGCCCTCCTACCTTTCCAGCCTTACAGCACGGTGTCCATGGTCGAGCCTCGGGCCTTCCGCTCTCCCTTGTCCACTCCGTCTCCATTCCTCTGTCCCCTAGATGCCCCAGTCCCGCCCTCTCCCTGCACCCCCTGCACACACTTTTTGCTTTGTTTGCTTCAAGACTCACCCTCAAGCCCTCCTTCCTGCAGGCCTTTCCTGGGTCCCCTCCCCCTACCTCATGCTTTCCCCGCCATTGTCACCTCCCATGTTGCTTTGCAAGCCTACCACTATGGGTCCATGTTGCCTCCCCAAAGGCAGGCACTGCTTCACTTTAATCTTAGCAAACCCAGCACTGGGCCTGGCACATAGCAGGTACTTAATAAATACCTGTTGGTTATAGATCCTTATAAATGTCACCTAATGCGTACCCTCAGTGTGTAATCATCCCCAACTCTCCAATTTAGAGGAGCTCCTGGCGAAGCCAAGAACTATGGACAGCAGTGCAGGAAGGCCCAGAGGAGGCCTCCCCCTGTCGGGAGTGTGGCTAACGAAACATCACACCAAGTCAGTCTTAAGAGGAGATTCTCAGAGACCAGCAACCTACCCACATCTGCTGCAGCCTTGGTCTTGTTCAAGACATAGGAGTGGCTGGCAGGGTTTTCTCCCACCAGGACGACGCTCAGGTGGGGCCTTTTGTTACCCAGGGCGACCCACTGCTCCACTTCCTGCCGGGCCTCCTGCCTGATCTGCTGGGCCAGCTTCTTTCCAGAAATCACAACGGCTTCATTTCTGTGGATGGAAAGAATGTCTCAGTTTGTGGGCAAGAGTTCCCCTTTGTCTCCACTCTGGCCATTTCATGTTTGCTGAACTCATCCATTCAAAGACAAAAAGTCAAGTATCTGGGAATTTTACTTTCCAGATCTCATGTCTTTGTCAAGATTATCAACTCAATGCAATAAACACTCAAATTCATTTCATTAAGATCAAAGAAAGGATGGAGAGTCCAAACCCCAAATTCTACAGGAAAGGACCCAAGGCCAAGAAGTGAGGAACTGTGTATGAGGTCACTTAGAAGCTAGGAAGTATTACAGCACCCGAGTTTCTGAGTGTCCAGTACTCACTGCTCCCAGACACCGCTAAAAGCATCCTTTTATTCAACAAGCATCTATCAGGAGAGCTAGGTGGCACAGTGGATAGAGCACTGGCCCTGGAGTCAGGAAGAGCTGAGTTCAAATCCGGCCTCAGACACAGAACATTTACTACCTGTGTGACTCTGGGCAAGTCATTTAACTCCAATTGCCTTACCAAAAAAACAAACAAACAAAAAACCAGGCATCTATTAGGCACCAAAGATGTACATGCCACAAGCTAGACCCTAGAAATACAAAGTCATAAACAGTCCCCACTCTCTTTTTTCACCTGGAAAATTTACACAGATAAATAAATATAAGGTATTTGGAAGACAGAGAAGATGCTAACAAGGAGACTAACAGAGGAGGAAGCCCTGAATTGAGACTTGAAGGATCCTAGCTAAGAATTGAGTCACAAAGACCTGAATTCAAATCCAGCCTCAGACACTAACTAGTTTGTGAGACCCTAGGAAAGTAACTGAAGCCCTGTCTGCCTCGGTTTCCTCATCTATAAAATGGGGATAATACCTTCCTCCCAGAGTTGTTGAGAGGAGCAAATGAGAACTCAGAGGCACTACAGACATGTTGGCCGTGATGCTGATGAAGATGAGGATGGTGATGGTGGGAATGGTGGGAGGACAGTGTAAGGCAGGCGTCAAGGTGGGAAGGAAACTGAAAACAGGTTCCTTTGTGTGGAAGAAGTCCAGACCAGTCTGCTGAGGCATTTGTGTTTCGTCCTAGAGGCCAAAAGGAGCCAGGGAGATCCCTTGTACAGGACAGCACCATGGTGAAACTGGGCCTCAAGAGATGCCTCAGCAGCCGCGTCAAAGATTAAGTACTAAATCAGGGAAAGACGTAACCAAAGACCGTTATGAGAAGAGCACTGCACTTATCCAGATGAGGGATGCAGATAAACTTGTCTGGAAATCTAATGGAGCAAATGGGGCCCAGGGGACAACGTGAAGGTGCGAGTGACTGGATCTGGGGAGTGAGGGGGCACGGGCGTGGCAAATCAGAGTGACTGGAAGGACAGCAGAGCCTCTAAGAGGATAGGGGGACACAGGCCCATGTGGCTGAGGAGACCAGAAAAGCCTCTGGGCTGGAGTGTTGCCACAGGAGTGTGTGACCAGGGGCTGTCACTTAAAACCTGAATTTCAGAAGGGCTGTCAAATACCTGTCTGCAAAAGGTCCCTTTTCAAACCCACCAACTTACAAAACCCTGATTCTTTCCTTCGCTTTTGGCCTGCTCCTCTCCCCCCAAGACAGTTGGAGGGAGCCAAGCCGCCAGCCAGAGCATGTGTCTCTAGAAATACTGAACCCCATGATCTCATCCATCCCTTACGGCAGAGGTGGCAAAGACTGGGAGGGCCCACAAGACTGTAACAGCCTCAAATGGAACTGAGAAATATTTCACAAAATCGATAATAGAATGCAATGCGAACGATAGTTTTCTAAGTCAACATGCGGCCCTGCCCACAGGGATCGTAAGTAGGGTTAATGGCCTACTTCTATTTGAGTTTGGCACCAAACCTGGCACTTGGTAGCTCTCAAAGATTACTCTTCCCTTTGCAGTACCGATCTTGACTTGCACCCCTACGCACAACTGTTTGTTTATATGTCTAACTTATAACCTGTGAGGCTTTCTAGGACCAGTGCCACAACTTACAATGTTTTCTCCCACCACCACCTTGCCCCCATAAAGTAAACAACGCATGGATCGGTAAGGCCCAAAGTCTGGCAGGATAAGGTGTGGATGGACTGCATCTGTACCATGGAACAGAGTACTCTTATGGAGATCAGAGAGTCGTTCAAATGGTTTCTAGCTTGTAATTCTCCAAGATCCGCCCAGGTACTCCAAACCCTGTACTGCCATTTGCTAGATTTAGCTCTCCGAAGCTAAATATTAACTAAAATAGATGTGTAAGCATTTGCAACCCATAATTAGGACTCCAACAACTGTTTTTAGTGGGTTCCGTCTCCTAACAGCTAACCCTGAACTCAAGCTACCAGACAGAATCCAGTCATTCCTCTTTCCCACTTGTGACCACCCCTCCACTAAGGGCTGATACCTCATCCCAACGTGGAACTCAAGGGGTCGACCAAAATGTTCCCAAATGGCACAGACCAGACGGAAAAGGACTCGAGGATGGGGCAGGATTCTGCCCGAGATGGATGGAATTGGTGGGCCAGCCCCATCAGCTCATCACTGCGAGGTGGGGGAGGGTGGAGAGCAAGAGCTGCAGCCTCAGCTTACTACAGGCTACAAGGCATTTGACTAACCACCATCAGGGCCGCCCACCAAAAATGCCACCAGCAGGGCATCGGTACGTTACCAGTGGCCCATCAATCCTTGCAATGTCATCCCTTAACACCCTGGCTATGCTGCACGAACATTCCTGATCTATATTAACAAAGGGGTCATGACCCACAGCAGCAACCTATTCCAGGAATGGGAAAAGCAGCCTAAGGATAGGTGCTAGAAAGGGAGCCGGTCACAGCTGCCTTTTGGAGTGACTTGGTTTATTTATACCTCGACTCCAGGCCCTCCATCTCAGGATGCTCAGCTCCCATTTCGAGTAAAAGGTACTTTTCTTGGCAAGCAGCACCTGTCATCACACACGGACCAGTGAATGGAATTAGGCCGTCAGGAGCAGTAGGTTCTAAAAGATTTAAACCCGGCTTAGCTACAGGAGCCGTGGGGCTTACATGGGGCCGGGCTTCAGTGGAAATCTTCTCAGGACAGCCATTCAACATGAAAGGAAATAAATTCTACAGTTTATCACGCATATATATGTATAGAAGAAATAAAGCAGTTAACACGTTGGAAAAGAAAACTTTATTTGGTGCTTAACATTCAGCATCCTAAAAGTGTGAAATCACTTGTCAGAACTGTCCGATAAATTGGTGAGCCTCTCTTTTCTGGTTCTTGTCAACCAACAGCTTTTGTCTCAGACAAATTTTTAAGAGAGATAACTATATATCAAATCCAGCCTCCAGTTTGCTTCTTGCTCTACTTTTGACTGAAAAGAGGACTGAGAATCCTAACTCACAGTTGAGATAAATGGCATTAATACCCTGTAAGCATGTTTGGTAGGAATGGCTACTTCTCCAAGGGTATACACCAAAAAGTTTATAACTTCATTGATGGGATCAATTCGGAGTTTCTGGTTATTGAAGACATCAATCTGCTCATGTTTCACTGGTGGTTTTTATTGCTGATTTTTTCTAGATCAATATAAAAGGGTTTCATATCCAAAGCTCATTCGTTTTGTTTTGGTTTTTTTTTGTTGGTGAGGCAATCTGGGTTAAGTGACGTGCCCAGAGATCGACCACATAGCTAGTGAGTATCATGTGTCTGGGGCAGGATTTGACCTCAGGTCCTCCTGACTCCAGGGTCGGTACTCTACCCACTGCGTCACCTAGATGCCCTCATTCACTTGGTTTTGATCAGTAAGAATTACTCCTTCAGCTGTCTCTCAAATTTTGTCAGAGGCAACACAATGCTCTTAGCTACAGGGCCAAGAGCATTCACTTGATTTGTCTGAGTCTCTGGTAAGCTCTTTTTTTTTTTAAATTCAATTTCATTTTATTTCAGGTTCTAATTTTCTCCATCACTCCCATTCCCCACTCCACCCTCCACAAAGAAGTGGGGGAAAAACCATTATAAATATGTATAATCATGAAGAACAAATTCCTCCGTTAACCATGTCCAAAAAAGAAGAAATGCTTCAATATGCTGTGTCCATCCATCCATAAAGTTCTTTATTTAGAAATGGATAGCATATTCTATCAAGAGTCATTTAAGGGGCAGCTAGGTGGCTCAGTGGATAGAGCACTGGCCCTGAAGTCAGGAAGACCTGATTTCAAATGCAGCCTCAGACCAAACACTTGACATTTACTAGCTCTAAGTCATTTAAACTGTGATAAATTGTATGACCAGAGTCACTAAGTCTTTCACAGCTGATTATCATTACAACGTTGCTACTGTATACAATGTTCTCCTGGTTCTGCTCACTTTACTTTGCATCAGTTCATATAAGTCTTCTCAAGTTTTTCTGAAACCACCCCCCCTTGTCATTTCTTACAGCACAATAGCATTCCATCACAATCACATGCTACAACTTATTCAGCCATTCCCCAATTGATGGGCATCCCTTCAATTTGCAATCCTTTGCCACTACAAAAAGAGCAGCTATCAATATTTTTTGTACAAATAGGTCCTACTCCCTTTGCTTTGATCTCTTTGGGATACAGACCTATTTCCAAATTGCTTTCACAGAAGCTGCCTATTTTCCCACAGCCCCTCCAGCACTTGTCACTCTCCCTTTTTGTCATTTTAGCGAATATGATAGGTATGAGGTGGAACCTTAAAAGTTGTTTTAATTTGTGTTTATCCATTTATTAGTGATGTCTATAAGCATTTTTTCATATTGCCACAGATAACTTGGATTTCTTCCTCTGAAAACTGCCTCTTCATGATCAATTGGGACATGACTCTTATTCTTGCAAATTAAGAGTCAATTCACTATATACATTAAAAATGAAACTCTTAGCTGAGAAATTTGCTGCAAAGATTTTCCCCCTAGCTTCCCGATTTTCTTCTCATCTTAGCTGCATTGGTTTTGTCTGTGCAAAAACTTTCTATGTAATCAAAATTACCTATTTTATTTCCTATGGACCTCTATCTCGTTTGGTCATGAACTCTTCCCTATACCACAGATTGGACAAGTAAAGTTTCTTCCACGGTCCATTAATTTGTTTATTATGACCCTTGACGTCATTGAAATCATGTACCATTTTTAAGTTTATCTACTTACCAAGGTTGTTCTGAAGGTCAAATGAAATATTTGTAAAGCTCTTAGCAGGATTCTGGCAAGAGTAGGTGCCTAATAAATGGCCTTTCCCCTTTCCTTCTTAGTTGTTTATGGTTTCAGTTGTGACCTCATTTGGGGTTTTCTTGGCAAAGATACTGAAGTGATTTGCCATTTCCTTCTCCACAGCTCATTTCACAGTGACTTGACCAAGGTCACACAGCTAATAAGTATCTGAAGCTAGATTTGAACTCGGGCAGATGAGTCTTCCTGACTCCAGGCCCAGCACTCTGCACCATCTGATAGCTGCCCATTTTTAACTAAGCCATCTACAAAATAAGAGCACATCTCACTCACAGGTTTGTTGTGGGACTCAAATGAGATCACGTTTTAAAGCCCTCTGCAAACTTAATCCACTAAGTGAGTAATTAGAAATATTTCCAATTTGACCATATTGGTATTCCTGGCTTTCTCGAGGAGGTTCTCAGTTGTTTTCTCCAAATTAGCAAATTCTATTTGCTAAAAAGAAGTGACCACAACCAGGAAGACCAGACCGGTATGAGGACCAAAGACCACAGTGAACCAATTATTAAATCACTGAACCTTTAGGGAAGAGCCTCATAATATGGTGTTCTTGACCCACAGCTCTGAAAGATGCTGAGATAATGATGCATTTATTGGTAAACTATTAACGACTACCTAACTTCACCTTGCCCATTCTCTGACAAGGAAGAGGTAATGGCTGTCACCACATACGGCCTTAAGTAAGAAGTCAGAATATCTATGGCCCTTTAAGACCTTCTAATGCTTCATAAAATTTTGTTTTGAAAACTTTCCATCCAAGTCATGACTCAACAGTGAAGAGTTGAAAAGTCAGGAGCCATTCAATTAAGATCATTTTAAAGCAGCCACCAGCACAGCCCCCCCCCCGCCCCAGGGCTGTGCCATGACATGACTGTCTCCAGAAGCCCCCTTGCCCACCACCGCCGCTGCTGCTCCCTTCTCCCTTCTACCCCGCCCCCGCCCCCAAGCATTAGAGCTCCAGCAACTAGAGGAGAACCAGCTGCAGGCCATTTCCTATGATCAAAAGCAGCAAGCTGGTGGAGCAGATAAGGAAGAGGGCTAGAAGTTCCCTGGCAGGACAAAGAGGGAACGCCACGGGTAGTAAGCTAGCAGCAATGAAACCCTCATTCCCAAACAGATACAGATCTATGACCGCTAAGCTTCCGTTGGCAGCTAGCATTACATGGAACTTAAGGTTTGAGCGCTTGAATCCTCCCACAACTCCATGAGGTAGGTGCTATTATGATCATTTTTACAGTTGGGGAAACTGAGGCAAACAGGTTCAGTGACTTGTCCAGGGTCACACAGCTGGTGAAGTGCATGTGAGGTCGGATTCTTGACCCTGTCAGGACTTTCTGATTGCACTGCACCCAATTAGATCACATCTGAAGGATCAATGGTATTATCAGTAATACAGCACTCCCCCCTCCAGCCCCCACCATGCCATGCCATCTTGTCCCCTTTATATGGCTGTAAAGCAGCAGCACCCCTTCTCCCCAGACTGATTTCACATTAAATCATTCCCCAACAGTTCATGCCAGCCACATGCCTGTCTGCTGCTCCCAATCTGGCATTTTTGCTGCCTCTTCTCACAGTTCAGAGGTTCCCTTCCAAGATACTGCCTCCTCCAGGAAGCCTCTCCTGACTCCCCTGGGGTTGGTGCTCTCCCCCCCCACCTCGAAACCCCTCAGTTCAATGCTGTTTTGCAAGTGTAACTCCCAGAATGTAAACCACCTTGAGGGACAGGGAGAGCAGCTCCTTTCTGCCTCAGTCTGCCCTGAGCACTACAATAGCACAGGGCTTCATTCATCTAAATACGGTGCTGAGTCAAGTCCAGCATCCAGAGGGATTTAATGTCCAGTGGCCTGGTACAGAAAAAAGAACACTAGACATCTGATCCCCACCCATGGCTCACTTAGACCCCACCTGCTGCCCCGAGTTCTATCCTCTGCCAAACTGAGCAGAGCATATTAATACTCCAGTCTAATTAGACAGCCATTCAGACAGAGGAAGGCAGTGCCCTCGAAGCCTTCACATTCTCCAAGGTAAACATGCCCAGGTCCCTTCCACATCTCCCCCCAGCCACTGGTCAGGTTGTTCTGTTACGGCCTCACAGCTGAACATGGTACTCCAGTACTGCAAGGCAGTGGTCACGGTCAGGAGGGGGCAGCTGTCTGGGGAGGTAAAAGCCACACAACTTGGCAACTCAGAGCATGTGGAAGGAGAGAGGGTAGTAGCAGCAGGGCCCAGAGGCCAGGCATCCTGAGGGCTAAAGGCAGCAAGCAGACCACTGCCAGCACCCTGACAAACCTCTGCTCAGATCCCAGCACAAGAAGACAGAGTCCACTTCCCCACCTACCCAGCTATCCCCTGCAGCCATCATGAAGAGGGTATTAGTAACCCCCCCTGTGGAAAAAAGGGGGGCTCAGTCACCAGCAACGCCAGCTGCTGACCCCCTGAAACCAGTGAGCAGGGGAGGCCAAAGGCCTCAGGCATGGCACGCTCACTCACCACCACAGAAGCATCCTGTGAAAAAGCAAGCCACCCAGCCCGAAAAACTAATGACCAGCTGCCCCAGCCTCCAGGACAGGCCGGCCTAGCTACCTGAAAGCAGACCCCTGAAGGCTCAAGAAAGGAGGCTGCAAGTTCCAGGTCAGTACACACACAGACACACACACACACACTCTCACTCTCACTCTCTCTCTCTCTCTCAGCCACCACCTCCCCTCAGACCAGGTATTCAAAAAGCCATAGGAATGGCTGAGAATATGGCCCCTCCCCCAACCCAGCCATCAATCATCCAAGGAAAGAATTCCTGTGGAGACTGGACCTGGCACTGCTGGTGCAGATGCTTCTAAGAACAGGTAAGATTTTATCAGTACAAAGGACTGATCTGCTTTGCACTCTCCGTACCTCCTGAGGCCCCTGGGTACATTCCATGTGACTCACACCTGAAATCTCCTAATAATACGGGCTGAGATTGCGGGCTAAGCCTAAATCTGGCCTGGTCCAGCAGGTTCAAGGTTCGTTTACCAGTTTGTGTGTTGGCCACAATGCTATCAGGCACTCCTCATGAAGCAAAAAATCTAGTAAAAAGTCAAGTTAACAAAGATTAAATATGGCCACTTTAATAACTGAGGTTTAAAGCCCCAAAACACAGAATACAAAATGTTAAACCGGCAAAGAATTAGAACCTGAGGGGTTCCTACCAACTGGGGACCAACTGACCACCAGATTAAGGAATTACTATTGCACTGCAGGAAACGATGCAGGGAAGTGGTTTCTGAGAAACCTAGGAAGACTTGCATGACCTGATGCAGAGTGAAGTGAGCAGAACCAAGTACAGGAGGCAAGGAGGAAAGGTGATTTTCACTGATTAAAAAATTAAGTTTAATCCTGCCCTACAGGAAAATAGAAGGGGAAAAGAGAAGGGCGGCAGATTAGAAGAAGGGGTATTCAGAATGCATGCCATCTTGGGGTGGGAGGAGGGATGAGATGGGGAGAAAATTTGGAACTCAAAATCTTGTGGAAGTGAATGTTAAAAATTCAAAATAAGTAAATTTTTTGAAAAAATAAAGTTTAATTTTTTAAAAATTTGTTAAAGTTCCTAAACTCTCTTTCTGCACTCAGGAATGCAGGAAGCTCCCTGCAGGCAGAGATTTGCATAGACTTTCTCAGCACCCAGGCATTGCAAGCCTTTTCTAATTCAAAGGACTGTCAGAAGAGCCTCCAAAGTCAGTCCAACTGAAAGAGCAAGTGCCTTGGCAGCTTTTTTAATTTCAGTATTGCCATGCTTAAAGACATAAGTGTGTGCTTTCCACATAGTAAATAAATCTATGTGGTATTTCTCTTTTCAGAGGAATAGTAGGGGCAGCTCAGTGGGTGGCAAAGTGAGAGCTTGGGACCCCAGCTGGAGTCAAGGAAGAGCTTTCAAAGGCCTCCTAAACACTCACTACTTTGTGTGAGTTGGCAAGAAACTTGGCCTGTCTGCCTCAGTTTCCTCATCTATAAAAGGGAGATAATATTAGTAGCACACCTGCCTTCTCTCCCAAGACTGTTTGTGAGGATCAAGCAGATTTTTATAAGTGCTTTGCAAATCTTTTATAAAGCATTATTTATTGTAATTATCAAGGGACGCTGATATTTAAGAGAAGTAAAACTGGAGAGGAAAGATGAATTTAGTCAGAGGAGGAAAACAGTGCTTCTACAATTCTCTAAGACTGATCTCTGAAATTACAAGATTGGTGGAGAGCTGCTGCTGTACTTAAGAAATTCCTGAAGTGCGTTCACCTTATAAGGGTGTGAGGATCAAGTGAAATCCGATAAGTAAAGAAATCACTTTATAAAACTCATCTTGTTTAAATGCCAGCTGTAATTACTATTATGACCAAATTTTTCTCTAAAATTACTGAATATTCAGCTCTTCCCACAGCCCTGACTCTCCTCTCACTTCTCTTCCCCATCTAGTGGCAAAAGAGGGGAGGCGGCACAGGACTTCAGACATTCATCCAGCAGCAGCTTGCAAAGGAACCCGGGGATTTCATCAGCCTGCAAGTAGACTCTGCAGCCACTAGGTGAGCTAGTAAGGCCAGGAAAAAACTGGCAAAGTGGGGGGAGGATGGGGTGGCCAGCTCTCTTCCTTTTCCCCAAGAAGCTTTATCAAATGAAGAGACTTGTTTCTGACTTAACATAAACTGGTTTTTTTAGAGGTGATAAGACCCCTCACCCCCAGTGTACCCCATCTTCCTTCCCACCTTCCCTTCCAAGGTGCATTATTCTCCATTATTCTTGTCTACATCTCATGTCATCCCTTACAGGGATTCTCTAGCCAGGGCTACCGGGATTAGGAACAGGGGCAGCACCCGCACAAGTTCAAACCCCAAGGGATCCTGGGGGGCCCAAGGTACACATGGCATTAAGCATCATTGACTGACTGCCTATAATATCACTCCTTCACCCAAAGCCAGACCTCTCCTTTTTGTATTACTTGGCATATATAAACTTAATGCTAGTTGTTTTCCCCAGGATATTAGCATCAGCACCCAGGAGCGGGGCTGGTAGTGTTTTTGTCCATCCCTATTACAGCCAAGTACAGAGAAGGGAATCACAGGAAATACTTAATAGTCAGTGATCGATACAAACGCTGAACTTTGAAGTCAGGACTTCTAGAGTCTGGTGCTCCAGAGACCACAACACTGAGATTTATCTGGGCCCTTCCTCTTCTGTAAAAGTGGAATAAATAATGCCTGGATGGATATAACCACCAGGACTTGTCACCAAATCACCCATTTTGAGAGCCAGAGGGGGAATAATCCTCCCTCAATTCCCAGAGCTTTCCCTCTTTTACAGATAAGGGGAACTAAGCCCAGGGGGATTATCCAAGCTGGTCACAACCAGGTAGGCACAGTGATAACACCTGGTGATATAGATAAGACTGAAAAAATGAAGCCACCAAGGTCACCTAAGTTACTTACTTTGTTGTTTAGTCATTTCAGTCCCATCCAACTTCTTGGTGACCCCCATTTGGGGGTTTTCTTGGCAAAAATACTTGGAGTGGTTTGCGCCGTGCCTTCTCCAGCTCATTTTTAGCGATGAGGAGACTGAGTACAAATATGGGTTAAAGGGACTTGCCCAGGGTCACACAGCTAGTAAATGTCTGAGACCGAATTTAAACTCAGGTCTTCCTGACTCCAGGTCCAATACTCTTATCCACTGCATTCGACAAGAGCCAAAATTCGAACCCAGGACCTGACACCAAACCCTGCCCCACACACCATTCAAGCACAAAGGAAACAGAATGTCAAGTGCTTTTTAAAGCATCAAAAGTTAATTATCCTCGTCACCCATAACTCTGATCTCCCTAGTCCCTCTGGGTGACTTTGGACAAGTCACATCACCTCCCTTTTCTTCCCTTTGTAAAATGAGAGTAGGACTAAAGATTGGCCTCCCTCTGAGCTCCCGGAGTTCTTTGAAGTGCCAGCTAAAATGCCACCCCCTTCTACTGGAAATCCGGAGCCTTCTCTGTAATGATTTCCAACCTGCCCTGTCTCTAGCTTGCTTTGCCTCTAAATTTGCTTGTTCCTCGTCTCCCCATTAGATAGCGAGCTCCCTGGAGGCCACAAGCGTCTCTGCCTCTGGTCTCCGGGTCCCATGTCGGCTCTAAACCTAAGATCTAGCCCGTAAGTCCACCCACCTTTATTAAATACAAAGTAACCAATGCTGCCCGGCACGCCGTTCGCTAAC
>NW_020950758.1:365120-427619 GCF_900497805.2 Vombatus ursinus | reverse complement strand
GGGGAGGGGGAAGAGGGGGCGGGGGCAGTGACCCACTGGTCTGACGGACCAGGGGTGGGCTACCTGGAGGGGCCTGGCACCTCTGGGGTGGGGGTGATGGTCCATGACGGGCTCCTGGGGAGGGCGGGGGCGAGGCTGGTCAGTGGCCGGAGCCCAGGCCAGGGGGGAGGGGAGGGGAGGGCAGCTGCACCTGCTCCGAGCCCCTCCCCCCATCCCGGCCTCGCCGGTGGGGGCCCGGCCCCCCCCCCCCCCCCCTCCCCCTCCTCCTCCTCCATCCCGAACACCGACCATCCTCCATCACCGCCTCCCCGCTCACCTGGCCGCCGTGACGTGCAGCGAGCGCCAGGCGCTCAGCGCCGGCCGCAGGAGTCGCGCCGCCCGCGGGGCCGCCATGCCGCCACCGGCGTCGCCGACGGAGCCACCGACCGAGGAGCAGGCGCCTGGAGCGCGGCGCTCGCGGCCACCTTGCCCGGCCCAAGAAGAGGCGCGAGTAGTCGCCGGCCGCCCTTTATAGCCGCCGGCCGCGCGGGGGGGCGGGGCGCCCGGCTCCCGGCCCGCGCATTGGGCCCGGTGCGTGACGTCACGGCCCCCCGGCGGGGCCGCCGCCTCAATGAAAGAGCCGTGCGTCAGGGCCGGCCGGGCCCCGCCATTGGGGGACGCCCGGGAGGGGGCGTGGCCTGGCGCTCCTTACATGGCCGGCGCCCGTTCATTGGCCAGACGGGAGAAGGCAAGAGAGGGCTGAGGTTGCGTAAGCCTGACAGCTGTCAGAAGGAGGAGAGGTGGAGGCAGGGCGGGTGCCGAGCTGGACCACCTAGGCTCGTGGACCGGGAACTGCCAGGAGCCTCTGTGGCCGGTGGCCGTCCGTGCCAGCCTGTTTACAGATGCGGGCCATGAGTCACAAAGGGATGAGGCCACTTAGTCCAACCCTCACGTTACAGATGAAGAAACTGAGGCACCGAAAGGCCAAGTGATTTGTCCAAGGCCACACACCAGAGAGCATAGAGCTGGAAGGGACCTCAGATGCCATCTGCTCCAACCCCCCGAAATGGCTTGTCCGAGATGGCACACAAGTTCAGAAACATGCGTGTGGAAGAGACCTCAGAAGCCAAAAGCTAGTCCAGGGGTGGGGGATCTTCAGCCTCGAGGCCACGTGTGGACCTCTAGATCCTCAAGCGTGGCCCTTTGACTGAATCCAAACTTCACAGAACAAATCCCCTTAAGAAAAAGCTTTGCTCTGTAAAACTTGGACTCAGTCAAAAAGCTGCACCCAAGGACCTAGAAGGCCACATGTGGCCTCAAGGCCCCAGGTTCCCCACCCCCTGAGTAGTGCAACCCTTATTTTTACAAATGAGGAAATTGAGGCACAAAGAAATGAAACAGTCCAAGATGGAACACAGCCTTCCTCAGTGCAGAGAAGCCCAGCAGGAAAGGATGAATTTTCTGAGCTGCAGCAAGTGACAAACCAACCTTGCCCACCTAAGGCACCAGTGGGGGAGGGGAATAGGGGAATCTACTCTGGTGGCAGGCGAGGCTCCCAAACCATGACATTCTGGAGCCTGGACTTCTCAGGTGAGTTCCTGGTGTGCTGCAGTTTACAAAGTGCTTTGCTTCTATAGCCCCACGTATTAGGCAATTTAAGTATCGCTATTGTTCAGTCATGTCTGATTCTTCATGACTCAATGCGGGGTTTTCTTGGCAGAGATCCCAGAGTGGTTTGCCATTTCCTTCTCCAGCTCATTTTACAGCTGAGGAAAATAAGGCAAACAAGGTTAAGTGACTTGCCCAGCATCACACAGCTAGGAAATGTCTGGGGTCACATTTGAATTCAGGTCTTCCTGACTCCAGGTCTGGTGCTCTTCGCCACTAGTATTATTAGCCCCATTTTATTGTTGCCCAAAGACTAGACAGCTAGCCCTTTACATACTCTAAAGTTCATGTCTGTGGGGGGAGTTTTCTGATATATGTATCCTTCATGTCTTTTTTTTTTTTTTTTGTGAAGGGCAATTGGGGTTAAGTGACTTGCCCAGAGTGGCATAGCTAGTGAGTGTTATGTGTCTGAGGCCGGGTTTGAATTCAGGTCCTCCTGACTGCAGGGCCGGTGCTCTATCCTCTGCACCACGTAGCTGCCCCAACGTCAACTCTTGCTTGGGGCTTTTGGCCTCATGTGAAATGTCATTAAAGTCAAGTCAACAAATCAACAAATATTTATTAAGTACCTACAGTGTGCTGGTACCATGCTAAGTGATACAGACAAAGATTAAAGACAGTCCCTGGCCTTCAAAGAATTCAGTCCAATGCAGGATATAACCTGAAAACAATGGGTACAAACAGGGTGTATACAAGATAAAATGGAGATAATGTTAGAAGGAAGGCACTAAGGCCTGGGAAAGAAGTCTCCTCTTACCACATTTTTCTGTTGTTTTTCTGTTGTGCCCAACTCTTCATGACCCCATTTGGGGTTTTCTTGGGAAAAATATTGGAGCGGTTTGCTGTTTCCTTCTCTAGCTCATTTTACAGATGTGGAAAGTGAAGCAAACAGGGTTAAATGACTTGCCCAGGGTCACACATCTAGTAAGAACTGAGGCTGGATTAGAACTCAGAGTGATGAGTCTTCCTGACTCCAGCCCTGGCCTTCTATCCACTGCACCACCTTATTGCCCTATCTTCCTAACATAGAACTAATTTCTGTAGTGTTTAGGCGGCACCCACTCGGAATTCGGGCCAGGGAGTTGGGGGGTGGAACAAGGCCCCTTGAAGGAGAGATAGGAGGCAGCATGTACCAAGCAGGTCAGACCTAGCACCCCCGGACCACCTTCTCCTCTCAGACCCTGATCAGGCAGACAGCCCAGAATCCTCAGCCTGGAACCCTGAATGCATGAGTCTGAGGAATAAACAGCAATGCTGATTCCCAGTCAAATGGGTCAGTGTCAGAAAGTGATCAGATTTTATCAGTGGAACTGACATTCAAGAAGCGGCCTGACCTTTTATTTTGGGGTTGACCCCTAAGGACCAGGGGATCTTTGCACAACCGATTTGCAGCTGAAACCACCCCCAGCCCCACGTGTCGTCTCCCTCATTAAATCATGAGCTTCTTGGGAGCAGAGACTGTCAGACCTTTCTCTTGTAGCCCAAGCACTCAGCATAGGGCTTTGCACACAGTAAGCACTTAATAAATGCTTCATTCACCCTTTCCTTCCTTTACCCAATTCTCTACTGCTCTCTTTTGTCTTTGTTCTTCTCAAACCAGTCAGAAAGATGATAAAGCAAATTCATGAGGGCACAGGAGACAGAGAGGGTCACACAAGATAAAAGGGACAACTTTGATTGTAGAAAATGACAAAGTATTTGCCCAAACGAATCCAACGTATTTAAAATCAGGGGAAAACTCTTTACAAGTTTCTCTGATAAAGCCCTCACATCAAAGATATTTAAGGAACAGACTCAAATTTACCAAGAAATCAATGGTAAAAGGGTCCAAACAGGCAGTTTTCAAAGGAAGAAATCAAAGTTGTCAGGAACCATATGAAAAAATGTTCTAAATCACTAATAAATAAAGAAGTAAAAGAATAAAGAATGCCTTGACTAAAGAGGAAAACAGATCAATTCACCAGCAAAGTCAAGTCCCAAAGAGTCATAAATGTAGGGCTGGAAGCCCCCTCAGAGATTATCTATGGCTAAATCCCTCGTTCTAAACATGAGGAAAGTGAGTCTCACAGAGGTCAAGTGACTTGTCCAAGGATATATAGGCAGTAAGGGGCAAAGATGGGATTTGAACCCAGGGCCCCATAGGCTAAATCCAATGTTCTTCCCTCTTTACAAGGTAGGCTGTATAGGTCTGGAAAAGAGTATGAAAAAATTATGGAGGTCGTAATAGGCTGCAAGCTCAAGTTGAGGGAAAAGTATGACAAGACACCCCAAAAAGCAAACTGGATTTTAGGTTCCATGAAATAAAACAATATCCAAAAGATGGGAAATCACAGACTTGCTGCTAGCTGCCTTGGTGAAGTATGCTCAGGTCTGGGGGGCCATATTTATGAATGTGACAAGGTAGAGTGAAGGCCAGTTACAGAACGGAGTTGCTTTGGTGTGGGGATTGAGAGAACCAGTCAGATTCTGTCTCAGGAGCACTGACTCCCCCTTGGGCTGCCACATTGATTAACCTCCATCTAGTTGTTTTTCTGCGGAATCGTCCACAGGAAACTAGATAGTGCAAGCCATCTATTGTTTCATAAATGCAAGTGGATGCAATTAATCAGCAGCTCTCAATTCTGGGAAAAGAAAGACATTGAAAACCTACTTGCCCCACTCCCAACCTGACTGAAACTCATTCTTCCCTCCTCCCAGTTTGGAAAACCCTTCATCTTTTCTCCAATCAGAAATCAGATTACCTAATGTTGTATCCTGGTTTGTACCCTGTTAATTGTTTTCTTTTAATTAATTGGTCTTGCTTGTTTTGGGGTTTTTTTTTTCAATATGTCACAATCTGTCCCACTCTTGTGTTCAGGGTCTTTGGACTGACTGAGTCCACTGAGCCGTTTATTATTTCTGTTTTGCTAATAAATCATACAACTTAGATTTTGTTTCCTCAGTTATTATTAATTATCCACAACAGAAGTCAACAATAAACTGAATAACATCAAGAGAAGGGCAATCAGGATTGAGAGGGCCCTGGAGATAATGCCATTGAATAAGGATTCAGAGCCTTAGGTCTATATCCAGGGGCAGCAAGAGTGAAGGGCACCACTAAGAAATGCCCAGGTTGGTGCTGGAATGGGAGGGGAGGGGAGATACCATGGAAGCCACTGGAAATGACAACAAACATTGAGGCAGCGGAGCACCCAGACTAGGGTACCCCAGGACCAGGGGTTCCAATGTCCCTAGATGTCTCAGGTATTCTTAGATGACACAGAGAGCCCTGAACATCAGAGAGGTGGAGGTTAGCACAGGAAACCAGGGGACCCAGATTGAGGCCAAGCAGCGTCTCAAACATCCCACCTAAAAGTGTAGAAAGTGTGGAGCCTAGCACTGGCACAAAGCCCCAGTTCAGGAACCAAAGAGAAAAGTACAGACTCCTATAAAAAATTAGAATAGCTCCAGAGATACCCCAAAATCCAACCTAGCAGGAGAGAACAGCTCCATAATAAATGGCAAGCAGAGACATAAGGGGAAAAATGGATTTTCCACAAGGAGAACATGAATACCTAGAAGGAGGGAAGGAAGAGATAAAAATGAAATAAAAGCTCTGGATTTTTGAAATTGAAAGGAGAATAAACAACTTAGAACAGAAAATGGTAAACCTTACCCAAGTAACCAAGTCACTGAAAATTAGAATAGACTAAGCAGAAATCAATGACTTCAGTAGCATAGGCTCTGGCCCATAGAGAACACTTAATAAATGTGTACTGCTTGCCTACCTGCCATGTAACACCAAGAAATATTAGAGCAAAGATAAAAGATTCAAAAAATAGAAGAAAATATAAGGTATCTGATATAAAAAAAAAATCATTGACCTGAAAAAAAAATGGATCAAGGAGAAATAATTTTAAAATCTTTGGGCTCCCGAAAGCCATTTTTTTTTAAAAGGTCTAGACATTATATTTTAGGAAATCATAAATGAATACTGCACAAATCAATGAGAACCAGGGAGCAAAGTGAATATACAAAGAACCCAGTAATTACTTCTTTTTTTTTTCACCAATTACTTCTTGGAAGAAAAAAACCCAAGTCCTAGGAATGTCATAGTCAGAGACATTCTAGACATAAATCCAGAGCTTTCATGTGAAAGGGAAAAATAACCTAAGTAGCCAGAAAGAAACAGTTCAAGTAGTCAAGAGCCGTATTCAAGATTACCTATGACCCAGCAACTTCTGAAAGAACTAGTCTTGGAATGCAGTCTTTCAAACAGCAAAAAATGTAGGATTGTAACTAAGAATAACTTTCCAATCAAAGCTGAGCATAATCCTGTAGGGGCAAAATGAATTTTAATAGAAGAAAGAACTTTCCATTATGGTTGATGAAAATATCAGAGCTGAGTAAAAACTTTGAAATGCAAATATAAGACTCAAGGGAAACCTATAAAGGTAAATCCATATGAGCAATTGGAAGGGGCTGTCTCTGAAGAAGGCTAACATTCCAAAATGAGGATAATCAGGCTTCCAACCAAGCCTGGGGCATTTGGCATGGGCTGCATAGGTAGACAGAGAGTGACTCCCAATCCGTAGAGCTAGTGCCCAGTAAAACATGACCCTGAGTCTGTGTGTGAGAACAGAACTGGTGTGAAAGCTTCTTCTCCAGGGAGGTCCTTCTGGTGCCACTCTTCAGCAGACTCGTGGAAAGTAGCAGATGTGTAAAGGAAGCCAGCTCTTCCCTAGAGACTTTCGAGAGTTTCCCCTTGGGTGAGATGGGGCGGTCTCCCACGGTTGAGCTGAGATTTCAGTTAGCTTTCATCTAAAAAATTCTTTCACTCCTGTGACTCTCACTCCACCTTTGACCACGCCACTCCATGCACCTATTTTAAAAACTCCTGTGGCTCCCTGACACAGAGTAGGCACTTAATAAATGTTTCAATGAAACTGAACTGAACCTCCAGGATGAAATACAAAATCATTTGGCTCTTAGAGCCCCCCAACCCTGGCCCCTTCCCGCCTTTCCAGTCTTCTCACATCTTCCTCCCCTCCAACAGCCCTTCCGATCCAGAAGAAAAGATTAAAAGGAAAAAAAGGAAAGAGCTGGAAACCATGGGGGTGCCTCTCAGCTGGGGCATGGCCAATCAAACCAAAGGATATGACAGTAATAAAAGGTAAAAATGACCAAAGAGAGCGTTTCAGAGATTCTGGGAAGTAGGAGCTAGAGCCAAGGCAATCAAGTAGAAGAATTTACCCGATAACAGAAACATTTTAAAGAAAAGCCATTTTGAAAGACTCAAGAACCCTGGCCAAGGCAATGACCACTGTCTCCAGAGGGCTCCCAATGAAGCCTCCACCCACCTGCTGACCAGAGAGAAGGGATACAGGGTGATACAAGCAACAGGGAATGGTGGCTTAAGGGTGTGTATGCAGTCCTCTTCCCTGGGCTTCTGGGGGGCAGGGGGCGGGAACGATAACTTTAGAGGGGTTTTTTTATTGTATTTTTAAAAACATTGAATGCCAGTGGTATCACTACATGAGACTGTAAGTCTGGAAGGAGCCAATAGAACATAGAATGTCAACTCTGGGTGGAAACTTAGAACTTAGAACATATAATGTCAACTCTGAGTAGAGATTTAGAAGTTAGAACAAAAGAGTTACAGAGCTAGAAGAGGCCTCAGAACTGAGAACACAGGGTGTCAGAGCCAGAAGGGGCCTCAGAACTGAGAACACGGGGTGTCAGAGCCAGGAGGGGCCTCAGAACTGAGAACACGGGGTGTCAGAGCCAGGAGGGGCCTCAGAACTGAGAACATGGGGTGTCAGAGCTAGGGCCTTCAGAATTTAGAGTCTGCAGTGTCTACGGACACTGCAGGGAATCTAGTGTTAGTCTGGCCCAACCTCTTCATTTAAACTCTTTCAAAAATTATTGTGCAATAAAGTACCGCCAGACAGCAAATGTCATGTGGTTAAATTGAAATTGAAACCTTAGTCCACCTCTCAGTTGTGGGCTTCCTCTGGTTTTAGGTCTTCGGAGGAAGACGACCGTGTCAGAGCACCATTCTCTGGGTTTGAGTGATGAAAAAGGTACGTGTGGATGCTGATCTGGCTTGCCCCAGTGAGCCCGGGCAGGGAAAGTGCTCAGAGGTTTTGAAACAAGCAGACAAATTCTGGGAATGGCCTCTGTTACTGCCAATCTCCCAGGAGTTTAACATCCAAATTCCTTAAAATGACATTCAAGGCCCTTCGTAATCTGGTCCCAATGGCCTCAGGGCCTGCTAAGATCCCCTTCTGAACTTTGCCTCAAGCCCTCTTGCTGCTCTCTTGTTTATCCAGGGCCCTAAACTGTGGAACCCCACCATGGCCTGGCCCACCCTGAGAGGCAGCAGAGCGAAGAACATGAAGGTTAGAATCAGGATTCTTGGATTTGAATACACAGCCTGTCCCTTAAAACTTCGAGACCCTAGTCAAGTCACTGAACCTCAGTGCAGGACCCGTGCTAGGCCCATGGTAAGCACTTGATAAATGTATGTTAAGGGGGCAGCTAGGTGGCACAGTGGACAGAGCACCGGCCCTGGATTCAGGAGGACCTGAGTTCAAATCCTGCCTCAGACACATAACACTTACTAGCTGTGTGACCCTGGGCAAGTCGCTTAACCCCATTGGCTAGCCAAAAAATAAAATAAAATAAATGTATGTTGACTGGCTGAGTGACCCACCTTAAATGGTAATTTTGAGGAAGATGCTTTGCAAAAGTTAAAAGCCCATGGACAAGGAAACCATTGTACCAGCAGCAATGCAGGTTCCGGGCACTTTCCCTTCCCCGCTCCAGTCACACGTGCTTGTCCTGTGCTTCATTTCCCTCCTCCAGGGCACTGGCACTCACTTCATTTTGGGGGGTTTGGTCAGACCCGGGATTTCATCCGTGTAAGGGACTCCCTCTACCAATACAGGTCAGCACCTTCTCTGCAACTTCCCAACTAGAGAGCTGGGGGGAGGGAGGACAGAGGAATCAAGTGATGAGCCCAAGGACACACAGCCAGGACAAGTCTGAGGCAGGATCCGGGTCACTCTGACTCCAAGACCAACCCCCCATCCACTAGGCCACACTGCTTCTAGTCAACACAGGGGGTCTGCAAGTCTCAGCGTGGCTTTAAGCTGTCGTTGAAACTTTGGGTTGACCCGGTAATACAGAGTAATCCGGGTCAGGCCCAGAAGATGAAGGTGCTGCTCCTGACAGGTAACAAGCTGGCCTTTTGACACTGATCTGCAAAACATGTAAGGTCTTCACCCAAACAACGACTCCAGAAGTGGGGATTCCAGGTTATTAGGGAGCTATAGTCTGTCCCTCCAATCAAACTACTCCCTCTTCCCTTTGCCTCCTCACAGGGCATCTTCTCGCTCCACAAGGGCCCTGGTTTTTACAGTTGCTTAATTTCAGAAAAGGGAACTCTCCCCAGACAAAGATATTCCATTGACATCAGGGAGGACAAGAGCAGCTTCCGGGTGGAATGGTCTGAAATGAAAGGTCAGGGGTGAAGAGAGGAGTGGAGTGCTCCATCTCCATCTTCCCCAAGGAAGCCTTTAAAGGGAATCCCATTCCCAGACTTGCCTCGGAAGGGAACCCGCTCAATTTAATCATTCATTAGGAGACGTCCACATGCCAGATGTGCTGGGCACAAAGACCGAAAAAATGGAAAGTCTGCCCTCAATGAGTTTCCATTCTGCTGCACACATTGGAGACGGAAGATCCAAATGCTTCATTAGTGGGAGCACATCACAGACCGAAACGCTGCATTTGAGATCAGAAGATCACAGATTTAGGCAGGGAAGAGAACTTTGAGGTCGGCTAGCTCATCATTCTCATTTATGCTTGAGGAAACTGGCTCAGAATATAAAGTTCTTGGGAGTATGGACTATTTCATTCTTTGCACCCCCAATTCCTAGCACATGGTAGAGGCTCAATAAACGCTCTTGTTCAAGGTCACTAGAGAGACGAGGCAGGAGAGAACCCAGGTCCTTCAACTCCGAGTCTCTTGCTCTTTCCACTGACCAGCTACTAAATCCAGGTAACAAGCATCCAAGAGTTCTGCAGGGACCTAAAACTCAAGCTGTTGATTTACAAAATCTGCCACCAGCAATGCTTCAACCAAGCTGCCAGTGACTCTGGTCCGTAAGGATCGCAGAGGGCCACTAGGAACTACAGCTAAGAGAAGCTTCTAAACCAGGACAAACGATCCGAGTAAGATTAGATCACTGAGTAGAAAGAGTCCAGCCCCAGGAGACGGGGAGGAATGAAGAGTCCTGTAATGACTGTAGGAAACCAGCAGAGGGCAGCCAACTCCTGGCCAAGCAAGCCCGGCCACGAGCCAGCCCAGTGTAGACATTGAATATGGTGCCAAACCCAGAGGGCAGTCAAGTCGTTAGAGGGGGAAGTAGGAGCTTAGTGACTGCAGGAAATACCAGGAGTGACGTCAGGGGTCTGATCCAAGTATGAGATGATTCACAAAGTCATTGAAGCAAACTGAATAAAAATGATAATACTAGCTCACGTATCTAGTGCTTGAAGATTTTCAGGCACAACCACCCTTGGAGGATATGGTGTAAACGTTATTGTACCCACTTTACAGAAGAGGAAACTGAGGTTCAGAGCTAGGAAGCATCACAGCTCTGATTCCATTCTAAGTAGTCAATAAGCATTTATTAAGCGCCTACTGTATGCCAGACACAGTAGGCTGGAGATACAAAAAGAGGCGAAAGACTGTCCTTGGCCTCAAGGAGTTCACAGCCCAATGGAGCTCACAATCTAACTTCAGTTCTCCTGAGTCAAAGTCGGGGCTTTGGCCCAAGGCATCTTGCTGCCTTACCTAGAGTGATGGGGGGAAAGGGGGAAGGAAGATGAAAAGGGGTAAAGATGAAATTCAAAACTTGGAACCAAAAATAGCCTGGCCCAGAATCTCAGGCACCCAGAATCTCGGTAAGAGGGGCCTGCCCTGAAAAAATCATCTTGGGGGTGTTAACCTTGTTTGTGTCCTGGCCCCCTTTGTCAGCCAGGCTGGTGAAGCCTCTGGACCCCTTCTCAGAGGGACAGTTTTAAATGCATAAAATAAAATGCATGGGATTATGAAAGAAACCAATTATCCTAAAATAATTACCAAGATAGATTTTTTTACGGGGGAGGTTAGGCAATTGGGGTTAAGTGACTTGCCCAAGGTCACACAGCTAGTAAGTGTCAGGTGTTTGGTCTGAGGTCAAATTTGAACTCAGGTCCTCCTGACTTCAGGGCAGGTGTTCTATCCACTGCACCACCTAGCTGCCCCTCCAAGATAGATTTTTTTAAAACACCATGTTGTCAGACTCATCTACCTGAATTCAAATCTGGCCTCACATACTTCCTAGCTGTGTGACCCTGGGCAAGACCCTGTTTGCCTCAGTTTCCTCATCTGTAAAATGTGCCAGAGAAGGAAATGGTAAACCACTCTAGTATCTCTGCCAAGAAAAAAAACAAAAAACCAAATGGGGTCACAGAGAATCAGACATGACTGAACAAAAACGTGCCAGGCACTGTGCTAAGTGATAGGGATACATAAAAAGGCAAAAAACAAAAAGAAAACCCAGGCCCTGCCCTCAAGGAGCTCAGCTGATGCAGATCCCTCTAAATCAGGGGTTCCTAACCAGGCGACCATGAATCCCTGTTTGTGATAGATTTCAGGTCTATGAGCTTGGTTGGGAAAAAATTGTATCTTAATTTTCACTAAACTCTAATTGAATTTATCATTTCCTTCAATTATGAATTATATATATAATGATTCTGAGAAGGGTTCCATGTGCTTCACCAGACTGCTAAAGAAGTCCATGATTCTAGAAAAGTTTAAGATGCCCTATTCTATAATTTAATAAATAAATCTTGGGAAGTTGCCTGAGGCAGGCAGAGATTGAGTAATTTCCCAGGGTTACACAGCTAGCAGGTGCCAACGATGAGACGTGAGCTCAGGTCTTCCTGGCTCGGAGGAAGTCTAAACATCACATCACACATGCCAAAAAAGGAGGACAATTATCAGGTTTCAAAGTGTCCCAGAAGTGATCCATTTACTGGAATGTAAATAAACACCGGCCATTCCTACCTGCCGCCTTTGCTCTGGAGCCCCCTCCGTCCTCTCTGGAGCCTTTCCATCTCTAGAAGGAAGTGCTCCTAGAATCCTTCTGGCTGTCCCCACCCCCGCCCCCGCCCCCACATCCCCTCTTCTACCTCATGGGACACTGAGGGATACCAAGGTCCACAGAGCTGCTCATGGTGTTTCTTTGGGTGCAAAAAGTGATGAAGTAGGATTCACCTCCATTTCCTCAAAAACTCAGAATGAGAAGAAAGAGGGGTGTCCATGCTAAGGCCAGCAGAATCCAGAGGACTTGGGATTGTCCTTCGACCTCCCTGTTCTCTAGCTTGGCTGACCCCTGGATGCGGTCTGAGATTCTGGATTTCCCTACTGTTCTTCCACTGTCCTCTTCTACAACTAAGTTAGGCGGCACAGGCTATTGCGGGACCTACAGTCAGGAAGACCTGAGTTCAAATCCTGCCGCATATCCTTCCTAGCTCTGTGGCCTTGGGCAAGTCACTTAGCCTCTGTCCGTAACCTCAACTGTAAAAATGTAAGTTCATAGGTGGAGAATCTCTCTCTCTCCCTGCACTAGAGATTATTATCCTCATGTGTCATGAAGCAGGTTGGACTGAATGATCTTCCAGGGCCCTTCCACCCCTAGAATCCCTCGGGCATCTAGGAAGGCAAAGCTGATGAAGTCTTCTGACCCTGGTGGGGAGGAGGTGGAAGGGTCCCCCCCGCAAACCTGCCTTGGGGAGCTAGAGGTCTAGTGCCAGCAGTTGTTAGGGGCCCCTTGTCACCTGATGCCCTCAGCTGCTGTGGGAGGATGGGGCTCTCCTTTGTCCGGAGGCTGAGCCCACCTCCACCAGCTGCTGGCCTTGGTGCCCTGATTAAAGAAGTGGTTTTTGAACAAAGGGAAATGGAACCCTTCTCAACGGGGTGCCACAGCACCTCTCTTCCTTTGTTTTGTTTTTAATAAATGTTTGATTAGTGTTTTCCTTACTTCCCAAAGTGAGTCCCTTCCTAAAGCCTTCCCCTTGGGACCTAACAAAATAAAGAAGCGCAGCCAAGCAAACCAAATGGACACATGGGCCATGCTTAGTGGGGTGTGCCTTATTCTGCCCATAGGCATCCCTTCTTTGCAGAGGGGAGGGAATTAGGCATCCCCATAGGTCCTCTAAAGTCAAGGTTGATCACCTTACCTCATCCTGCTCTTTGCTATGCCAAGTGAAGCCACGTGAATTACTCACAGTCCTTGCATGGGGCCACAACTTCCCTACCTTGTTGTTGCATGCACTGTGCCTTATTCACGTGACGCCCTTTCCAATCCCCTTCCCCCAAATGCCCACCTGTCCTTTAAAGGCAAAAGCAAATGCCACCTGCTCCTGGAAATCTTCCCGGATCTTTCTACACACCAAACCTCACTGGTATTTGATTCGTGTGTCTGATAAACCACTTCTAATACATTATAGTTTTGTAGCCTGAAATACGAAACTGTTGTTCTTAGGGTCAGGAAAACATGAATTCAAATCCTGCCCAAGACACTTATTAGCTGGGCAAGTCACTTAACCTTTGTCTGCCTCAGTTTCCTTGTCTGTAAAATGGGGATAATAATAGCACCTACATCCCAGAGTTGTTGTGAGGATGAAATTAAATATTTGTGAGTCTTAAAGTGCTATATATAAAGATTATTGTGCTGATCATTATTATTGTTATTTTCAATTTCCTAATGTCTCGGGTTTTTTCTGCATCTGGAAATGGCTACCATAATAGTACCAACCTGTCAGGGCTGTTGGTGAGGATTATGTGAGACAATATTTGTAAAGGTCTTTTCCAACCTGAAAGTTGATTACTGATGAGGATGAGGATGAGGATGATGCAGTCCTGTCCTACTGCCCTAGGATCAAAGATCTAGAGATGGGAGAGATATTAGGGGACCTAAGGGAACATCTAGCCCAATGCTCTCATTTGACAGATGAAGAAATTGAGGCACTGAGGGGGAAGTGACTTTCTCAAAGTCACACAGGTCTAAGGGGCAAAGCTGGCATTTAAACCCACCTCTTTTTTTTTTTTTTTTGTTGGTGAGGCAATTGGGGTTAAGTGACTTGCCCAGGGTCACACAGCTAGTAAGTGTCAAGTATTTGGTCTGAGGCCAGATTTGAACTCAGGTCCTTCTGACTTCAGGGCCAGTGCTCTATCCACTGAGCCACCTAGCTGCCCCTTAGAACCCACCTCTTCTGACCACAAATCCAGGGCTCGCTCCACTGTCTCTTCACCTTGTGGAAGCTCCATGAGGGCAGGCATCAGGAGCAGGGCTGGAGCTTTAGATGTAAGCTTCATACCTGCCTCAGAGCCTACCACATTGCTTCATTTAAAAAAATTGAATTGTCCTATTGCCCAAGTGAGAAAGGGGCTCTGAAAGGTGTCCAATAGACGAGGGTGTCCCCTGGCCCTGAGGTTTTAAGTTAAAGTAACACTTAGAATAAAAGGAAGAAAAAAGATTTTTTTTTTTAAAAGTTAGCAGCCAGGAAATGAGAAGGAAACCACAGCTCTGAATGAGGATTGGGGGAGGGAAGGGAGGAGGTCCCTCCCTCCTTTCAGCTTATTGACCATAAAAACTGACAAATCCCCAGAGTCATGTCCATCTGCAGTGGGGGTCAAACTAGAGTAAGTGATC
Organism: Vombatus ursinus; assembly: GCF_900497805.2. NCBI lineage: Eukaryota > Metazoa > Chordata > Mammalia > Diprotodontia > Vombatidae > Vombatus > Vombatus ursinus. Next base: position 413,223 of record NW_020950758.1, on the reverse strand, counting down.
CATGTGGTGGTCCTCTCCCCAACAAAAAGAAACGAAAAATCATGCATTTATTTCTAGGCGAAATGGAGTTTAAGTGAACATCAGGTCAGGCCTGAAGAGGAGGAGAGGTGTGTATCTTTTTTTAAGCACCAGCTCACAGTACTTGGCCTTCTCTTCCTTCTCCCCCTCCCCCTGCTCTCCCCATCTCCAGCCAGCAGGACTCCGAAGCAGCTGAGGTCCTGACTATGGGATGCAGATCTGGAGGCCCCCCCATGTACAGCCTTCCAGCACCTCCCCACCTGCCCACCTTCCAGGCCTGGCTCCTCCTGCAAGCCTGCCCACACCATCCCAGAACGTTAAGGATGGAGGGGACCAGGGACTCATTTCAAAGAGGAGATAGCTGAGGCCCAGAAGAGAAGGCCTCCTGCCTCTCAGTGCCTCTTTCAGTGACTTTGGTCCTGCTCTGCATTCCTGTAATACTTACTATCAGTACAATAAATGAGTAACAAACAGTAACTTAATGGTGTCCTGCGCTGTGACCAGTCCTCTACCATTGCCCAGAACTGTTATTTAAACCTATCCTGGTTACTGAACTTTTCATATGGCCATCTAGAGCTGCCTGCTGCTTCTCTCCCTATCTAGATCAATTACTCAATCAACAAGCATTTATTGTCACTGCTATGTATAAGATACTGCAGCTAGCACTGTCCTATCACCGGGGCACAGGGGACCATCAGACTGGTGGCTGGCCCAAGCAGCACTTTTCTGAGGAAGACGCAGCCCTCCTATCACCCAACAATCAATGAAGCCCCTCCCTAGGTACCAGCGGCTGTGCTGGGTGCTGGGTGCTACATAGACCCCCAAACTGGGGGGAAAGCGCCAGATGGGTAAATACTGGAGATTTGCAAACTCGATACAAAACAGGGGTACTAACAGCTGCAGGAATGAACAAAGGCCTTTGAGAGGATCCTAAAGGGAACTGGGGTTCCAAAAGGTGGTGGTTAGGAGGGAGAACATGCCAGGTGTGGGGAACAGACTGGGCAGAGAAGCCAAAGTAGGAAATGGGCTGTCCTACGGGTGCAGTAAGAAGCCGGGCAGTCAGGCTGGAGTATTGAGGGCTTCAGGGAGAATGAAGGGTCATTGTTCCAGAAGAGACAATGAAATGCTTCAGCTGCCAAAAAAGGCAAGGATGTATCTAATTGTAGAGGCAATCTTCTCTGGGCCTCAGTTTTCCCATCTGTGAAATGAGGATAACCCTTGAACAACCTCCCCACCAGGAGCTCTTTGTCATTATGGGAGATCAGCAATTTATCTGTAACTTTGACTCTTGTCGAGTTGCGAAGGCACTGGGAGGTTAAGGAACTCACCCAGGGTCACATAGCCAGTTCACAGGGAAGCCTGGAATCTGTTATGCCCCACCAACTCTCATTTTCAAAGGAGGCATGCTAATGGCTCCTATGGGAAGGAGCTGGAAGGGGGCTGGGAAGACATGTGGTCCAACCTCCTTTTGGTGGTGAAGGCAGTGAGGCCCAGAAACGAAGTGACTTGCTCAAGGTCTCTGCAAATGGAAGAGCTGAGATTGAACCCCAATTCTTTGGCTCCAAATCCCATGCTCTCTCCACCATGCCCACACACCTGTTACTACCATTTGGTTCCTATTCCTGGCTCAGGTTTCTGGCCGGCCTCTCAAAATTCAGCCTTCCCCAGTCCATTAAACCAAGTTCCATCTCTTTCTGAGTCTGTCTCTCGAATTCTCCGTCTCTTTCTGCCTCTATCTCTCGGTCTGTCTCTCTCCTGAGCCTTCTACCTTCTTCCTTCTGTCCTATCGTTGGACCGAGCCATCCCTTCTCTCTTGAAGAGGCCAAGAGCTAACGGCAGCTCTTGCTTCCTCGTTACCAATTAATACTCTGGCATTAACTTTCCAGTGGTCTCTTAGCATAGACCAAAGTCTATGCTAACAAGTCATGTGGAAGAGCTAAGTAGAAGGCCACCCTGGGCCTCAGGAAAGACAGCTCCCAGACACAGATGGCAAGAGAGGTTTCATCAGCCCAATTAACTCATGAGTCATTTTTTTCAGGGCAGGAAATACGAAACTGTATTGAGCTGTGGGCAGGCTAAGAAAAGTTACTCATTACAAAAATACCCAGTCATTTTTTAGTTTTTGGATGATTAAGAAACATCTAGACTTTCCCTGTGCCCCTTTCAGACACAACTACCCTCAAGATCATTGATCAAATCTTAGAGGGATCTGCATCGAGGGAGAGTGCCCACGGGCCAACAGATTCAGAGTCCCAGCAGTTACTGACCGTGTTTTTGGTTATCTTTTATTTCACTAAGCTCTTTTCCCTCCTTGTTGTGCCTGGAGCAAGGACAAGGCAACCTTACTTAGCCTTCGGCCCACCTTCTGCTAGGGCCCTCCAAGCCCCACCCATCCACCCCAAGCATCCCCACCTCGATCTACTAACTGCTCACATCAGGGGCCCAGGAGGGGACTTCACGGTTCAATGCATCTCCATAAGCATTTATAAATTCTTACTATGAGCCAGGAAGGCCGAGTTGTTGTTGATAGGCAGGAGATAGAGGGCTGAAGAAGATACCAGGAGCTGTCCTCAGGGAGCTTTGGTGTAAAACAGGACATTTACACAATTTGGGAGAGGGAACTCTCAGGTGAGAAAGCAAGGCAAGCCACTTGCTTTTCTGCAACTTAAACTAGAAAGTTTTCTGGTGAATTGAAAATTCAGTGACTTGCCTGGGGTCACCCAGGGTTGGGAGAGACCTTGGATCTGTGGATAGATGAAATGAGGGAGGAAAAAAAGGTTTGATCTCCCAAACTAATCTATTCATTAAAGCAATCTACGCCTATAGGGACTAGATTTCCTCAGCTTAGGGCTGGACCCCAATACAGGGTGGACAGACTTCTGTATATTAAAACCAATTCATCAAATAAGGCCAGTCAAGGAGGAGGGTGAGAATGAACAGGTACAATTCTCCGCATTCAGAAAAAGAGGGGTCCCACTCCCCCCAAGAGACAATCAAAGGAATATGGAAACAGGAACTGATTGATCAGTATGGGGCCAGTTTTCAGATAAGACGGATGGGTTTCTTGTGATGTTCAAGTGTGAGAAAACTCCTTGCATCGATCTGGTCAGTATAACCTAGGTCCTTGGCTAAAGGTCTCTGAGCAGCAGGGTCCTTGGAACATGGGATGTGGGAAGGGCCAGGGGACAGTGGACGTCAGGGCCGGAGATGCCCTCGGAACACGGGACGTGGCAGCCCGAGCTTCTCCGGACAGTGGAGGAGCCGCTTTAGAAGAGCCCTGGGACGTGGGGGGTCTGACCAGAAGTGACCCCGGGGCTCCCTGGTCCTGAGGCCCAGGGGTCATTCCTCCCCCCCAGCCCCGCCCCCCCGTCAGAGGGGAATCCCCTCCCCCTGCCCGTGACCTTGACCTTGGGCCCCCTCCCCCACGCAGGTGCCGCAGCGCCCCCGGGGGCCCACGTGGGGCGGGGGGGGGGGCGCCGGGGCCTCGGCCGCTGATTGGCCGCGGGCCCTTTGGGGGCCGGGCGGGGCTCCCCGTCCCTTCCTCGTTCCTGCCGCGGACGCGGGGGGGGGGGGGGCTCCCTCCCGCGAGGGCTGCGCTAGTTCCGCATTTCGGAGTGGGGGGCTCGGGTGGGCGGCTCCGGGTGCGCGGCTGGCCGGGATCGCTCCGTCTCTCCGTCCGAGCGCGGGTCCGGAGCGCCGCTGCCCCCTCCATCTCCGGCCGTCCGGCCTCCGCTCCTTTGCCTCCTCCGGGCCCCCCCGCGCCCCGCCCCGCCCAGACGAGATGAGCTTCCTCTTGTGAGTGGGGGTGCAGGAGCCCAGGGGCGGAGGGGCTGCGCCGCGGGGGGGAGGTTGGAGACCCCAGGACCTGGGTCCCGGGGTCGGGGCGAGGGGGGCATTAGAGGGCGGGGGTCTCCAGGTTTCGGGGCCCCAGGCGGGGGCGGGCCGCTGGGGCCAGGAGGCGGGGGTGCTGGGAGCGGGCTTTGGGAGACTAGGGGGACACCGAGGGTGGGGCCCCTCCTGGGGGGCTCGGCTGGGGGAGAGAGCGGGGGACAGTCCCAGCCTGGCTCTAGGTGGGAGCAGGGAAAGGGGAGGGAATGTGGGGGAGGCCGTTGGGGTCACTACCAAGGAAAAGGGGGGATGGGAAAACAAAGGGGGGGCAAACGGGGTGGGGGGCGGCAGGCTGCGATCCTGATGGATGGGGCCGTTCTCCCCCAGGACCCCCCAACTCCCATTGTCTCCATGAGCTCCCCTTCGGGTCATTAATCACGTCCAGCCTGGTGACACGCCGGCCATTGTGGTCAGAGCTGCTGCCCGACCGCCTCCTGGTTCTCCCTCCCTTCCCGGGCTTGGGGGGCCAGGGCCGTACCCTCCCCTTCCTGACCCCCTCCCTGTGGGGCCCAGCCCGGGGGAGGAGGAGTGACTGAACGCTGCCACGCTCCCCTTGGGAATTTCCTGTTGTCTTTGAAAACCCTCCGGAAAAAACCCAAACAAACGCGGCTCCCCTCCCAACTTCCCCATTTCTGCCCCCCTAGGCCCCCGCCCACGGGGCAGTGCACCTTTACTAAGCCCTGCTGCGAGCTAGGCACGTGCTGAGCCCCAGGCTACAAAGAAGTTAGCTGGCAGAGTGCCCAGGCCAGTGGCAGGGCCCTTGACCCATCTTGGTACAAGTACGTGGACTCCGATTCTGGAAAGGCCTGGGCTCATCACCCAGTCCTTTTACCTTTCCCGGCCTCCAGTGACCTGTAAAGCCCCTTCCGGCTCTGGCATCCCTAACCCTGAGGCCTAATGATGCCTGTCATCCTAGGTCCCTTCCACAGAATACAGTGCCTGGCCTGTAGTAGGTGCTTAATAAGTGCTTATTTCCTTCCTTTCTTGAGGCCCACCTCCGCTGTGTCGCCTTGGGACAGTCACCCTCTCTGCCTTGGAATTTCCTTATCTGATCAGCGAGGGAGTGGGACTAGAGGGTCTTACATCTAGAGCCAGAAGGAGCCCTTTGATTTACAGATGAGGAAACTGAGGCCTAAAGACCTTGGTGATTCAGCCAGGGCCGCACAGGTATCTTGGCAGCCAAGTCGCACAGAGAACAGAGGTCGAGACCTGTCCCAGATCCTTGAATGGTTGTGTGACCAGGCTGTGTGACTGACCTCAGCCTCAGTATCCCTGAATGTAACATGGCGATAGCCCCCGTTTTACATGGGGGTGTTGATGCTTAAGTGAAATGACGTACATTAAATACTTTGCAGCCTAACCCTAGCTGTGTAAATCTATTTTCATCCTCCTCTCATTACTATTACTTCTGAGGTCCCTTTCAGATTCCTATCTGACATCCTTATGAGCTACCCTGGGCTACCTGCTTAATCCCAACGTTCCTCATTATCTCCTCCTCGCATAACTGAGGTAGTCTCCAAGCTTTGTCCTCTCAGCCACAGCAAGTTTGCTTTTGCAACTTCTCTGACCCGTAGCCACTTGTTTGTTGCCTGTTGGCTCAGGTTCACACTCAGCCTGGCCTTCGAGCCCCTCCATTGCCTGGCTCCTCCCTCCCTCAGCCGCCCCCGCTGCAGGCTCATCCCTCTTTGGCCACCCTACTCTCCTCTTACTGCCTTAGCCCAGTCTTTCCTTCCTGCCCCAGCTCCCCAGGGGGCTTCCTTCCACCTTCCCTCCCTTGCAGCCTGACTTTTGTCTTGAGTTTCTCTGGCCCTTGAACCCGAACATAAAAGCTGTCCCTCCTTGTTTTTGTCCCCGTGTCTGCCTCCCTGCTTAGAGAAGAGGTCCTGGCAGGCAAAACAAGTGTCTGTCTTTCTTCCTGATCTTTGGGTGGTCGCCTCCTTGCCAGGGCAGTGTCAGGGACACAGTAGCGACTTAATGAATGTTGTTGTGTGAAGAGGCAGCAGCAGGCTGTAGGAAGGAAGGAGTCAGGAGGTGGTGGGGGCCTTCCTGAGAGATTGGCTTTATGTTAAGTTATAAATATTAAATTATTATTTAATAACAATGGTGGTTAGCTAGCATTTATATAGCACTTTATCTCATTTTTCCTTACAACAACCCTGAGAGGGAGGTGCTATTATTATCCCCATTTTACAGTTGAGGAAACTGAGGAAGAGGTTAAGTGTTTTGACCAGGGTGCCCGAGGCAGGATTGGCACTCAGATCCAGCACTCTGTGCACTGCACCGCTGAGCTGCTAGTGGAGTTTGAGAAAGCTGTATTTTGATTCAACAAACATTAAGCTCCTACTGTATATAAGGCACTGAGGATGCAAAGATCAAAATGAAACCCCCATCTCTGCCCTCAGGAAGTTTAGACTCTGTTGGGGAAGAGGGAGAGACAACACTTACCCATCTAAGTGGCTCCACAGTAAATACAGGGTCCCAGACAACTCGTGGTTGGCTCGTTTCTCCTCCCTGAGGGGGCACCCCCAGGTGTGGCACCTGGCTCTGGTTCTCTACCAGTCTGGGGGTTGATGTCAGGTGAGATGAGGCAGAATGGAAGCCCCTCAAGGACAGGGGCCATTTTCATTTTTGTCTCTGTATACTGTAGAGTATTTGTGGATTGAATTAGGGCAGCTCCGCAGGAGGAGAGAAGGCCCCCATTGCAGAGCCTTTACGTGTCCTCCCCCCTTTCGTGCCCACCAGCGCAGGGTCCCTTCTCTGGGAAGTTAGGGCTCCCTTACATCAGTCAGTCAGCACGCATTTATTGTTTAATTTCTGATTTGTTTAATTTACTTTTTCAATTGTGAACTAGAAAATCACCAACAAGTATTAGTGTCGTCATACAAAAAGATCAGAAAATGGAGGTGGGCCGGGATACCTCCAGCCTGCTCCGTGTAGCCTGTTTGTTTTAGTATTTGTTACATCTAAAGTGGTAGTAACAGCATTGTGCTTGTCTCTGGCTAAGCCTGACCCGGTGGCCTCCTCTGCAGTTTTTAAATGTTTCACTTCCTCTCTTGCCTTTTTTTTTTTGGTCACAGTGGGGTTCTTTTTCATCATCATCATCATCGTAAGAAGAACAGTGATAGCTGCACTTATTTTAGCAGTTTAAGATTTGCTGAGCACTTTACAAATATTATCTCCCTGATCTTCACCACAGCCCTGAGACATAGTAAGGAAGGAAGGACACGAGTATTTTGTTTTTGGAGGCAATTGGGGTTAAGTAATTTGTCCAGGGTCACGCATCTAGTACGTATCTGAGACTGGTTTCAAACTCAGGTCCTCCAGATTCCAGGGCTGGTGCCCTATCCGTTGCCCCACCTAGCTGCCCCAAGACAAGTATTTATTAAATGCTTACTATACATCAAGCACTGAGGATACAAATACAATGTCAGTGCTGTTATTATCTCCATTTTATGGATGAGGAAACTGAGGCAGGCAGAAGGAAAATGACTTGGCCAGGGTTACCAGCTATTTCACGTCTGAAGCTGGATTTGAATTTGGGTCTTCCTGACTTGAGGTTAGGCTCGGTGGGCCCTGGGTTCCCTTCCAGCTCCATGAGTGTGGGTAAAGCAGCCTGCCACGGTATTTACAGTACATCCCCCTTCTTCCCCTACAGTAGCAGCCGGTCCTCCAAGACCTTCAAGCCCAAGAAGAACATTCCAGAAGGCTCCCACCAGTATGAGCTCCTCAAGCATGCAGAAGCCACGCTGGGAAGTGGGAACCTGCGGCAGGCCGTCATGCTGCCCGAAGGCGAGGACCTCAATGAGTGGATTGCCGTTAACAGTAAGTCCTTGCTCTGCATGCACATCTTAGGGAGAGGAGAGGGCTTTGGGCGGTAGAGGCTGTCCTGTGTTCTTAACGTGCGAGGTCCTGTAAGCGTAGACCCATGGGCAGAGGTGAAACCGACAGGCCTTGGCACCATGTTGGATCTGGGGGGTGAGGCAGAGTGGGGAGGCCAGGATGACCCCTAGATTGGGAGCCTGAGAGACCGGGAAGATGGGGGGGGGGTTTAGGAGGAGAGATGATGAGTCCTGTCTTGGACATGTTGAGTTTAATATGCTTACTGAACGTCCAGTTGGGGATGCCTGAAAGGCGGCTGGAGATGAGCCATCGGAGGTCGGCAGAGAGGTTGGGGCAGGGAAGGTAGATCTGAGCATCACCAGCATAGTGATGGTCATTTCATCCACGGCCGCTGATGGGCTCGCTAAGGGAAGGAGTATGGGGGACGAGCAGAAGGCCTAGGACAGAGCCCTGAGGGACACCCATGGTTAGAAGGCATGATCTGGGGGAGTGTCCAACAAAGCAGACAGAGAAGTAGCGGTCAGAGAGGGAGGAGGAGAATGGGGGAGGGAGGGTCCTGAAAACCTAGGGAGGAGGGAATGACCAACAGTGTCCAAGGCTGCAGAGAGGTCAAGAAGAAATGAGTGAAAAGGCATTTCTTAAGTGCATAATATTTGCTGAGAGCTGTGCTCAGAATTGAGGATAAATAGAAAAGTGAGACAATTCCTGCCCTCATGGAGCTTATGCTCTAACTGATAGAGATGGCATGTAAAACTTTAGGCTCAGGGAAGGGCCTGGAAAGCCTGAGGGGGCAGCCGTGGGGTGGGTGGCAAGGCCCAGGGGCCCTCAGGGTGCATCAGCAGATCAGATGGGTGTCCAGTGTCTGGGGCCTGGAGGCTGGAGGGGCAGGGTCAAGAATCAGGCCTGGTGCACCCCATCACACAAGGAGGAATAGAGTCAGTGACTTGCTGGATGGGTCAAAGAACCTGGATGGGTTCTGGGCACAAAGGGGCAAGGGCACAAAGGGGTACCCCGAGTGGTGGGTCTGCCCCCTCACAATGAGAAAAGACCACTGGGTTTGACAGTTGGGGGCCAATAGTAGCGTCAGAGAGCACATTTTCAGTTGAATGATGAGGCTGGAAATCAGATTGCAGAAGTGGAGGCAGTGAGTCTAGACAGGCTGCTCAAGGAGGACGAGATAGCAGACAAAAGCTCTCAGGGATGGTTGGGTCAAGCGAGAACCTTGGACAGAAGGGAGAGACAAGGACGAATTCGTTGGCAGCTGGGAAGGAGCCAGCAGGCAGAAGGCTGAAGGTAGTGCCATCTTGGGGACCACAGGGAGGCAGCCTGCTGGGGAAGATGGGAGGGAGGAGATCCAGGGGGCACGCAGGGGTCTCTTGGCAAGGAGAAGGTCCACATCATCATGAGGGATGGAAGGGAGAGGCAGCCCTTGGGGGCACAGCCTTCGCCTTGGGGCCAAGTTTGAGGTGAGGTGTTCAGCTGCTGGGGAAGAGGGCCAGGGGAGGAGAGTAAGAGACAGGAAGGCTCTTGTGTCCGGCAGCTGGGAGAGTGGGGGGGCCAGCCAGGGAAAAGGGCCCGGCAGAGATGAGAGGATGGACGGGAATTTGCTGCGGGCCCTCTTGTGTGGTTTCCTGCAGCTCTGTTCAGCGGTGCGTGAATCCTCACATCGTACCCAGCTCTGGCTCTTCAAGCTGTTTAGGGAAATGAAAAGAGAAGTGTCTGCTGGGCCCCAGCGAGAGGGGAGGGGGCCACTCGAAGGACAGACTGGATCAGCCTCCAGAGGGAGCTGGCTTCTGCCCTGCAGAACTCTGGCCCTGGAACAGATGGAATCCAGGACTCCACAAGCATCGTCATCATTTCTCTAGGGAAAAAATGACCTAATTTTTGACCTCTCTCCATAATTGATACGAGGCGCTTTTTAATTAATTCAGATCAACACGCATTTATTGAGAGCCTGTTATGTGCTGGGTTCTCTGCGGAGCCCTAGAGATCTGGTGGCCTCCTCCTTCCCGCCCTCACCTCGCGGTCCATCCCCACCTCCACAACACGGCTTCTTCCCATCTCTGCAGGCCTTTAGACGTTGTACCCCTCCTTCCTCTCTGTGGCCCGGCCATCCTGGTCCTGCTGCCTGTTCCTCAGGCTCTCCCTCCTGGTGTCCCAGCCCTCAGTCGGGCCTGGCCCATCGACAGCGCTCAGTAGTAAGACGCTTGTCGATCTCTTGCATGCTTACGGGATGAGTTCCCTTTGAGCGCTAAGGCTCTGGTTCTGTAACTCACTGGAGTCTTCTCATTTCGGGGTGAAGTGTCCCCATTCCTCTAGCCAGTCCTCACGTGCAGTCAGCTGAAGCCCCGCACCGTCCCGGTTGCAATCCTTGGGATGCTCTCCAGGGGCGCTGACAAGCGGGTGTCTCGTCTTTGCTTGCGGGCCCCGGGGCAGTGTTTCCCTGGATGCCCCCCTGCCTGTCCCCTTCCTGGGCCTCAGTTTCCTTTGCTGTAGAATGAGGGGGTTGGGTCAGATGCCCTCTGAGGTCCCTTCCAGCTCTGCAGCCACACTTCCATAAGCTTGCAGGGGGGGCAGCGTGCTCCTCTTTGGGTGAGCTGTGACTGTGAGGAAGCTTTGGAAGGCCGTTCTTCTGCTCACTGTGGTTAACCAGGAAGCGGGTGCTGTATCCCATGACAGCTGACTCACGCTTCAGAGCCCAGGCTGGTTATGTAGAGATGTTGGTGATGATCTGATTCTTTTTTCCATGGTCTGAGCAGAGCCTTGGTCTTGGCCTTGGCACCAGAAGGACCTGGCTTTGAATCACGCCTCAGAAACTCACTAGCTGAGTGACCTCCCCTCCCCACCAGGGGCTGGTGATGACCTTCCCTTTGCTCTCTACAGACCTTGTAGGGAACTCGTGATTTGTATCTGGGGGGACCTTGGAGGCAGGGACTATTTCTGCTTTTCTTTGTATCCTCAGTGCTTAGCACAGTGCCTGGCACGTAGTAGGTGCTTACTAAAGCCTTGTTGACTGACTGACCCTGGGCAGTTCCCTGAATCTCTCTGTGCCTCAGTTTTCTGATTTGTAAAATGAGATGGTTAGACTCCATCATCCCTAAGCACCATTCCAGCTCTAAATCTGTCATGCTAGGAAGAACTCAGAGGCCCCCAGAAGTTTCATTCGTCAGTCATCAAGCATTTGAGGGGCACCTACCACGTACTAGATGCTGTTCTAGGTAGACACTGAGGACACATGAACAGGTAGCCCCTGCCCTCCAGGAGCTTCCATTCTCCTCCGTGGTGGGCGGAGGGGTGAGAGAGAGCTGTGGTGAGCAGTGCTCTGTCCGGTCAGAGCACTGCTGGGACCAAGCACAGTGAGATTCGCCAGGAAAGTTCCATGAGTCAGCCTGGAAGGTTTGGTCTTTTCATGTTATCCCGAGCCCGCAGTGACTCAGCTGCCCATGAGCCTGAGTAGGAGGAGCCCAGGGAGCTCGCTCCCTCGCGAGCCGCTGCTGCTGTGGCGGGGTGCCTTCGTTGTCTGGTCGCAGCCTCATCTCTTTCAGGCCTGGCCTTGGAGCCATCTTCAGCAGCCTCCTCGGCCCCTTTGGTGATGTGGGGACAGGGGCTGCTCGCACGTGCCTGATTTCTCATATCCCACCGCTCCCTGTTTTGGTCTGTGGCTTTAGCATAGTGTTGCAAAGACTCATTCAGATAAGCTGTTCAGACAGCTAACGCTAATTAAGCGCCTACTATATGCAGGCAGTGTGCTGAGCACCGAGAGAACAAAGAAAGGGAAGAACATGGTCCTCAGTCTCCTGGGGAAGACCACATGCAAATAACCAGGTGCATCCAGGATGCACACAGAGGAGAAGGAAGGTGGTCTTTGGGCCCATGACCCCTGTGATCTGCTCCTGCCTCAGCCCCACACAGAGAAGGTGACCCCCGATATCGGTCCTCCTCCTCCTCCTTCGCTTGACTTTCAGTTCTACCAGCCCCATTTCACCCCTACTCTGGCTGCCCTCTCTTCCTTCCCCATCTTGACCCTTGGTGAACCAATTCAACTCCACACTATCCTCTACATGAAAATCACCTGCCCCTTTGTCCTCTTGCCAGCTAACTGTCATTCATTCTCGGGTGGGCCCTCACTGCAGGAGGGCAGTGCTTTTATGCCTCAGCAGTTAACTCACCCTCCTCAGACTTCCATGGCTCCCCTGTCCCCACCCTCTCAGCTGAGAACCTGCCTCATACTTGACTGAAAAAATGTGGCACACCATAATCTACTCAGTCTTTAACTTCTGGCCTCCAGAGGAGGGAGTGGTCAGCGTTGGGTCCTGGATGACTTCGTGGAAAGAGCCTGAAGGTGTGGATGGAGGGGAGGGGGATGGGAGGGAGTGGTCCCTCATGGAATTGTCTGGCGATGGAGTCCGGGGCACAAGTAGGTGGCTTAGCCTTGGCAAAGAGAGGAGACCTCCCCCTCCCCGCCCCCACCCCCAAACCGGGGCCAGGGAAGTGAGGAGATCCCTGACGGCCTTGCTGCCAGACACCAGTGAACCATCTTTAGTAGTTTTCCAAGCTTGGCCTCTCAGGGATCGTGGCCAGGAATGGCCTGAGCAGTGTGCCTGGGCCTCTGTCCCCTTTGACCCGAAGGAAAAGCTGCCTGTTTCAAGACCTTGGCAGGGATATAATTATGTCTTCTGGAGCTTCTCCCTAGTGCTGAGCAGAGCTGCTGGTGCACAGCTCCTGCTGTGGGCTGGCTTGCAGATAGGACCTCAGATTCCTTGTTTTCTTGCTGGTAAAGCTGCACAGTTGAGAGGATTGACCCTGACTCTGGGGAGCATTGCTGTGCCATTAGAATGTGAACTTTGCCTTAGCACTTCCTAAAGATTTGTTGACTGACTGACTGGTGGCTTGGAGCAAGTTCCTTCCCCTCTGCAGGCCTCTTGGACTTTCCTCGACTGTGAGACGAGGGGCTGTGGAGGGGTGGACCTCGGCATCTGTACCAGACTGTGCTCTTGTTTTGTAACCGCAGAAGTGGTTTTCTTTCTGACCTCATCATAGGTGCACACAGGTCTATACTTTGAAAGAGCTGGGCTTTCATTGATGGGAATCCCTCGGATACTGGGGGATGCCCCCACCCTAAGCAGAGGACCTGGATGGAATAGCTGGTCTTGATCAATGACTTGCCTTGATCCTAGGCGTCTGTTCTCTGGTTACCAGAATCTCCAAGCTGGGAGGAACCTTGGGGGCCATGTGGTCATCAGCATTGGCCTTTGGACAGCTCCATGCCAGGCCAACCCCTTCCGCCCCCGGCTCTCTGACTGTGCTTCCTATCGTGTGACGTCCCAGGCCAACCTCCCTCGGTCACCTCTCCCCTCTGTGTGCTGTCTTCTCTGTTAGAATGTAAGCCCTTTGAGGGCAGGGACCATTTGACTTTTTCTATTTGTATCACCACAACTCAGAATAGTGCCTGGCACATGGGACGTGTTTAATAATTTTTTTTTTTTTTACTCATCTACTTGAACCTACTAGCAATGAATCAATCCACAAGCATTTATTAAGCAGTCACTCTGTGCCAGGCACTGTGCTGTGTGCTGGGAGGACAAAAAAAGGGGGAAAGCATTCTTCCCTTCAAGGTGCTTGTGACAGGGACATGGATAGGTCCATCCAGACATCCAGAGCACATGGAAGGTGACCTTTGAGGGGATCCAGCCCCAGTAGCAGGGGAAGAGAGAGGCCCCCTGCGGGAGGGATGGACCCAAGAGAAAAATGACATCTTCACTCTCCCTCAGCTCGAACAGAAATTCAGCATCTCCTTTAATTGTTTAAAACCTGATTCTGAGGAGAGAGGTCCTTAAGCTCCTCAGTCCGCCAAAGGGTCTGGGCCCACTAAAGTTTAGAGGCCCTGCATGGAGGTTGGGAAGTGTTTGCCCCTCACCCAGTCCTTCCTGCCTACATCTGGAGGCAGGCTCCTCTCCAGAGGCCATCTCATCTAGTTCCCTTATTTTACAGTTCTGACCGTCCCCGGCCCCTTTCCTTTTCTGTGCTGCCTTTAGAATGTGAAGTTCTCAAGGGCAGGGCCTGTCTGTCTGTCCTTTCATTCCCAGGGCTCAGCACTCTTCCTGGCACGAGGTAAGTGCTGAGTAAATACTTACTGACTATTGACAGACTGGTTGCACCTCTCGCCGGTGAGTAAGAGCCTGCCCCCGACCAGGCCGTGGTGTGACATTGGAGCAGGACGTGTGCAGAGGCTGAGAGGTGTTACTGAACGTAGAAGGAGAGAGCCAAAGGTGTCGCCTGCCCTGTGTGGTCACTGCGGTCGGCCTGTGGCTTTGTCTTCAGCACACTGGCCTGGGTATACGGGGTGGGCTCTAGCACCACTAGCACTAGGGCTTTGTGGTCTTTCCCTGAGTCTGGGGGTTGTCGTAACCCACTCTCTGCTTCATGGAGGAATTTGGACCTCGACCCCCTTTGATAATTAAGAGGTACCATTTCCTAACGTGGATGAGTTTTATGGATTTGAAGGATATTTGGGGCAGGGGGTCCAGAGGCACAGGGTCACAGATTTAGAGCATCATCTCCTTCAGCTCCCTCATTTTCCAGAGGATGAGGCCCAGAGAGGTTAGGTGACTTTCCTAAAGTCACACAGTAAAGAGCAGTCAGGATTCGAAGCCAGGTCCTTTGACTCCCAAAGCAGTGCTGCAGAAGCAGACACTGAAGTCAGACCCAGGGCTTCTTCCTGGAAATCCAGCATACTTTCCATGCTGCTCTTTAAAAAGCCTTTTCAAGGTGTGTGAATTTGGCAGCCAGGAGGTGCAGTGGATAGAGCGCTAGGCCTGGAGTCAGGAAGACCCGAATTCGGATCCAGCCTCAAGGCACATGTGCCAGCTCTGTGACCCTGGGCAAGTCCTGGGGATTTAACCTCTGCCTGCTTCAGTGTCTTCATGTGTAAAATGGGCAAACCATAGCACTCAGGATTGTTATGAGGATCAAATGAGATGATATTTGCAAAGCACTTTGCAAATCCGAAAGCCCTCTATCAATGCTGGTAGCTATTCTTATCAATATTCCTATGTTGTTATTGAGTCCCCCCTCTAGCTCGTAGCTGTCAACGAGGGGCTTGGCCTCAGAGGTTCCTCGAGGCCCCCTGCTAGCTCCCCTCTCTTCTACCCTCTGCTTTGATATTTGCCGGTGGGCTCGGAGCGGCCCTTTCCTGGCTGGCTGCTCTCCTGCCGGGTGTCGGGGCCTCTGACCCGGGAGGTCTGTGGAGGCAGGTGTCCCCTCGACCGGCTCTCAGCCACTCCAGGCAAAAAGCCTTTGACAGTCTTCGTTGGGTGTGGCGCGTCCCAGGCGGGAGCTGAGAGCAGGACCCTCTTCTCAGGGCCATCTTTGGGCCCGGATGTTCACTCTCTCAGTCTCCTCTTCCTTCAGGGTCACTTGGAGCCACCTGTGCCCCGGGCAATCTTGCCCAGAGCCTCACAATCCCTGGTGCAGTTTTCCAGATTCCTTCTGGCTGTCACGTCTCTCATTCTCCTGGGGGAGAGAACCTCAAACAGCTGGCCCCACAAAAATAGAGGCCGTGTAAATGGAAGGAAATTCCAGAGGGAAGGCATGTGGGGAGAGGGGAAAGGAAAGGCTTCCTGCAGGAGCTGGGGTTTGAGCTAAATCTCGAAGGAAGCCGAGAGGCAAGGCGAAGGAGAAGAGGGAGAGCCTTCCAGGTACAAGGGACAGACGGGACAAAGGCCTGGAGGCCGGAGATGGGAGTGTCATGTTTGGAAAGGATCACAGTGTACGTGGAGAGGAGGCCAGCATAGGAAGGCCAGAAAGGGACTAACTGATGAAAATGAACATGCCTTCTCTTCGATGCTGGGGAAGAAGTCAGACCTGTGGTCATGTGGACAGCAGCTGCCTTGTTTCTAAGCAGGCAGTCACTGCTGCCTACTATTTGCCTCTGCCTTTGATAATTCCTGGAGAGGCCCCCTGGTGGGCAGGCCCAGCATCGTCCCTGGGAGGGAGCGGCTCCCCTTTTTTGGGGAAGAGCCTCGGTGGGCCTCCTGTTGCTGACTGATCTCTCAGGACTTCCCGTGGCCCCTGGAGGTCCTCCTTCCTCTTTGGGGGAGACCAAGCTGGCTGCAACAGAGAGACCCGTGAGTAAGCAATGACTGTCGCCACATCATGTGCCCGCTCGGTCACTGCACCCCTTGCTCTTGCCTTCACAGGGATGGGCATCACATTTAGAGTTTGAAGGTACCTCAGAGGAATCACTGGATTACAGATGGAGAAACTGAGCCCCAGAGGAGGAGAATCATGTGCCCAGGGTTACACTGGCAGGCTGCTAGGATTTAGAACTGAAAGAGACCTCAGACACCTATGAAGGGAGGAGGAGAGGCGCTTGGGAGCCCAGGTCTCCCAGTTCCTAGTGTGGCAGCCATGACTGTACAGCAGAGTCTGGAGTGAGAACCCCGCTGTCGCTCTCAGCCCTCTGCGCCCGGCATGCTGGGACGGGGACCCAAAGGGCCCTCCCAGGCCCAGCCGGCTCGGGAAGGCTCCTTCCTGGGAGTCAGAGGAGGTGATCCCTGGCAGGCATGAAGCTGCCTCCCCAGAGGCCTGGCTAGGAGTGGTGTCCTTCTTCATCCTTGGTAACTCTGGGAGGGATGCTGTGGCCAACTGTTGGGGGACCCCGATGGGGGCTCAAAAATAATCTTCTGTTTCTGTCAGGCTTCTTGCTTAACAAATCCCTGCTAGAACCCAAGCTGAGAATGGCTGAGTGGGTGGAGGGGCTTTCCAGCAGAAGCCACCTATTACCAGCCCCTTCCTACCTCTTCCCGTCCTCCATCCACGAAGCTATTTATATTTATTGCTTGCATCAGGCACTGGGGATACAGAGACAAAAAGAAACTGTCCCTGCCCTCAGGGAGCTTACCACATGTACACATAGAAGTAAATACCTAGTCATGGGGGGTGGGAGTAGGGAGGCTAGCAACTAGGAGGGAACCAGGAGAGGCCTCATGTTAGAGGTGGTGTTTGAACTGAGTCTTGGGATTCTGGGAGGTAGAGGTGAGGAGGGATTGTATTCCAGGCATGAGGTACAGCCTGTGCGAAGGCTTGGAGATGGGAGATAGATTGTTGCATGCAGGGATCAACAGGAAATCTGCTCCGGTTGGAGCCGAGAATGTGAAGGGGAATATTGTGGCCTGATTCTGGGAGGCCACAGGGAGCCAGGTTGGGAAGGGCTTTCAAAGGAGGAGGGAGGAGAGCTTCGGGACCTGCCCAGGAGTGGCCTGGCCTGATAATCAGATTTTGGGTGAGGCTCCTTCCCTGCCCTGACTTTGTGGTCCTTCCTTAATGGGCTGGACACGGGCAGTAAGCCTGCAGCACCCTAAGTTGCACCCTTCCTCCCTCCCCTCGGGCATCTGGCCCGGGGGTCCTGTTTTGTTTTACTGGGTGGATCCTGCCTGAATCTCATCCTGGCTCCCCTCTTAGCCAGCCCCGGAACACGTAGACAACTTTGTACTGAGGCATGTTTGAAGAATGTTTTCTAGTGGTCAGTGGTCAGCTAGCAAGCTTTTATTAAGCCTCTGCTGTGTGCCAGCCCCTGGGGATGCAAAGATAGTGAAACAATCCCCAGAGAGGCATTGGGGCACCCCGTAAGGGGTTAGAGATGCTAGACTTGGAAGTCAAGTAAACGTGTGTTCGTATCCTGTCTTTGACACTTAGCCGCTGTGTGACCCTGGACAAGTCACTTGAACTCTGAGTCTCAGTTTTCTCACCTATAAAATGGGAATCATAACCTTAGAACTGCCCTCCCAGAACTGAGGTGAGATTCCAATGAAAGGATGTCTGTAAAGCTTTTAGCAGACTTTCAAGACCTGGATTCAGACCCTCTCTCTGACGGGTGCTGTGGCTGTGTGACGTAGGTGCTCCGCAGCCCTCTCTTAAGCTTCAGAGAAGTCATAGTCCTGCACTGATAGAGGGAATTTCCCCATCCACCCAGGAGTTCCCTACGCTCCTCCCCAGTGAAGGTCAGTTCTTAGAAGGTGTAGATGGGTTGCGATCAGCATTGGTGGAGAGATTTCTCAGGCTGTTAAAACCATGGGATCTCAGTGCTGAAAGCACTTCAGCAGCAGGTACCGAGCAGAGGGAGTTGAGCCCAGTCTCCACCCTCTGAAGGAAGACCTGGGGAGGCTTTGGCACGCCCCCAGACGATGGAAGATGAGATAAACACAAGCAGCAGAGCTTCCATTCTCCGGTGAATGGATAAATAACGCAGCTTAGTGTGAGAAGAGTTTCAGTCACATCTGACTCTTCCTGACCCCATTTAGGGTTTTCTTGGCAAAGATACTGGAAGAGTTTGCCGTTTTCTTCTCCATCTCACAGATGAGGAAGCTGAGGCAAACAGTGACTTGCCCAGGGTCACACAGATAGGAAGGGTATGAGGCTGAATTTGAACTCAAGATGAGTCTTCCCAACTCCAGGCTCGGTGCTCAGTGCACTATGGCAGCCCCATGTGAGAGGAGAGAACACGAACAACCAGGAAAATCAAGAAAGCCTTCCTAGAAGAGGCGGCATTGGAGCTGAGCCTTAGGGATGGTGAGGAGGGAGGGCATACGGGGCACGGGGCACAGCCTGGGCAAAGGCCTAGGCAGAGGTGGAACGGCCAGTTTGGCTGAACTGTTGAATGTGTGAAGAATAATGTGAAGGTAGAAACGTAGGAAGCAGTGCTGGGCGTTTGCACTTTATTCTCGAGGGCATGTGGGGCCACCGGAAGTTCTTGAGCATAACGTAGGCTCTGCTGGTTACTGGCTGTCTGACCCTGGGCATATTCCTTGGCCACCATCCCCTTCGCTGTAAAATGGTGCCAGATAACATTTGCTAACGCTTTTCACTTCTCTCTCTACCCCAATTTCATTTCTATTTCAAATACTTGTTTTAATTTTGAAATGCAGAGGTGCCATGCATGTAGGATAGAGTCAGCCTTCAGTCCTGAAAGCCCTGGTTTTGAGTCCTGCCTCAGACCATTCTGGCCATTTGAGCCGGGGCAGGTCTCGACGTCTCTCCCCTCTCAGGGCTCTGGGCAGCTCTACAAGATGATAAGTTGTGCTGTTGGCCCTGGTCGAGGGAGTTTCCTTCCCCCGGAGTTCTCTGTACAGCAGCCGCTGTGCTGACTGGGGCCTCTTTGTTTACTCTGCTTGTCACTGAGGGCTGGGGGTTTGTTTGTGTGGGTGGAATCACATCCTGTGGAGCTGAGCCCTTCTGGGGATGAGCCTTCCCTTTTCCACCACTAAGTGCCTCCTCCTTCCTCCAGTCTGTGCTTTGGGAGCCCCTGACAAGTCATTCCCCGTCAGCGCACGCACACGCGCGCGCACGCACACACACTGCAGCGGCTGCACATACAGGCCCCCCATGGGCCACGTTGGTGGGCTGTATGCCTGTCGGCTGAATTTGAGCTTGTTTTTATTCTGGATGTACCTGCATGTACTTGTAAATGTACATAAGACCATGGATTTATAGCTGGGTTGGGCCTGAGAGGACATTGAGTCCAGTTCCCTCATTTTACAGATGAGGAAACTGAGGCACAGAGCCCTTAAGAGATCTACCCATATGGAATCTAAGCTCCTTGAAGGCAGGGACTGTTTCATTTTTCCTCCCATTTCTAGCACCTGGCAAAGTCCCTGACATGCATTAGGTGCTTCATAAGTGCATGCTGATGGGAGGTAGGCAGAGATCTCGATGAGAACAGTGATCAGAATAGCTGACATTATGAAACACCTCTAGGTTTGTGCAGTGTTCTTTCTACATTCTCAGCATGGCCTCTGCGGGGAGGTCTTGCCTCAGACACATACTGGCTGTGGGGCCCTCTCAGGTGACATGCCAGGGTCACACAGCTAGGAATCAAACCCAGGTCTTCCTAAGCCAGCTCTCCATCTGCTTTGCCAAGTTATTGTTATTCCCTTGGGACAAATGGGGAAACAGAGGCCCCCAAAGGATTACGTGGGTTGTTCCAGGTCACACAGGTAATAAGTAAGGAAGCATGGCCCCCATTTAATGCAGCCCTTCTCTTCTTTCTCCACAGCCGTGGACTTCTTTAACCAGATCAATATGCTCTATGGGACGATCACTGAATTTTGCACAGAAGCAAGCTGCCCAGTGATGTCTGCAGGCCCCAGGTAAGAGGCACTTCCCAGGGCCTCTGTGTTTGTTAGGTGACTTACAGATGCATCCCAAGCATTGCCCAAAGAAGGCTGGCCCTATTGGTTCTACCCTCTCTGTGCCTGTGGGCTCAAAAATGTCTGCTTCTCCTTGGCAGCCTCTTGGTGCATTTCGTGTTCCCATTGATACCAAGGAAATGTGCCAGGCCCTGGGAATACAGAGACAAAATGGAATCGGCCTCCTGCCCTCAAGTAGCTTCCATTCTATAGGGAAGCCACCATGTACAGATACAAATATATACCAAATAAATAAGAGGTAACAGGGTTGGGGAGGGGTGTCACAAGCAGCTGGGTGACCAGGACAGTCTGCAAGGTGGTGTTGAGCTGAGCTTTGAAGGGGCCTAGGAAGTCTAAGAGGGGGACAAGGGAGCAGGGACTGCACTCCATGCATGGGGGATCGCCTATGCAAAGGCATGGTGATGGGAGATGGAGTGTCCTGTGGGAGGAACAGCAGGAAGGCCAGTATGCAGGACCTTCATAGAGTACTTGAAGCAGAAGACTATAGAACGAGACTGGAGAGGCAGGAGGGGCCAGGTTGTGGACGTCTGGGTTGGATCCTGGAGCTCCCATGGTGACTTGATCAGGCCTGGGCTTTAGGAAAATCCCTTTGGTGGCTGAATGGAGAATGGACTGGAGTGGGGAGGGCCTCAGGCAGGCTGACCCCCCGCTGCCTAGCATAGTGGTCAAGGCATGAGGGAATGATGCTCTGTGCCAGTGTCAGAGGAAGGAAGTGGGCATGTTTGAAAGATGCTACAAAAGTTTTCACCTCTGTATCTTTTGACCAGAGATGGGGCAGAGGCGAAATTGACCAGAGAAAAGGGGGGGATGAAATTGACCAGAGATGGGCAGAGGTGAAATTGACCAGAGAAGGGGGATGGTGAGATAGACTAGAGAAGGGGCAGAAGTGAAATTGACCAGAGTAAAGGGGGGGGGGTGTGAAATTGACCAGAGATGGGGCAGCGGTGAAATTGACCAGAAGGGGGGGCGGTGAAATAGACAGTTCTTGGCACCATCTTGGATATGAGGGATGACAGAGAGTGTGTAAGATGACTCCAAGGTCTTGAACCTGGGGGCTTCGGAGGATGGGAGTGCCCTTGATGGTAATAGGGAAGGGAAGAAGGGAGAGGTAATGAGTCAGCTTTGGGCTCACCACGGGCTGGGCATGCTTCAGCAGCCACGGCTAGGTTCCCAGATGCAGCATCAGTGGATGCCATTTCTCCATGGAGCAGGTCTTCCTCTTCCATCAGTCATGATTGACTCAGCCTTTCTTTGGTGCTGGCTTCATGGACATTCTCCCCAGAGGCAGCTTGGGGGGAGTCAGGCGTGACTCAGGTAGTCCTTGTTAATAAGTTGCCTCATTGAGTCAGTCAACAGGCCTTTATTCATCCCCTGGTGCCCTATGTGGAAAAGGTGAAATACCTGTGAGCGCTTCCCTTGGGCGAGTGCTCTGAGGTGAACAGTCTGCATATAGTCTTATTTGATCTAAAGTTTAAAATGAAAATAGACATTTTTTTAAACTTCTTTATGTAAAAATGTCATCTGAAGAGTAGGGAGAGGCAGCCCACAGTGGGGCAGAGCGCTATCCCCGGGGTCCAGCAAACCTGAGCTCAAATCCTCCCCTCAGACACTTAGCAGTTGTGTGAACTGTCCAAATCTCTTAACCTCTTGAGTCTTGGTTTCTGCATCTGGAAAATGGGGATTATAGCACCTTTCTCACAGGATGATTGTGAAAATGAGTGAGATCAACATATATAAAGCCAAGTCTTTCATTTTGTACATACCCATGTGTATCTGTGTTGTCTTCCCTGGCTAGATTGGGAGCCCCTCAAGGAGCTCTTTCATTTTTGTCTTTTGTCATCTCAGCACCTAGCACATAGTAGGGGCTTCATAAATGCTTGTTGACTGAGTGATAGATATGAGCTGGTGTGACTTTTAAGGGGTCTCAATGGATCTGTGTTCACAGAGGGACTTTGCATCATTTCTTATACTACTCTAATGTCTGGGTCCTTTACAAGTGGCTCTGGGGTAGGGGGATTTGTGAGGGTAGGAGAGGGGGGAATTGGAATAGCTCCAGGAGCTCTTCCCACCTCAGACTGAACTGGAGTCCAGCTGGCCCCCTGCACACTGCTCTGTTCAATAGGATTCTGCTTTCACATGTAAGCTCCCTGAGGGCAGGCACCAGTTCCCTTTTCAAAGGGTCTTGGTAGCCGTGGCAGCTGGCACATAGTAGGTGCTTCGGAAATGTTGAATCGAGTTAAATCAAGTCGACTGGGGAGGGACGGCTTTCTTGCCACCTTCTCATCAAAGCATCTCTCCTACAGATACGAGTATCACTGGGCCGACGGCACCAATATCAAGAAGCCAGTTAAGTGTTCCGCTCCCAAGTACATCGACTACCTGATGACGTGGGTCCAGGACCAGCTGGATGACGAGACCCTTTTCCCATCTAAGATCGGTGAGTGAGGGAGCCCCCGCAGAGCCCACCAGCCTTTTCCAGTGATGGGGGAGAGCCAGTCTGCCTGGTCACCGTGAAACGCTTACACCCTAGTTAAGTGTCCGAGGTGAGATTGGAACCCAGGGCTTCCTGCCTCCCAAGCTGGAGCTCATTGTGCCCAGCCTCATGGCCTCTTCCCATCTCATGGACCTCCTTGGCCTCTCCACGGACTGATCCTGAGAGCCACAGGCTTCTTTAACCTTTAACGTGACTTTTCATTCATACACAACACATTTCCCAATGGCATTTGCCATGGATGCTCAACCCGTATGTCTGCAGCTCTTTCTGTGTGCCTGACTGGGAGAAATACACAGATGGAGGGCATGGTCCCTCCCTGGAGAAGCAGTGTGGGATCTCGGGAAGGGAAGGAGCCCTGGCTTTGAATCGGGCTGTGTGGGTAGCCACCTCCAAGACCTTAGACAAGGCAGGCCTCAGTTTCCACATCTGTAAAACAAGGGGGGTTTGGACTTGGTGACCTCAGAGGTCCTGGGCAAGCCCAGTGGAGCTCCCCTCCTTCTGCATCTTGGCCCACGCCCCATAGAAAGCCCCTCCTGTGCCCACTCCCACCTCATTAGGCACGTCCTGGGTTGTCAGTAAGTGCTTGTTGACTGACTGACTGACTGACTGACTGAGACTCTTAAGCAGGGCTCGCTGGGTTGGGCTGTCCTGAGGAAGGAGACGGGCTGGGTCTGGAGTCACTGTGCGGTGTACTGAGGAGTCCTCAGCAAATAGTGAATGAACGAGCGAGGGATCAGCGGATGAGGGAGGGACAGGCAGACGTTCCCTCCGCTGGCTCGGCTCAGCCTCTGCGGAGTACCTGTGAAAGCTGCCGACTTTTTGTTCTGTCCCGAAGGTTCACCTTGTAGGAACTCCCGGGATCCCCGTCCACACCCCCAGATCTGTGAAGTGTAAAGTAGCTTCTCTTCTCCAAAATGGTGGGGTCTCCTGCTTTCAAAGGACCACTTTCTTTTAAAGAAAAATTTTATTGCTGTTTTTTCCTTTTAAAAATATGTGAAAAGCTTTTGTTTTTCTTTCACCTTCATTCCACCCTTCAGCCCCCCCATCTCCCTTCCCCTATCCAGCAAACCTTTCCTTGTAACAAAGAATAAAAAGGAAGAGGAAAAACATGAGTTCAGCAAAACGCGTTTGCACATGGGCAGGCGGAAAGCGTATGCTGTGCTCTGCACCCGTAGGTCCCCACCCCTGCCAGGAGTGGAGGAGGAGGTCCATCTCCTTGTCTCTTCCTGGGGGCTGCACCCGGTCATCAGGTTGGCCCAGAACACTGGGGACAGTCCCCGGCACCCCTCCCCACAGGAGCAGCCCTCCCTTGTGGACAGTTAAGCAGAGTCAGCTGGTGCTGAGCACCGTGCCCAGCTTAGCGATAAAAAGTAGGCTCCGGATGAGTGTTTGTTGACCTGGCCTGAGACAGACCAATTCTGGCCTCCTCCGGCCCCCGGCCCCCAGCCCGCCCCTGCTTCACCTCCGCCCCACGAGCACGCGGCAGGGCTCCTTCCGGGGAAGGCTCCTCGACAGAGAAAGGAGGCAGGCTGACGGCCCCGGCCATGTGCGCTGCTGACTGACTGACCAGCCAGCTCCCGGGCTGACCGAGTGGATTTCTGCCCCCAGGGGTCCCGTTCCCCAAGAACTTCATGTCGGTGGCCAAGACCATCCTGAAGCGCCTGTTCCGCGTCTACGCGCACATCTACTACCAGCACTTCGACGCGGTGATGCAGCTGCAGGAGGAGGCACACCTCAACACCTCCTTCAAGCACTTCATCTTTTTCGTGCAGGTGCGTCGGACTCCCGGGGGAGGGGAGGGGCCGCGGGGCTCCCTGCGGGAGGGAAGGCCCCAGCCCCCTTAGTCTCTGGGCCTGAGCTGCTGCTTCCAGCCCCAGAACTCGGATCTCAGGAATGCCACTTGTCATGCAGGGGTGGAGCTCCCAGTGTTGAGAGAGAGAGAGAGAGAGAGAGTGTAGATGTGTGTGGTGATGGGCACCCATTTGGAAAAGGTGGGATTTGAATCCAGGCTTCAACTCGGCTTTGGATTTGGAAAGTTAGTTTGACCAACAAGTGCTGCGTACACGCAGACACAGGGATAGGGATTGGACCGTGGTTGCATTTATGTGGGAACTCCCAGATGAGGAAACGCCCTTCACCAGTGTAGGCATCCACCTTCTCTGAAAGCTTATCTGTCTAGAGGCTAAATGACCTGAGGTCCCATGGACTTTAAAAAAGATATTTTGATGACTGCGTTTCAGGGCATTGACTCCTTGGCCTGCAGGAGTCATCAGGCCGAGATCCCCTGGGGCTGCAGCCCCGCTGCCTCCTAGCCTTAAACAGAGGAGGCGGCAGCAGGGTCTCAGATGGGCAGGCCTTGTATGCCTTCAGATAATCACCATTGCGTGTGAAAATGTCAGAACAGAGAGTTCGTGGTTGTGCCTTTCAAGTTGTGAAGCCTCCACTCTCTTCAGGGGACTCACACAGAATAAGCTTTGTTCTGCGGGGATCTCTGGAGCCCTTGAGAAGGATCTGTCATGATTGTCATTCCTAACTCTGAGGGGAGAGTGGGAGGTGGGCTGAGAAGCCCTGGGGTCTGGTCCCACTTCTGACACCATCTGGCCCAGGCACCTTAGCGGCTCTGGGAAGCAGGCTGGGACCCTTTGACCCAGGGTCACCCAGCTAGGAAATGTCCGAGGCAGGATTCAAACTCAGGTCTGCCTGCCTCCAGGCCCAGTACTCTCTGCATTGTGGCACCCTCTAGCTGCTCTAAGCAACTAAGTCAGGATACACATAGAGAAGACACTGACCTGCATTGATGGAGGGGACCTCTGTATCCAGCAGCTCCCTCTGCCCAGGACCTCCTAACCCCAGTCTCCTCCATCTACAGCTTATATGTGGTGCTTAATAAGTGCTTGTCCATGGAGGGAGTGATGCATAAGAAGGTTGAATTGTGGACTGATTTGGTGACTCTCCTCTCTCTCCCCTCTCCTCTCCCCTCTCCTCTTTCCTCTGTCCTCTGTCTTCTCCTTACCCCTTCTCCTGTCCCCCTTCTCCCCTCTCCTCTCCTCTCCCCTCTCCTCTCCTCTTTGCTCTCTCCTCTGTCCTCCCCTCTCCCCTCCCCTTTTCCTCTCTCCCCTCCCCTTTTCCTCTCTCCCCTCTCCTCTCCCCTCTCCTCTTTCCTCTCTCCTCTTTCCTCTCTCCTCTGTCCTCTCCTTACCCCTTCTCTTGTCCCCCTTCTCTCCTTTCCCCTCCCCTTTTCCTCTCTCCCCTCCCCTTTTCCTCTCTCCCCTCTCCTCTTCCCTCTCTCCTCTGTCCTCTCCTTACCCCTTCTCCTGTCCCCCTTCTCCCCTCTTTCCTCTCTCTCCCTTCTCCCCTGTCCCTCTCCCTTCCCCTCTGTCCCTTTTCCTCTTCCTCTCCTCTTCCTTCTCTCTCTTTCTCTCTCTCCTCTTCTCCCTTCTCTCCTCCCTGCCCTCTCTGCCCTCCAGGAGTTCAATCTCATTGACCGACGGGAGCTGGCGCCTCTTCAGGAGCTGATTGAAAAGCTTGGCTCAAAGGACAGATAGAGGGCCCCAGAAGGACGACCCCCAGCCTGACCCAGCCCCTGGTCACCCCTGCTGCAAGGGGTCACTGCCTCTTGTTCAGTTTGGGTGCCTCAGTGGAACCGCACCTCTTTGTCTTGCCTGGAGCCAGCCAGGCCAAAGCCTTTGCCCCTCTGCTTTGGGGCACCCCTTGGGGGCATCCTGGGTAGTTAATCCTAGTTATTTCTTCTGTCGCCTGCAGCCTGTGGATTTGCTGGCTGTTACTTGTTCCCGGGTGGGGTGGGGGGGAGGGCAAGGGCTCCGACGTCCTTCACGGGCTTTTCTTTTTAAGCAGAAATTCTGATTCTGGGTCCGACACCCCCTTTTCTCCTGTTGCTTTTTACGGTGTTCGCAGTGCTGGGTGGGGGTAGGCCTGGCATTTAACACATCCCACCCGCCATCAGTAGACTCAGAGCTTTGGGAAAAGGTCTCGAGAGAGACGCTGGGGCAGCCTGTCCAGAACTTGGGAAAGGATTGTTTTATTGTTCTACTGGATCTTTTCTCCTCAAAGGATGAGAAAAAAAAATGTCCATCTATACTTTTAGAGTGTGCAGGAGCAGTGAAGGTAATGACTCTTCTGATAGGCTGCACCTCCTGGGACCCAGCCCACTGCTAACAGGTGGCCCACCAGCAACCAAAGGAATTTCTGACCGAGACAGGACTTGGATTTTGGGCATTGATTCCCTCAAGGGAGGGAGCATGGTGCTTTTTTTTTTTTTCCTTAAATGAATTATAGGATTTCTAAATATAGACTTTAGTGTGTGAAAGGGCCCAGTTCCAATTCACTGATGCTTGGGAGCTTTTGCGTTCTAGGAAGGTGGGAGTAGGGGGTTTTTTTTTTTTTCAAAACAGAAATGCCCTGTGTGCAGAACCGGGTCTCAAAGACGCTCTCGTTGTGTTTTTGTTTTTTAATTTTCCACATTTGCAATGCTGGATGAGAAGACGATTCCTCATGCATTTAGTACTGCTTGAGTTCTATTTGTTTCAAGTTTATTTGGTTCTGTTTTGAGTTTTTCTCCATGCACTTTGAATGAACCTTAACTGCCTTAAGGAGGCCATTCACATAGGGTGGAAAGGTCCCGCTACTGGGGACTCCAGGGAGGCCACGGAGAGGAGGAAGAGGAGCCCGGAAGGGGGGGCTTTCTTTGAAGGGCCACTGTCTAAGGGGCTCCCTTACAACAGTCACCCACAGGACAAGTTGGACCCTGGGGGAAAAGCATCTCCTTTGTGTGCTTAGTGTGTTTTTGTATCACATCATTCTGGGCAAAATGTATTTTCTCTTTGAGGGAAAAATCTTTTCTAGTTGGTTCCTAAAGGGGAGGATAACAGTGAGTTTGTGGGAGAAGCTGAGGCTTTGGAGTCAAAGAATGTGGCTCCAGGTCCTGCCGACGCCGCCCTTGACTTAACCTGTGTGATCTGGGACAAGCGTCTTCTTTTTTCTAGGCCTTCTTCTTTCTCCTTAAAATGAGGTGTCAGGCTCGCTGGGTAGGGATTGAGGACTGGCTCTTTGTGGAGATAACACCTCTGACAGTAACCGCCTGTGTGACCTTGGGCACGTCATCTAGCCTCTGTTGGCCTCAGTTTCCTCATCTGTAAAATGTGGGGATTGGGCTGGATGCCTTCTGACGTCCTTTCCAGCTCAGGCTCCAGGATTCTCTGACCCCGTGCTTCCCCAGGGCTGAGGCAGTGGGTGTTGGGCTGGCTTCACCAGCATCCCCCCAGTGGGCAGGCCCAGGGTTTGGAGAGGCCGCTGGGCAGCCATCTTGATGATGTCCATCAAAAGAGAGAGAGGAGTAATACCTAACCATCAGTTTGTTTGGGTTCCACCTGTTTGTGTCATTTAGTGGAACCATCCCTGGAGCTGGACATACTTACAGAAAATGTTTGTTAAGGTTTCCAGTAAAACCATCCATCTTGACCAAAGCCCATTGGGAAGGTCCATCATCCACCAGGGAGATCACAGGCCCTCCGCACTGCTCCCCGGGCAGTCGTCACCCATGTCTTGCCAGAAAGGATCCACCCAGTATGACAGATGCCTTCCCCTGGTTCCTTTCGCCTTTCCCACACCACCGGTGCAGCTGTCCCACCTGTGAGCCCTCACAGCCTTCGTGACAACTCCCCTCCATGTCCAGGCCTTACTTACTATGGGTCTCACCATTGCTTGGTCACCTCTCTTTGATTCTTCTGTGAGCCTGGTCTGTGCTGACCAGAAGAGAGAATCTTAAATGTGAACTTTACAAACACATTTAATCCCACCAGGACGCGACCCCCAAAGGATCCAGTGTAGCTCATTTTTCTTTTTCTTATCCTCCCCACCCTTCCCCCATCCATCATTGCCAGGGTTGTATTGTTCGGCAGGTGATTGGAGGGGGGGCAGATGGCTTTCCCCCATGCAGCGGCGGATCATCGGACTAACCCAACAGTGTCCTGCTGCTGAGTTCAACAGTGAGCAGATTGTCATCCGCAGAGTTTTTGATCAGGTTCCAGCTTTAACTTTGCGTTGCTTGGCTTGAAAACTGTTTCTTCAAACTTGCAGGGGAGGAGTATGTATACCCAGCTGCTGGCTTGGTTTCTAATCTTTTCCTAGTTTTACATTAAAATACGTAGGAAGTCCCCCATTCTCCTGTAAAAACTCACCCGAGTCAGTAGCATTCAATCTGTGGATCAGAGGTCCAGAAGGAACCATTAACCCAATCTATCCCTGCCCAGTTCAGTGATGCTCTCTCTCTTTATAGCTGAGAAAAGGAAGGCACAGAGAGAAGCAGTGATTTGCCTGAGGTCACACAGCACGACCCCGGTCAGAGCCTGAGCCTGGGTCTGCAGGGCCCAGCCCAGGATTCTGACCACTATATCACATTCTCTCCTAGGTGCTTATATACTTAGTCTTAAGATTTCAAGCTGGAAGGGGGCAGTACAGGGTCTGTGACCTGGCTGGGGTCCCAACTTAGTGTTTTTATCTGTTTGAATCATTTTATTCCAGTAGAATCAGTTGCCTTTGTAATCCTATGTATTTTTTTTTATGCATTTAAATCTATGTTTCAAAGGGGTGCCCAGGTTTCAGATTGCCAAAGGGGTCCTTGACAGAAAAGAACGTTAAGAACCCCTTTATTTGATAGATGAGGTCGGTTCCCAGGCCAGCCTGCGTAGGTATTCTAATATTGGGCACTCCTGCTGGGGGAGGAGTGGTCAGCTGGCCAGCTCTTCATGTGTAGATCATTTGTTAAGTGCTGCATTTATTGGTTAGGGCTTGCCGAAGTCTCACAGGGTCTGTGGATTGGAAGAACCTCTCTGAAAAGCCACTGGGGGCTTGTAAAATGATGCCATTAAAATATGAGACAGGTCCGTTGTGAGTGGAAGCCTGTTGACAGGATCGTAACTAAAACAAGTAACCTAGCCGACATTCCTTTGACTGGTAGGAGCCTGTCTAGAGAAGGTGCTTGGAGACAGTGAACAGGGTCCCCTTGGTGGAGAGGCTGTAGGGATGGGTGAACCCAGATGACCTCCAGTGCCCCTTTCTTACTCCTAGAATAGGGTTTTGGGTATCCATCTTAACTTTCATGAAGACTGAGGAGAAAGTCTTTGACTTGACCTAACCAGAATTAAAAGACAGTGTAAGCCAGTCTGTAGGGTAGAAAGAATATTGGTGGTTAATGAGAACTGGTTTCCTCCCTCCCTCCTTCCCTTGGTGCTGTAGGCTTGCCCCAGGTACTGGGCAGGTGCTGTTTCCAAAGACAAAGGGAACAGGGCACATATAGGCCACTAACAGTAGAGCTGGAAGGGACAGCTCCTTCCTCCGGAGGCCTAGTGGGTTCCCCATGCTGCTTGGTCTGGTCTTGTTGTAGAGAAGATTCCTGTTTGAGGATGGGCTAGACTCAGTGACCCTGAGGTCCTTCCCGTCTGAGGTTCTGTGGCCTCCTTGCCCGTCATGCTCATTACACAGGCAGGAGCCCAGGCCAGAGTGGCCGTGTGAGCTCCCTGTCCATACCCTCTGGTGCCCTGTCCAGTGGATGGGCTTGCTTCTAGCGTCCTAACCAAAAAGCGAAGTCGGTCACATTTTTTTCTGTCTTCCTGCGTCTTTATCAGGGCAACCTCTGGGGAGAACGGTGTGAATTAGAAGAGGGGAAGCTGCCTTAGAATGCCCTTACTTCATTTTGATTTTCAATGTCAGTTCCAGAAAATTCTGTATTCATTCAGTGGTGTGTTAGAGGGCTAATTAGATTGAAGATACCACACCTGAAATCCACTTGGGTTCTTTTCTGTTAATACCACATTCTGTTCCTGGAGAGTGCTCCGTGAATGAAAACTGGTTGTGAGCAGTGGAATACGAGGACGAGACCTGGGCAATGCGCCAGGTGGCCCGTGCATCCCTCCCACCAGGACTGGTTAATGCCCAGCCCCAGTTCTGCCACTCTTACAGATGAATCGCTGCCTTCAGAAGTAGTCTGCCTGAGCTAACCTTGGTTCTGACCCAGAAAGTTTTTATAATGTTTTTTACATCAATTCCAGAAGCTTTAGTGACTTTCCCTCCGTAAGTTCCCTCAACTTTTTAAAAGAGTGTTTTGTATCGACTTTTGTAACTTTATTTTCACTAGAATAAAGCATGTGGAAAGAAAACAATGACTTGGTCTGATTTCTGGGTGTTGGAAAAAAACCAGTAGGTTCTCAAGGCTGTGACCGACAGTCCGAGGACAGCCTCAGTTTCTCCTTGGCTGGTGCCTTGTCATGCCCTGGGATCACAAAAGCTGTGCCAGCCAACAGAGCACAAAGCTGACTGGACGGACCTCCAACCTAGAATGCCTTCGAGTGTGGGCCCTCCCCGCTGACACGATGCTGGGGTTATTCCTCTCCCTAGAAAGCTGTATCCTCACTCTGCATCAGTAGAGGGAGCCCACACACGTGAAACCATGGGCCCGAGGCATTATCAAATAGCAGAAATGTTTGTCCTCTTGATGAAAAGGCTAAATGAACAGACAATACATTTTAGTGACTCGTGACTAGAGGGAGAACAGCCTACTTGCCAGGCTATGTTTGTCCTCTCAGGAAGATCTAGGCCACAAATATACAGCCCGGGGTGGGGGGGGGCGGGAGGGGCAGATTTCCTCTGCTTACCATGACTGACCACAACAGGACAGGTGTTATACCCTGGCAGTGTCAGCCGAGGGTTTCCTTCTCAAACAGCCTAACTGTCTGTGTCGGGCCTGAGGTCACTGAAGGGTCGAACTCTTAAGGAAGAGGAAGGCATCAGCTGGGACCCCAGGCAGAGAACAGAAAAGGCCCAGGCTTCTGGTGAGAGGGGACCCCCAGGAACCATGGTGGGTAGGGGGCGTGTAAAGGAGTGGGGGAACCTGACCTCATTCTCCTTGGCACCTTGATTGGCAGATGAGAGACACATGAAAAGTTAATGGAACGAGCACACAATGTAGTCAGAGGACACAGGTTCAAATCTTGTTTCTTCCACTTTGTAAACGTGTGATCTGGGACAAGTCACTTAGTCCTGAGCCTTGGTTTCCTCATCTGTAAAGTAAAGGGGTTGGACCAGATGGCGCCTGAAATTCTCTTTTTGATCTAAATCTGTATTCCTGTGGTCGTATAAGTAAAAATCAAATCTATTCAAAGCCTTTTCTGGCAAGGGCGTGGGTGGGGAGAAGCCTTCACAATGAGGCCTCATCTAGGAAGTGGCATCCAGGCTAAGATTCAGATGGATCTGGGGGTCCCAAGAGATGGAAGTGTGGAAGTGAGGAGGGGGGAGGCGGAACATGTATAGGAGAACCCCACGTAGGCCAGTGTGGCCAGAACACGGAACGTGCCAGGAGTGATGAAAAATCAGTCTGCTAACAGGTCGGGGGCTAGATTACAAAGGAATTGAAGGCCAGAGACAATAATTGCTGTAGTAACACCAAGGAGGAAAATGCCACTTCACACTGGGTAAGTGCTTTAAATTTTTTATGAAAGAGGTTGGATTATGTGCAGGTCTGAGCATCAAATCCTGGCAAAGATGTTAATGAGCTGAAGAGTTGCTAGAATAGCGAAGGGGCTAGAAACACCACCTTAACAGGACTAGTTGAAGGGATGGGGGGTGTGGGGAGGGGGCTTGAAGAGAGAGGAGACAGGAGAGTCTTCCAGGATTTAAAGGGTGGTCATGTGCAAGGAGACGCATTTTCCTTGTCCATTCTCAAAGGACCAAAACAAGGTAATGGGTGGAAGCCATTGTCAGCTCATCTTAAGAAAGGGCTTCCTGACCATTAAAAAGAACTCGGAAAATGGAAGTCGGCTCCCTTGGGATACAGCGAGCTCCCTGGGACTGGGGTTCATCATGTTAGATTAGGAGTGGGTTGGCTTCATTGGCTTCTGAGGTCCCTTCCCACCCTGGGACTCCTCTGATGAGGCCCTCTGACATAGTGAACAGTGAACAGGACGTTGGCCTTGAAGTCTGGAAGACCTGGGTTCGTATTCCACTTTAGATATTTACTAGCTGGGTAACCCCGGGCAAGTCACTTCACAGCTGCTTGTCTTGAGGATTCTGGCTGGGACATCTTTCTTTAAAATCTATGATCCAATGACCCTAAGTAGAATACAGTCACAGGTAAGGTCCACAGTTATTTCCATCTTAAGTCGCCCGTTAGAACGGCAGCTCCTAACGGCAGCTCCTAGAGAGGCCGGACTGTGTTTTTGCCCTCAGTGCTTAGCATGGTGCTTTGCATATAGTAGGCACTTAATAAATGCTTCTTAACTGATTGAGATAAAGAGTATAGTATGGAAGTGAATTGGTTCACCAAGAGGTTAAAATGGGGAAGGAAGAAGATTGTAGCCACTGAAGAGGTGATGGCCTAGACCCTAGAGGGTTACTTACAGTGAGGAGAAAGAATGGGATTAGGGGTTGGGTGTGTGAAGGGAAATAACATACAATAAGCCTTGAAAGAGAGATTGGAATCAGATTAGGAAGAGAGAAGAGTCTGGGGGGATGGCGAGTTCCATTTTGGACATGTTGAGCTTGAGATGAACGGCAACGATGAGTTGGAGCTGTCCAGCAGCCTCTCATTAGTGGTGCTGCCCTTCAGCTTGGGAAGGGCAGGGAAATGAGTCAATGAGGAGAAATTAGACTGAAGTTAGAGGCTGGGGGCTGACTGTGGCCACCGTGTGAACCGTGCTGGTTCTGTGGTTGAGCAGCCCGAGCTCTTACTGTTCTGGTCGGCCACAGTTGGACACACCGGACCTTGACCCTAACGTAGCAGTGTCACTGAGGTCCTCTTCAAGCAAAAAGGACGACAACCAATTCTCCATCAGGTCATACAAGCAATTGTATTTGTCATTTCTCATGTTGCAATAATACTCCATCACATTCCTCTAATAGTTTGTTTAACTAGTTTTCAATGGATGAAAGCTTTGCTGGTGCCCATGCCCAGATCACCTGCTTTTTAGCCACTTCGTGCTTCTCCTCTTTATTCTGTATATTACTCGTGTGCCCTTTTTATCTTCCCCATCAGAATACAAGCTCTTGTAACTAGGGATTATTTCATCCTTTGTAATTGTGTCCCCAGTACCTGGCACATGGTAAATGCTTTTTGACGAACACCCAATTTGCCCTAGTGGGGTATGTAATGGACCTAACTTTCATGCTTTGATCCTCATGGAATATAAGCCTCATGTTACTATTGCTGGGTCCAAGGCTAAGTATCGTTTTGTGGCTTATGTTGTATAGTTCCAAACTTTTCCAGAACAGTTCAAACATTCACAACTCCACCAACTGTACATGAGTGTGCCTATCTTTTCATAGTCCCTCCATCAATTTCCATTTTTGTGTTCTGTCATCTTTGCCAAATTGATAGATTGAGGCAGCTAAGTGGAGCAGTGAATAGAGCACTGGGTCTGGAATCGGGAAGACGAGTTCAAATTTGGCCTCACACACTAGATGTGTGATCCTGGGCAAGTCATTTAACCTGTTTGCCTCAGTTTCCTCAACTGTAAAATGGGAATTAAAATAGCACCTACCCTGAAGAGCTGTTGTGAGGATCAGATGAGGTATTTGTCAGCACAGTGCCTGGCACAAGTAGGTACTTAATAAGTGCTTATTCTTTCCCTCTTTTAAGGACTGATGCAGAGCAAAGAGCAGAACCAGAAGAATATATAGCATGAGTTGTTACTAAATTCTTTTATGTTCAACTCTTTGTGACCCCAGTTGGGGCTTTCTTAGTAAAGATACTGGAGTGGTTTTGCCATTTCCTTCTCCTGCACATTAAACATTTAAAAAAAAAAGAATTTTGGTAAAGCACACAAAATTTTTAATCAGACAACATGGGACATGTTAAAAAGTCTAAGAAAAAAATGTGGGACATCAAAAGTCATTAACTGCTCAGCACATACATAGCTTTGTTCAGTCATTTGAGTAGTGTCTGACTCTTCATGACCCCATTTGGGGTTTTCTGGGCAAAGGTACTGGAGTGGTTTGCCATCTCCTCCAGCTCATTTGACAGATGAGGAAACCGAGACAGACAGAGTTAAGTGACTTGCCCAGGATCACACAGCTGGTAAGTGCCCGAAGCCAGATTTAAATTCAGGAAGTTGAGCCTTCCTGACTCCAGGCCTGACACTCCATTCAACACGGCAACACCTAGCCCACTAAGATTATTCACTACAATTACCCAGAATTCGTTTTCCTGTTGGTGTTCTTTTAATTTCCATACCCCTCTGGTTCTTCTCACCTTCTGTCTCAGTTTACACAAGTATTCCCATGTAACGTAAATGAAAATAATACTGAAAGACATCAGAGCTAATATTAAATGCGCTGATCAGTCTTTTTACTAGAAAACTGATGAGACATATCTTCCTCCAGCTGGTAAAGAAGTGTTGGACTTTAGGATCCAAATATGGCATACATTTTCACACACATGGCTGTTTGTTGGGCTAAAAGGATTTTCTTTGTCACGTGGGAAGATTTTATGGGAGGTGGCGGTATTAGGAAGAACGCTGGTACAAAAAAGAAATAGCACCAATAAAATCTTCAACACGAAGGGTTTTGCCAAAGGAGTCGTGTCCTTATTAGTGAGAGATCAGCTACACCCAATAAATCATATGCTTGAGAAAAGACACGGATGACGTTAGAAATGACGAGTTTCTAGGCTTTTTCTGATTCCTCCGGTTTATTAGCACCTCTTCCCATCACTCTTTATTTATTTTATGTGTGTGTATATATAAGGTATACACATTATATAACATTTATGTATATAGGTGTATATGCATACGTAATACACATACATACATATCACACATTTATCTGTGCACCCATTGTATTCTAGTAGTCAAACATAAGCTCCTTGAGGGCAGGGATTCTCACTTGTATATTTGCATTCCCCAGCACTTAGTGCACTGTTTGTAAGTACTAGGAAGGCAGCCTTTATTTAGCACCTACTCAGTGCCAGGAATTGGGGATACAAGGAGCCCACAGTCTAACGGAAGAGACAGTGTGTAAATAATTAAGTACCAAGAAGATACAGACAGAGGAGGGGGGAGGTAATCTCAGAGGGGACACGTAGCAGGTGCCCCATGAATGTCTGTGAATTGGTTGATTAATTTTCCCTACCAAAGAGACAGTGTTACTAGAACCTGTGGCTGGCTCACTGAGATGGTGAATGCTTGTTAATGAGACTGAGGTCACATGATCTTTTGAGATGAAAAAGGCCAGAAATCATTTAAGAGGCAGATCTGGGTTTTGAGTTTGTTTTCTGACTTCAAGCCCAAGTGTTTCCCACCATCTCTTCTTGCCTTTGCAGATTTCAAGAAACTATCAGTACATGTGAGCTTCAGCTCCATCGGCTCCCAGGCTTGAATGCATGTGGCCATCTTATTGACTGAGCCCACCATGTTGTCACGGTGACATGGTGGATCTCATCATTTCCTTGGAACCTCTGTCCCCTCACCTAAGTCAGCCTCCAATGCTGTCTTTGCATTGGCTGTCGCCCATGCCTGGAATGCTCTCCTCTGCTACCTTCAGTCTCTAGAATCTCTGCACAGCATCTCTCCATGGTCGCCTCCTACAATCATTCTTTCCTCATCTCCATAATGATCAGTGCTCCCCATCTCCTCTTAATCTACTATTCCCTTATATCTCCATGGGCTGTAGACCCCAGGAGAATGTAAGTTCTTTAGGATGTTTCCATCTTTTCCTTGGTGTCCCCAGTTCCTTGTACCTTGGACATAAAAGGAATGTAGTAAGTACTTGTTAAGGTACTTAACACACGCAGCTGGAAGGCAACTCAGAAATCTAGTCCCCCTCCCTGCCTCATTTTAAAGATAAGGAAACCAAAGACCTGAGGGTCACATCATCTGTGACAGAGTGGGGATCTGAACCCAGGTCCTTGGCCTCTGATGTCCCCTACATCGTGTTGTCTGTGTTTGTGTTCACCAAGCTGGTCTCACTGCCAACACTTCCTGGCTGTGTGACTGGGCAAATTCTTTCCCCTCTCTAAGCCTCAGTTTGCTCATCTGTAAGATGGAAGCAGAGGTTCCTTTAACAAGCATCTGTCCAACATCCACTGGGTGCAGAGCACATTGCTAGGTTCAATAGAAGATACACGTTATAAGATGGCAATGACCATAAGAGCTGATATTTCTACAGTATTTTTAAGGTTTCAAAATGCTTTACACATTATTTTCTCATCTGATAATCATCAATAAGTATTTATTAAGCACCTACTGTATGCAGGCACTGAAAACACAAAGACAAAAAGGAAATAGTATTTGCCCTCAAGAAGCTTACACTCCAGTTGGGGAAGACAACGGGTACATACACAAGGATAAACAAAAAAGAGAATGTAATTTGAGGGGGGAAGGCAATAGCAGCTGGGAGGAATAGGGTTTTAGGTAGAAGGTGGCACTTGAGCTGAGCACTGAAGGAAACCAGGGATTCTAAGAGACAGAAGTGAGGGACGAAGGCGCACCTGGCATGAGGGACAGTCAGGGCAAAGGCACCTAGGAGGGAGACAGAATGCTGCGCGTGAAGAATATGAAGGCAGCTAATTTAGCAACACTGTAGAATGTACGAAGGTGACAGACATTCAAGAAGCCTGGAAAGGCAGGTTGGTGTCAGTTTTTGAAGGACTTTAAATGACAAACAGAGGTGTTTCAATTAGGTCCTAGAGGGTCCCAGAGGTCATAATCACAACCACCCTGTGAGATAATCCCCATTTTACAGAAGAAACTGAGGCTCAGGGAAGTTAAGTGACCTGCCCACAATCCCACGGCTGTGTCACAGGCAGAATTCAAACCCAGGTCTCTTCTTGACTCCAAGTCTAGGGCCACCCCACAATACCCCCACCACCTCCCTTAGAGGACTGTTGGTCAGGATCAAATGAACAAGATGCCCCAGGGCAAACGTGAGGTGACTCGTGATCTCCATGTTTTATTAAACGAGCTTAAATTCATGCGTTCCCCTGTAAGCAACAGGTGGGAACCTAAAAGGAGCTGGGGTGTGGCCTTCCCTTGGGTAATAACATGAGTTCGAGTAGATGGACGCATCAGTTCTGGTCTCTGGTACTAGTGTGTGGCCCTGGACGGTGCCAGGGATGGAAAACCCCAGCTACCAGTCAGCAGAGAAAGACAGTGACTTTGGTCAGAAAAGAAGGTTTCCAAAGTCATGGCAGTCTTTTGTCTTTAATGAATATCTAAACAGCCCAAACACTCCTTGATCACGAGAGTATGGAGAGACAGGCTGGAAACTACAGGAGACCGTGGAGGGCAAACGCTTTGGGAGAATGGCATCCGTCCTGGGGACGCCCAGGACGCCTTCCAGCGGCGGCAGGAGCAGTAGCCCTAGGCCCCCAGCAAGGCTTCAGTGCTTTGGGACCGACGTGAATATTCTCAGCCCATGCATCTCTTTGATCTCGTCTTTTAGCGCCTAAATAAACAAAAGAGCATTCTCATTTTTTGGGTAGCAACAGTTAACAAAAGGAGCCTCAAAGCCAGGACTGTATTTTCTGAGAAACAATCTGTCCACAAGGGATGAAGGACAAGGTTCACTGTGCACTGGACCCTGGGAAGGAGGGCCCGGGGCCAGCACACAAGTCATTTCCAGGCACTGGGCCCGGATCAGGACCCATCAGAACAGACTGGACGGGTCCTTTAGTCCAACCCCTACCTGAAGAAGAATCCCACAGGAGGGAGCTGGGATAGAGTGGAAAGGAGTGCTGGAGTGGGGCAGAGGACTTCCTGAGGGCGCACGGTGGGAGCCCCTGGCAGAATAGCAGGAAGATGCACAGCCAGGCTCTCCCCTCCCTCTCCTCCACAAAGCCTGGTCAGGCCTCACGTGGGGCACTGCATTCAGCTCTAGGGACCCCTCTTTAGGAAGGGCAAGGATAAATAAGCTGGAGAAAGTCCAGAGGAGGACACGCAGACGGGGAAGGCCGAGCTTGAATCTATGCCACAGCATGACTGATTGGAGGAAACAGAGAAAAGAAGGCTTGGCGGCGAGGGTGGCGGTGGCGGCAGGAAGGACGGGTCATGACGCTGTCTTCAAGTATTGCCAGTGCCTTAGCTTAGTGACACGGGGGAGAAAGCACTTAACCTCTTGGGGCTCAGTTTGCTCCTAGGTAAAATGGGGACAATAGTCCTTGAACACTGACCTCACAGGTTGGTTGTGAGGAACAAGTTTTGAGAACTGTCACGTGGGGCAGAAATGTGACATGGTTATTACTTCTACTAACCTTGTTAACCATCTGGTGCTGTTGTAAAATACGCTTGTCTTCAAATTCTTCTGACTCTATATGGATTTCATACATGGACCCGCAACCACCTAAAAATTTGACACGACAGTGTGAATTAAATGATCGATCACCAAAGGGAGCCGAACTCTGAGTGACTGAAAAACCAGTGGTGGTCCTGGAACAGGTAAGAAACATGCTGCCTTCCCCACTGTAAAGAGGTGGGGGCCTGCTGGTGCAGAATGCTGTATACTCTGTCTGATGTGGTCACAGCACCAGACATTTTGCTTGTTTGTCTCTGTCCTAAGGAAGGTTTCAATCTAGGAGATGGAAGAGGGGGCTGTTCCACTCCCCCAGAAACATCTGTGATCTAAAGACAAAAGGTATCAATAAAATGTATGTTAAAAGGGTTTAAAGGTCAGCTTTTCAGGCTGGATGAGCTAGAACTTCTTAGCCAGCTGCCTGCCGTCACAGCTTACAAGCAGGCCCCAGATGGCATTAATGGCCAGGGGACGGCTTCCGAACCCACCCAAGATGAAGCAACGTCATCTGCGGTCAGGACAGACAAGAGAGTAAATACTGGAAGCCAGAGAGGCACTAAGCTGGATGTTTCTCTGGCCATGGATGAGCATTAGGAATTAGAACGGTCTTAAGATTTGTGTGCTCCTTACAGAGCCAGATTCTAATTCTAATCATCCACTTAGATGATAAGTTGTGGATTTTTTAAAAATGATGGTTTTAGGAGCAGCTAGGAGGCATAGTGGACAGAGTACCGGTACCGGAGTCAGGAGAACCTGAGTTCAAATCCGGCCTTAGACCAGACACCTGACACCCAGATCCTGCAGAGAGCAGCTATTTATGCAGAAAGCAAACAGGCAAGACGTAAGGAAAGAGGGAGGTACAAGGTCCTCTCTGGGCCACAATTCAGAGAGGCAGTGTGGCGTAATGGAAAGAACACCACAGCTGCAGACCGAAAGCCTCGCTTGGACTCCTCCCTCTCTACTGCCTTACCTGGGTGACACAGGGCAAGTCACTGGACGTCTCTCTGTGCCTTAGTTTCCTTATCTGTAAAATGAGGCGGGTGGACTCAATGACCTCCAAGGTCAGTCTGTCGCCAGGACTCATTCATGTTTGTCCTGCAGGATTTGAACCCAGGTCTTTCTGGCTCCAAGTCCAGAATTATCTATCCTATCACAGTGCTCTCATTTTTTGTTTTTTTAACCTATTTTAAATTTTCTCACTCTTGAGGGTTCCCAAAGTAAAATCTGTTTTGCAAGCCTTGCTGAAACGGTAAATATCTTTGCAGCTGCTGTCGGTAGCGAGCGACCCGGGGGGTGGCGCAGACTAGGGAGACTTGTGGGTGTA
This sequence comes from Vombatus ursinus, assembly GCF_900497805.2. Taxonomy (NCBI): domain Eukaryota; kingdom Metazoa; phylum Chordata; class Mammalia; order Diprotodontia; family Vombatidae; genus Vombatus; species Vombatus ursinus. The sequence continues at coordinate 373,160 of NW_020950758.1, read as the reverse complement.
TGTAGAGAGGAGGTCCAGGGGCCTATCTCTCACAGGCAGCATGTCTGGGATCCCTGGTGGGGCTTTCTGGAGACAGCTGATAGCTCCCACGTTAACTCCCACATAGCACACGAAGCGTCGGGCAGGCCCAGGGCCCGCCCCCAACCCTGACACAGCTCACAGGCTGCATCTTCAAGCGTGAACTCTAAAAGATTCCCGAGACTCAAGAGATGATGAATGCTTGGATTCTAACATGCCATTTGGGGGAGCGAGCAACGGCCTCCCCAGGGCAGCTTAGTTAGGGATCCCCCGGCAGTTGGGGCTCCACACCCCTCATCCCCCACCCCCACAATATCATTTTGTGTTTTAGTGATGTATCTTTCCTCCCGAGTAGAATGTAAGGTCCCCGAGGGCAAGCTCTGGGCTCTGCATATTTTCCCAGTGCCTGGCACAGAGCAGAAATCACAGACCGAGAGTTGGAAGGGACTTTGGAGGTGTCTGGCCCAAACCTCTCATTTTATAGAAAAGGGAACTGAGGCTCAGAGACAGAATGTGCCCGGCTCAAGGCTGCTAGCGAGGAGTGAGTCAAAGCCAGGTCTCCCCCGGGCATCCCGCTGCCTCCCTCCTGGGTCTGCTCCACACTTGCTATGGAGCCCTGGCAGGCCGATTCTGGGCCATGACCAGCCCGCTATCATCTGTTCAACAGCTAACAAACAGCAGGATGTTCTGTTTGGGGGGCACAGGAATAAGATGTGTGATTTCATTGGTGGAAAATAAGTTCCTGTGAGGAAACTCCCTGTCCCGACTCAGACTGTCATCAGCTTAGCGACTTAGGGTCTGACTACTGCCTGGGGTAGAGGGCAGCTGGTAACACCGTGCACGTAGCACTCGGCCTGGAGTCCAGAAGAGCTGAGTTCAAATCCAGCCTCAGACACGTACTGGCTGTGTGACCCTAGGCAAGTCACTGAATCCTGCTTGCCTCAGTTTCCTCATCTGTAAAAGGAGCTGAAGAAGGAAATGCCAAACCACTCTAGCATCTTTGCCAAGAAAACCCCAATGGGGTCACAGAGAGTCAGATGCCACTGAAGAACGACAACATTGCCTGTGGTAGCAAAAGGTTAAGTGATTTGCCCAGAGACACGCAGCCAACGTGGGTCAGAGGAGAACTTGAACTCGGGTCTCCCTGACTCTGAGCGTGGCTCTCTCTTCCCTAGCCCAGCCCACCACGGGGGTTCTCATGACTCCTTTTGGATGCAGAGGGGATCCTTCCTCCTGGGAGGTCTGTGAGCAGATGCAGGATGACCACTTCAAGGGGAGGCTAGAGTGGGGATTCCTTTCCAGTGGAGATGGCTGCGGAAGGAGGAATCAGTCTGGAATCACAGCTCAGACGTTTGGAATTCTTCCAAGTCCTTTCCCACAACCACCCGCTGGGGTGGGCTCTCCAAGTATTAACCCATCTGCAAGACGGGGATACTAAAGCTTTGAGAGCTAAAATGACGACTGCTGAGGAGGGGGTCTCTGCTGACCCTGAGTCCTCCATGCACTGGGGGCTCATGAGCTCTACCACAACATCAGAGATTTAGACCTTGAGGGGAGCTAAGTGCGCATTCAGCGGCGACTCTGTAAAACGGACTCAGTCATGAGGACTGTCTTAGGGAACCCCTAGAAATGTGGGCTTGCGTTATTATTCCTGCCTTTCAGAAGTGCTGTGCCCGCTGGCCCAGTGGAAGGGAAGGTGAGAACTGCTGTGGGTCAGTAAAAAACAAAAAGAAAGAAGCAGACTGTGGGCCAGCCCGTCCCAAGCCAGGAGCTCTTCTGGGCTGTGGTCGCAGGGGCCTGAAGGAAGTCATACCTGAAATGTCTGTGACCTTGATATTTGTTGCCTGAGGAAACTTCTCTTTTAGGATCTGAGTCACTTTGAGCTCCCCCGAGGTCTGGGAGGCAAATGTTCTCTGGGCACATCGGAGAAGAGGGACCTGTCCATTGAGAGAGAGAGAGAGGGATGAGAGATCACGGGGAAGTGATGGCCACAGCAATGTGTGGTGATGGGGTCCCCCACTCCTTGCCCCGGGCTCAAAGGGTAATAGCTTTAGAGCTGGCAGGGAGCTTATCAATAAGATAAAGCATTTGTTAAGCACTTTCTGTATTCTAGGCACTGCCATATAAACGAGTCCCCTTATTAATAAGTTTTATTATTATTAATTATCAATATTATTAAGTTATTATTAAGGAGAAGACTGAGGCTGAGAGAGGTCAAGAGCTTGCTTAAGGTCACACAGTAACTATCAAAGGCAAGATTTGGACCTAGTTCCACTGACTGAAGATCGAAAGCCCTTTCCACTGTACTACACTCCCTCCTCCTCCTATCTGCAAGGACTAGGTCTGCACTAGGAAGAGAACTGGCCTTGGAGTCAGGGAGACCTGGATTCAAATCCTGCCTCCAACACATAGTGGCTGCTCAGCTCAACCTCGCAGGGCCCCAGGGAACTCTAGGACCAGAAGGATGTGCTGAGCTGCATCCGCAAAGGGAGCTTCCAGACCAACACCATCCCAGAAGCCCACAACCTCCCCAAGAAGGACGGGGGTCCTCAGGGAGGTGGGGGTTTGTCCCATAAATAACTCACGGACTCCAGAAGCTCAGAAGGGAATGCAGGTCCCGTGCAGACGGCGGCCGCCTACCCACGCATCCACCCATCAGAGAATGTCAGCCCAAACATAGAAGGCAGGTTCTGGAGCTGCAAAGGCCCCAGCAGCCGTCTGGTCCAACCCTATCATTTTATACTAGAGGAGACGACACTACAGAGAGACAAGGGCACTTGGACAAAGCACCTGGAGCACAGAGCACAGAGCGCAGAGCGCCGGGCCTGGAGTCAGGAAGACCGACTTTGAATCTGGCCTCATTCACTTCTTAGCTGTGGGATCCTGGGCAAGTCACTTAACCACCTTCTGCCTCAGTTTATGTGTAAAATGGGAATAATAATGGCACCTATTCTGAAGGGTTGTTGGGAGGACAAAATGAGATACTACTTGTAAACCAAAACTGCTCTCAGAAGATATTAATGATCTCTTTCTTAAAATTAAATTTTATTTTCAGTTCATTCTCTCCCTACCCCACCCTACCACCTGAGAAAGCAAGAAAAACAAGATCCCTATTACAAACATGTATTTAATAATCTCCTAGCTATGTGGCCCAATGGATAGCGCGCCAGGCCTGGAGCCAAGGGGATTCATTCTCCTGAGTTCAAATCCAGCTTCAAACACTTCCTGGCTGTGTGACCCTGGGCAAGTCACTTCACCCTGTCTGCCTCAGTTTCCTCATCTGTGAAATGAGCTGGAGGAGATGGCAAACCACTCCAGTATCTCTGCCAAGAAAACCTCAAATGGGGTCACAGAAGAGTTGGACACAACTGAGAAACGACTGAACAGCGGCCAGATCTAACGGCCTTGTCTCAAGGTCCTCCCCCTTCCTGGCCTCCACAGACTGACACCACCTTCTCCTCCACAGTCTCTTCTCTCCGGGTGTTAGGGGCACCTCTGTCCTGGTTCTCCTCCCCCTCATATGGTCCATCCTCCTTTGTTGTTTTGGCTGGATCTTCGTCAAGATTCAAACCCCAGGCTCCTGGGTCCAAATTAAGTGGTGCGTCTACTGGACTACCTCTCTTCAAAAGATCTCTTTGGGGAAAAAGGAAATGCATACACACACACACAAATACACATAAATACATCTATGTATACATACACACATACACATAAATACTTCTATGTATACATAAACACACATACATACGCACATGTATGTATACACACAAAATATACATGTATACACACGATCCAATGATGATGACAATAATAGCATTTCTATGGCTCTTTCAAAATTTAGAAATTATTTTCCATATATTAACACATGATCTTCACAACAACTCTTGAGCTAAGTGCTATTATTATCTCCATTTTAGAGATGAGGAAAGACTGAGGTCAAGAGAAGTTACTGGATTTGCCCATGGTCAAAGAAGTACTAAATGTCTGAGGCAGGATTTGAACTCTGGTCTTTCCAACTCCGAGTACAGCGCCCTATCTCCTTCAATGTCCTTCTTTGTAGTCTCAGTGCTTAGCACAGTGCCAGGCACACAGAAGAGGCTTAATAAAGGCCCCTTTATTAGCCACCACACCACCTAGCTGCCCCACCCGAGAACTAAGTTTCTCTGGGGAACAGACAAAACACTGGCTATAAAAGCATTCACCATGGGCCTATGCTGTGTCAGGCACTGTGCCCAACTCTGCGAATACAAACATAACGTCGAAGTGCCCCCAAAGAGCTCCCACCCAAAGGAGAGCCGGCACGCACGGGGAGCTGTTGCCAAGCGGGGGAGCTCGAGGCTGGATGGCCCCCTGCTGGGGAGCTCCTCCATCGGATTCAGGCCAGCCCAGGCGCTTTCTGACCAGCTGCTATTTACCCCCTGCTGCCCCTGTTCCTGGGGTTCGGCCACCACCCTCCTCCCAGCCCCTGCTCCTTGCAAGCTCAGCCCTCCTCCCTCCTTGGCAAAACCCTACCCGCAGACGATGGAAACGGCTGGCACACCCAGCCCTCATCCCTCTCCTGCGCACCGCATCCGCAGCTAGCTGTCCGCTGGACAGCTCCTCCTCCGGTTTCATTCAGCCTGTGGGCCTCACAGTCAGCAAGTATTAATTAAGCACCTACTATGTGCCAGGCACAGAATGAAGTCTCTCTCTTCCTTGAACCCACCCCAACCTCAAACATCCTTCTTTTTAGGAGGGCAAGACTATTCTCCAAATCAATCAAACAAACATCCATGAAGCATTCACTAAGCAAGCACCGTGGACACACAGAGGTGCCCCTAACACCTGCCCTCAAGGAGCTTCCATTCTAATACGGGATGCCACGCCTACATAACTGGGTACAGACATGACACACAGAATTGGTGGAAGGGAATCTCAGAGGCTCATAACCCGGAAAGTATCTTTTTACTCTTCCATTTCTCTCATCAACCAAGTAATCAATAAGCATAATTAAACACCTACTGTGCGCCAGGCACCGGGCTAGGAACTGGTGACCCAAAGCCAGAAACGGAAACAGTCCCTGCGCTCAAGAAGCTTAGATGACATCTGCCTGCAGAGCCAATCATTTGCCAAGTGGATTTTACCTCCAGCATGTCTGGCACTGGTGGGACTCCTCTGTTTCTCCCCACTTGTTCAGTCATTTCAGTTGCGTCTGACTCTCTGTGACCCCATTTGGGGTTCCAGGGATACTGGAGTGGTTTGCCATGTCTTCTCCACCTCATTTTACAGACGAAGAGACTGAAGTAAACAGGGTGAAGTGACTTGCCCAGGGTCACACAGCTAGTAAGTGTCTGAGGCTGGATGTGAACTCAGGTCTTCCCGATTCCTGGCCAGGCACTCTGTGCACTACGGTGCCCCTCGATGACCCTTCTCTCCATTGGCTCTAGCATCAAAGGGCCTGGGTTCAAATCCCACCTCAGATGCCTACTATTTGCATGACCGTAGACAAGTCATTGAGTTTCATTGGGCTTCAGTTTCTTTCTCCATTCTCTGCTCCCTAGAGGACCTCCGGCCAGGCACACCTCCCAACTGACTGCTCTAATTCTGACCGTGCCCCTTTCCGATCCATCCTCCACCAGCTGCCAAAAGGATCCTCCTAAGATGTGGATCTGGCCATATGACTCCCCTAATCAAAAACCTTCAAGGGTTCCCTAGATCTTTTAGAATAAGAAATTTTTTGGCATCTCTGGCTTCCCACATCAGATTCCCACTGGTTGTGTTTTAACCTCTCTAAGACTCGGCCTTGCAAAGGAGGTGCTGACCTGCGCTGGTGGAGGGAAGTTCCTCCCCTGGGGGTTCTCTAGATCGATGACATCCCAAGTCACCTTCCTCCCCTATCGCTTCTGTGGCATCTAAGGCCGTCTGCTACCTTCCCAGGATTATCCTCAAACCCTCCACGTTCCAGCCGTACTGGGGGGTGCATCATGCACGAGCTCATCAGCCATCTCTTGCCTCCCTAAATTCACAGGCATGGCATCTGCTCCCCACTGCCATCGCCTGTGATGCTCCAGCCTCGGCCTCCTCTGTTTCCTCCCTTTGTCCATCTCCCTTCCCATGCCCACCGTGCTCATCAACAGTGCCCAAGGAAAGTGCAAACTCCCAGAGGGCAGGGTCTGTGGGCCATCAGGGCCTAGCACTGCGCCCTGGAGAGCAGGCACTCGATAAATGTTGCCTGGACTGAGCTGAAGGCTAAGAGAAGAGGTTGGGACTGTCCTACGGAGGGAGCAGGCAGGCAGACTTCCGAGGACAGGAGCCGCAGCACAGCCTGGGAGGCAGTGGGAATCTGGTGCTGGTGTGTACAGAGGAGCTAACACCTTAGCCCTCCCTATCTTCAGTTTTCTTACCAACCAAGCTGCAAGCATTAAGTGCCTACTGCATACCAGGCACTGTGCAATAAATGACAATAAAAGGCAATAAATGAACCACGGGGGAGACAACAGGTACAGACAGAGGGCTACTCTTCCGTGTTATTCCCCTCTGGACCACCCTGCCAGCCTGGAATGTACCCCTCCTTCCCCCTCTCCCAAAATTCCTCACTCCCTTCAAGTCACAGCTCAAGCACCACCTTCTCCAGGGCCGTCCTTCCCTCCCACAATGACCTTCTTCCAAGATGGGTCAGAATGGTTTAGTGACCAGGAAGACCTGGGCTCAAGTCCTGACCGTGGCACCCTGGGCAAGTCACTGATCTCTCAGGCTCAGTTTCCTCATCTATAAAATGGGGGATAATAGCACCTACCTCCCAGGGTCGTTCTGAGAACAAACTCCTTCTGTAAAGCGCTTTGCAAAGGTCATCTCCATGACAGCTATTATTATAAATGCGCACTATGACAGTACCTAGAACTACGCGTGCTCCGTACCCATAAACGTGTGTGTGGCCCTAGCCCCTAGACTGTAAACTCCCCGGGGGCTGGGGCTTTTCCCTTTCGGTGTCAGTATTCCCAGCGAGTAGCCCCGTGCCCAGCAGCTTCCCAAAAGCTCCCTTCCTGCCTCCAGGCCTAAAACCAAGGCATGGGGTTCCATGACCTGGAGACCAGGTCGGTACGTCCTTGGGGTCACTGCGGCTAAATCACAGGACGGGCTTTCTCCCTCTGGCCGGAGATGACCCATTTGGCTTCCTACACTCCCTTCTCAGGACCCCAACACACATCCCCAGCCTCTAAGTCTCAGCAAAGACCCCCCCCTCCAATCTTCAGTCTCTGCACCCCATTAGCCCGGTTTAGCTACATCCCCTCCCCCGCTCTAAGACCACGTTCTTCCAGTTCCAGTCTCCGGAGTCACCCTACCCCGCCCCCCCCCACAAACGTGACCCCTCCACAGCCTCGGTTCATCACTCTCCGCCTTAGATCTCCCACCCCCCCACCCTACTCACCTTCTCACGTCACCCCCTCTTCTGCCACCTGAGGTCCTCCGCCCCCGAAGGATCCCCCTCCGCCGTCCTCCCGCAGGGTCCCCCTTCCCCACATATTCTCCCTCTCCCGCAGGGTTCCCCCCCCCCCATCCCTCCAGCCCCCGGCTCTCACCACACCCAGGCTCCTCCAGCAGAGAAGCTGCGAAGCTGTGGCAGCGGCCCCCGGAGCCGCCATAACGGGCATGGGGGCGGGGCGGTAAGAGGCCGCGCGGAGCCTGCGACTCACGCGGGCTCAAAGTCACCCACGCTAGGGAAGGCGAGAGGGCCGGGCCGGGGCCGGGGCCGGGGCCGGGGGCGGGGAGAGAACCGGGCCGAGCCCGCCCTCTGCCGCCTGGGAGGCCGCCTCCTCGGCTGCCGGCCAGCCCGGAAGGGTAGAGGGGCGGGGCGGGAGGAGGGGCGAGGGCACCCGCGGCCTTCTAGGGCCAGTTTGGACTCCGACCCGCGGCAGGGCAAAGTCCATTTAGTGTAGCGTGTGCGGAAACTTCCCCAGTTCGGCTCTCGCCCGGGCGAGCGACTCTGCCTCTTCCGGCTCCGATACTCAGCGTTCTAAAGTCAGTTTCAGCCCGGAGCTCCCA
>NW_020950758.1:296997-365110 GCF_900497805.2 Vombatus ursinus | reverse complement strand
TCAGCTCCGATACTCGGCGTTCTAAAGTCAGTTTCAGGCCGGAGCTCAGCGTTCTATGGATAGTTTCAGCTCCTAAACTCAAGTTCTAAAGTCAGTTAACATTTATTAGGCTACACCACGTGCCAGTCCCTGTGCTAAGCGCTGGGGATAGAAAGAAATGCACAAGTCACTCCCTGTCCCATTGGGGAGATTATGACAACAAGCAATAGACATACGAATAGGGAATAATTAAGAGAGCGAACCACTAGAATTGAGAGGGATTGGGAAAGGCTTCCTGTAGAAGGTGGGGCTTAAGAGTGGTGGATCGGTGGAATAGGTTAGGTACACTAGACAGTAGTCAATGACTATAGTATAATCTGTTTGATAAACGCAAGACTCCAGCTTCTGGGGTCAGAACTCACCATTTAACAAAAACTGCTGGGAAAACTGGAAAACAGTATGGCAGAAACTAGGCATAGACCAACATCTTACCCTGTGTTCCAAGATAAGGTCAAAATGGGTATATGATTTAGACATAAAGGGTGATACCATAAGCTAATTGGGAGAGCAAGGAAGTTTACCTGTCAGATCTATGGAGAAGGAAAGAATTCATGACCAGACAGGAGATAGAGAACATTATGAAATGCAAAATGGATAATTTTGATTACATTAAATTGGAAAGGTTTTGCGTAAACAAAGCCAATGCAACCAAGATTAGAAGGGAAGCAGAAAGCTGGAAAACAATTTTTCCAGCCAGGGTCTCTGATGAAGGCCTCATTTCTGGAATATATAGAGAACTGAGTCAAATTTATAAGAATACAATCATTCCCCAACGGTTTGGTCAAGGGATATGAACAGGCAGTTTTCAGATGAGGAAATTAAAGTTATCTGTAGTCACATGAAAAAATGTTCTAATTCACTATTGATTAGAGAAATGCAAATTAAAACACCTCTGAGGTACCAACCTCACACCTATCAGACTGGCTAACAGTGACAAAAAAAGGAAAATGGTAAATGTTGGAGAAGATGTGGGAAAACTGGAACACTAATGCATTGCTGGTGGACTTATGAACTGATCTGACCATTCTGGAGAGCAATTTGGAACTATGCCCAAAGGGCTATAAAAATGTGCATACCCTTTGACCCAGCAATAGCACTTCTAGGGCTGTATCCCAAAGAAATCATAAAAAAGGAAAAAGACCCACTGTACAAAAATATTTATAGCAGCTCTTTTGTGATGGCAAAGAATTGGAAATTGAGGGGATGGCCATCAGTTGGGGAATGGCTGAACAAGTTGTGGCATATGAATGTAATGGAAGACTATTATGCTATAAGAAGTGATGAGCAAGCAGGCTTTGGAAAAACCTGGAAAGATTTACATGAACTGATGATGAGTGAAGTGAGAAGAACCAGGAGAACATTGTACACAGTAATAGCAACATTGTGTGGTGATCAACTATGATAGATTTAGCTCTTGTCAGCAATACAATGATCCAACACAATCCAAAAGTCTCATGATGGAAAATGCTGTCCATATCCGGAGAAAGAACTATGGAGTCTGAGTGCAGATTGAAGTATATATACTATTTTCACTTTTTGGGGTTGTTTTTTGTTTTTTCTTTCCCCTAGTTTTCCCCTTTTGTTCTGATTCTTCTTTCACAACATGACTAATGTAGAAATATGTTTAATACGATTGTACATGTATAGTCTATATCAAATTGCTTGCCATTTGGGGGAAAAGGGAGGGGAGGGAGGGAGAAAAAATTTGGAACTCAACAGTGAATTAAAATTTTTTCTTTACATGTAATTGGAAAAAATAAAATACTATTAAGTGAGAAAAAAAAAGAAAGTAGGATTTTAGTTGGAACTTAAAGTGGGGAGGCAGAGATGAGGAGCATTCCAGGCTTGGGGGACAGCCAGAAAAAATTCCTGGAGTGGGGAAATGGAGCATCCTGTTCCAGTAACAGCCAGGAGGAGGCCAGTTTCGCTGGATCGATTTCAGTTCTAATACTCTTGAGTCCTACAGTCAATTTCAGCTCTGAAACTCTGCTTCTGCATTCATGAGCGCTTCTGGCTCTCAAAGTACAAACTCTGAAATCTGTTCACCTGATGCTGTATTCTGTGTTCTAAGCCTCCACCTCAGCCTGCATGTTCCAAATTCTTTCCAGTTCTGGTGTTCTAGAGTACATTATTTCAGCTATAATGTTCTGATACTGTTTGGCATTCAAAGCCTACGTAATTCCTAACTCCTCAGCACATACTCTTCAAACTGGTGACTCTGGCTTCCTTCCTGTTCCTCTCACAGGACTTGGGACTCACGGCATTTTCGATGGCTGTCCCCCATGGCCAGAACTCTCTCCCTCCGAGTCCCTGGCCTTTACTTTTCCTTGTTCCCAAGTCTGCTAAAACCCCACCTTCTCCAAGAAGCTTTTACTGGATCTCCTTAACCTTAGCACTCACTCTGACGTTAAACTCCAATTATCCCATCTGTATTTTATCTGTCCCCAGTTGTTTGTATGTTGTCTCCCCAATGAAACTGTGGGCTCTTTGAAGGCAAGGAATGTTTTTACCTTTGAGTTTCTTTTTTTTTCTTGCTCAGAGATTTTCTTTTTCCTTTTTGGTGAGGCAATCGGGGTTAAGTGACTTGCCCAGCTAGAAAGTGTCAAGTGTCTGAGGTCACATTTGAACTCAAGTCCTCCTGACTCCAAGGCAAGTGCTCTATCCACTGTGCCACCTAGCTGTCCCTCCTTTCTTTGAGTTTCCAGCAGTTAGCCTACTGCACATAGTAGGTTCTTAATAAAGGCTTGCTGAAGAATATGTTCTGTGTTCTAAATCTGCCATCTGTTCTGAAGCCTTTTTCCAGTTCTGACCCCGTTCTAAAGTCCATTTTCACTTTGAGGCATTGCTTTCTGTGTTTTAAAGCTCTTCCAGCTCTGAAACTATGAGTTCAAAAGTCCATTACAGCTTTGATATTCTGCATTTTATGTTCTGGGCAGCTAGGTGACAAATAGCTAGAACACTGGGAGTGGGATCAGGAAGACCTGAGTGCAAATGCGGCCTCAGACACTTAGTAACTGTGTGACCCTGGGCAAGTCACTTCACCCTGTTTGCTTCAGCTCCTCATCTGTAAAATGAGCTGAAGAAGGAAATGAAAAACCACTCCAGTATCTTTGCCAAGAAAACCCCCGATGGGGTCACGAAGACTTGGACACAACTAAAATCAAAACAACTTTTATGTTCTAAAGCTACTGGGTTCCAGTCCTTCTGGCCTCTGACACTCAGCATTCTGAGGTCTAAAGCACTTTTCAGGGATCGTACTTTCCATTCTAGGTTCCAAGGTACTTTCCCATCCTGACTTTCTTTAAGTCATCTTCACACCTGGATAATAGCTGTGAGCTATGTAAAACAACATCATCCCTTGGTAGCTAGCCACCCAGACCAGACCCATCACTGCCAATGTTGCACTAAGGGAGTCACAGAATGTCCAATTCAGAAAGATTCCCAGAGTTCATTATGTCCAAAACCTAACTGAGTTTCACACTTACGGGATCTCAGAGATCCTTTCCAGCTCTGGGCTTAATTAGATTATAGTCACGGAGGATGCAAAACTGGCTAAAAAGCCATGCCCGAAGAACAGTCATTGTTGATTCGATGTCTAAGCAAGCTCTTAACCTCTTATAATCTTAGAATTGCCGAGTACTGGAGCATTAAAGAGCTTGCACACACAGCAAGCACATATGATTCAGAAGGAGGACCTGAACCTTGGCTTTCCTGGCTTCCAGGCTAGCTCTCTGTCCACAATGACATGTATCTTCTCATCAAGCAATTATGAGGCTCTGATGAGCTCATGTGTCTCAAGCACTTCGCAAATGTTAAAGCAGGATATAAATGGCAGTTATTTTTTATTAGTAGTAATACTAATACTAATACTAATACTAACATATAATAGCCAGCAATCACATAATGCTTTAAAGTTTGCAAAGTGCTATACATGCTATCCCATTGGATCTTCACAACAATCCTGGGGGGTAGGTGCTTTTATTATCCCCATTTTACAGGTGAGGAAACTGAGGCAGAGATCGGTGAAGTGATTTGTATGAGGTGGGATTTGAGCTCCTACCCACCATGCCACCAGCATGCTGATTCCCCACTTGCAGATACATACTTCACAATATTACAGAATACATTCATCAAAATGAAAGGACAATAAGAGGAAAAGGACCCATGTGTACAAAAGTATTTATAGCAGCTCTTTTTGCAGTGACAAAGAATTCAAACTGATGGTGTGTCCATCAATTGGGGAATGGCTGAGAAAGTTATGAGATATATAGATATAAATATTTATGATGGAAAGCTATTGTTCTCTAAGAAATGATGAAGAGGGTATCGAGGGTGGAGCCAAGATAGCAGAGGACAGGCTGGAGCCCAGCTGAACCCTTCCTACATTCCCCTCTGAACAACTTTAAGATAATAGCTTAAATCACATTTTGGAGCGACAGAGCCAACAAAAGGTCAGATGGAGACATCATTCCATCCTAAGACAACTTAGGAGGTCTGCAGGAGAGATTGGTGATGCCAAGTTGGGCACGGGCCTGGAGCATGGTGGCAGCACCAGGGGCAGGCCACGGAGGCTGCTACAATAGCAATATCAATAGCGACATCCCCTTTGGGAGCTCTCAACCCAGAGACAGTAAGGCGGTGGGACAACTGGTCAGAAGGAGATTATAGGGGACCCTTCGCTGGCACTGGGGGCAGCTGGAGTCGACTGGCACCTCTATTGCCCGTAAACAGTTCCAGGTCTCAGTTCCAGGGCCAAGAAAAACACTTGTACTTGCATCTTCAGGGGAGTAGGGGCCCTTCCTGGGTAAAGACCAGAGTGCAGACCATGAGGATCGTGACCTTGCCTCTCTTAGGTTCACACCACCTTGGAAACACTGAAAACTTGCAAACCCCCAGAACTAGCTCTGAAAATAGCAGCATGAAAAAGCCTGAAACTCAGGAGAATGTCTCCTCATCCCCATGTGAGCAGAGTTCAACTTTAATAAAGTTCAGGGGAGCTAGGTGGCTAAGTGGATAGAGCACCGGCCCTAGAGCCAGGAGGATCTGAGTTCAAATCCGGCCTCAGACACATAACACTTACTGGTTATGTGACCCTGGGCAAGTCATTTAACCCCATTGCCTAGCCAAAAAATAAAAGGGGGGGAAAGGACCCACATGTACAAAAATATTTATAGCAGCTCTTTTTGTGGTGGCAAAGAATTAGAAATTGAGGGGATGCCCATCAGTTGGGGAATGACTGAATATATTGTAGTAATGTGACTATGATGGAATACTATTGTGCTATAAGTAATGACCAGGGGGTGGTTTCAGAAAAAATGTGGTAAGACTTATATTAACTGATGCTAAGTGTAATGAGAACTGGGAGATCACCATGCACAGTAATAGCAATGTTGTAATAATGATTAACTGCAAAGGACATGGCTAGTCTGATCAATACAACGATCCCAGGCAATTCCAAACTATTCATGATGAAAAATACTATCCACCTCCAAAGAGAGAACTGATGAGCTCAGTGCAGGGAAGGATAATTTTCTCACTTTTTTTTTTTTGCTTTTTTTGTGATATAGCTAACATGGAAGTATGTTGTACATGATTTCACATGTGTAATATTTTTTGCCTTCTCAGTGGGTTGGGGAGTGATGAGAGAGAGGGAGAGAATCTGAAACTCAAAATTTAGAAAGATAAAATATTAAATTAATAATTTAATTAAATTAAAAATAAATAACAAATATTAAAAAAAAGAAAAATGATGAAGGGGATGTTATCAGAAAAACCTGGGAAGACTTACATGAACTGTTGCAAAGTAAAGTGAGCAGAACCAGAAGAACAATTTATAAAGTAAGAGTGATATTATTAAGCTTATCAACTTTAGAAAACTCAGATTAATGTAATCTAAGATTAGGTTTTGGAAATCTAATCAATGCAATGGTCAACCACAATCCCAAAGGAGTTATGGTGCAAAATGCTGTCTGCCTCCAGATAGAGAACTGATGTATTCAAAAAGCAAATTAAAGTATATTTTCTTTTCTTCCTTCTTCTTCATCTCCTCTTCCTCCTCCTTCTTCTTCTTCTGACGTGACCAATGTGAGAATTTGTTTTGCACAAGTATTCATATTTGCAATGGTCTTTTTTTTTTTTTTTTTTTTTTGGCCTGGATTGGAAGAAAAAAGAGGGAGGGAGAAAATTCAGAACTGAAAATAAAATAAAATAAAATAAAAAATAAAAACAAATGCTTTCTTGATTTGAAAAAAATAAATGAAGAGAACACAAGCTCTGGTATCCAAGATCTATAAAGGACTTAAACAAATATATAACTCTGAGAGCCTTCTCTAACAGGTAAAGTAGTAAAAGGATAGAAACAAACAATTCTCAAAAAAAAAAATCATAAACTATTAACAATGATAATGTGAAAGATTCCTCTAAATCACTAATAATAAGAGAAATGAAGCTCAAAACAAACCCGAAGTTTCACTTCACACTCCGCGAATTGGTAAAGATGACACCAAGTGAGATTCTCCAGCGAAACTGTGGAAAGAAAAGCACACTAATGCGCTGTTGGTGAAACTGTGACTTGACCCAGCCATTTGGGAAAGCAGTACTCTAAGAAAGTGACTAAAATGTGCAGAACCCGAGAAGCTGTATTTTTGGTAGTTGCAAAGGACCGGAAATGAGGAAGGTGCCGGTCACCTGGGGAGTGACTGACCAAAGTGTGGGACAAGGATGTCATGGAATCCTGGGGTGCTGAAGAAACCATGAATGTGCGGACTTCAGAGAAGCATGAGAAGGTTTATATGAGCGAAGCAAAGTGAAGTAAGCAGAACAAGGACAACCGTGTACACGATGACCACCACAATGTCGACAGACAGAATGTTATAAAGATGACCCCAGACTCAGTTCTGAAGACTGGTATCTCAAAGACTTTTTATTAAAGAGGTTGAAGTGCGTCCTTTTGATTCTCGGGAAAAGGGGACACATCTCCTTGGAAGGGGAGAAAATGGGCCAGTAAAAGAAGCCAGAGCAAGTTTTATAGTTAGTAATTGCCTAACTCCTCCCTTCTGGATCAGGATTGGTCCTAATCCTTCTGCGTTACAATCTTCCTTATATGCCCCACCCCTAACATACATTATGTGCCTAGAACTGTGTTATCACTCCCCCCCTCCCCATGGAGAAGTTAGCCTGTCTGTGTTAATTTCTTATCTACTTATGTGGAAACTTAACTCTTTCATTTCTCACACAGAACAATGACAAAGAGAAGCTAAAAGCTGCATAGTTACGATGACAAGTTTGGCCCTGAAAAAAAAGATGAGAAAATTCACCCCCTCCCATACAGTCCCTTTGTCTTGATTGGCTGCTTTCCCCTTCTTTTCTGTTCTTCGTTCCGAGGAACAGCTCTCCCAGCTGTAGTTGCTGTCACTGTTGTCCCCGTGGCTCTTTGGATTTCCGAAAGGACTAATGATATCATATCATGAAGTCTTGGTTTCCATGTAAGTGAGGCAGAGCTGAGCCAAGGCGGCATCCTCGCTCTCTCTTCCAGAGTAACTGAAGTCCAACAGCAAGACAAAAATTGAGACAACCAGTGATGGCCGGGATGCAGTGGATGACCTTGGCGTCTTCACATCTGGCCAAGCTCTAAGTGCTCCACAACTCCTGCTTTAGCCGCCTTTGTGGACATTGGAACAAATTATTCTCATCCAACCATTCCACTGGGGGATGTCTTCATGTGCTTGGGCTAGACACACCTTTAACTCACCAATGAGTTTGGGGCCTGCCCATTACTCTCTGCCTGGTTCAGCCTGTCTGCAGAGATGGTTTTAAGGGGTGTGGCCACTGTGCGTGCTACAGCTTCTTGGAGCCACAGGTAGGAGTCAGGTGCCAGAAAGACACCAAAAGTGGATGAGCAGCCTGAAAAGGGGTTGGCAGCCCTCACTCCAGAGGTACCAGTCTTCCCTGAACACCCCACGGCCCCAGCAATCTGGGTGGAAGAGGGGGAAAGGATGATGCATTCATATATGAAGATGTTATAAAAACAAAAAGTGTTATCAAAACAAAATGTATCATTAAAATTAATTTTAAACCAGAGAACTAAAAAGAAGAAAACACTGGAATCCTTGACTGAGTGACCTTTACTCCCAAAGATGTATGAAATTCTTCAGGGGCTTAGAGTCCTGATTCTGAGCTCTCCTTTCTCAGAGGCCCGGGGCACAGGTTCTGTCTGGCCTGTTGATCCCAGTCTCTAGAAGGGGGAGGGGTGATCGTACTCTTTCCCCTGTCCTCCTTGTACCTTCTTTCCTTCATCTCTCCCTCACTGTCTTTTTGTATCTCTATGGCTATCTTTGTGTCTCTCTGTCTCTGTACCTGTGTCCCTTTTCTTCTCTATCTCTCTTATTACTATCTTTTTGCCTCTCTCTGTCTTTCTCAGTCTCTGTGTCTGTTACTGTCTCTACCTCTCACTTTCTCTGTCCATCTCTCCTTTTTTCTTTCCATCCTTCCATCCCTCACTCCCTATCCAGTTTCCTGGTCAAAGAGTGTCTATAAAGCCTACCAATTGTTTTTCTCTAGAGTAATAGGAAAGCTAAAAAAAAAATCCCTCAGTCTTTTACTGGCATCCTTCCTCTTCTCTCTTATTCCATCCCTTCCCTTGGAATCATCCCCACCTAAGATAGGGTTGGGGGGGACTGGAGGAGAGAAGCTGTGCATACATTCACTTTGTGGACATTGTGGAGGACAGTAGAACAAAGGCCTGGCTTTACACTGACCATACATCGAACAAAACACTTGTGCATACAATTATAAACTTCTGTTATTTAGTTTGTGTTTTCTAAGCCACACAGATTAGTGTTAACAAGATAGCAACACAAACATCTGTCTACATCCCTGTCCCCTTCTGAACTTTTTCCTCTGGAAAATTTCGGACTTTGTTGGTTTTCTCCTTATTTTTAATCATAATCAATACTTCACAGGTTTATGATTTCGTCAGTGTGGGGACCCTGCTCTCTGTCAACACAGGAGATAACTTAGCAGGAGGTCAGGAAGAGCTGCTATGGAAGGGAAAGACAAAGGCTAATAATAAGCATTTTGCACACATAGTCTTAGTTGATCCTCACCGCAATCTTGTGAAGTAGATGCTATTATTACCCTCATTTAGGAAAACTAAGGCCCAGAAGGATCAAATGACTTGCCCAGAGTCACACAGCTAGTAGGTATCAGAGGCAGGACTTGAATTCAAGTCTTCCTGACTCCAGGACCGATGCTGGTCTATTGGCTTCACCATCCAGCCTTTCACGACACCACGTCCATGGCCGGGTCTTGGAGAACCTGGAGCAGGGACGGGGGTTGGACGTGAGGGCCTCGGAGGCCTCTCCTTTGATCCGGCCATTGTCCTGTTTCTCTCCGTCTTCTGAGGCTGAAGTCCTCCAAATGGCCAACTTCCATAGGATCCCCCACTTCCTCTCCTCCCTTATTAATTCCTTCTCACCGTGTTCTGGACCTCAGCATTCCACTGAAGCTGCCCTCTCCAAAGTCACCAAGGATCTCCTAGTTGCCAAATCCAACAGCCTTTTCTTCATCCTCATCCTTGGGGCCTCCACATGCAGCCATTGATGATATTGATCACCCTCTTCTCCTTGACATGCTCTTCCTTCCAGCTTTTTGGAGTACCCCTGTCTCCTGGTCCTCCTCCTCCTCCCTATTCTTCTCAGTCTCCTTCATCCAGCTCACACCTGCTAACCATGGGTGTCCTACTGGGCTCTGTGCTGAACCCTCTTCTCTTCTCCTCTATACGATTTTATTTGGTGATCTCATCAGCTCCCATGAAATCCATCATCATCTTTGTGCTGATGGTTCTCAGATCCACTCACCTCTAACCTCTAACCTCACCTCTCTGCTTACCTTTACTCTCTCATCTCCAACTGCCTTTTAGACGTCTCACACTGGATGTCTAGAGACGTTTTAAATTCAACACGTCCAAAACTAAGTTCGTCATCTTTTCCCCTAACTGTTCCCCCAACTTCCTTATTCCTGTAGAGGGTAACACCATCTTCCTGGTCCCCTACCGTCAAAACCTAGGGGTCATCCTCACCTCCTCACTCTCCCTCACCCCTCCCATATCCTTCCACATCCAAGACCTGTAGATTTCAATTTTGTAAAATCTCTCTTCACATATGGGCCCCACGGGGATGCAAACCCCCATCATTTCATATCCAGACTATTGTGATAGCCTACTGACTGGTCCACCTGCTTCAAGTCTCTCCCCACTCCAGTCTATCCTTCCTCAACTGCCAGATTGATCTGTCTAAATTTACTCCTCTAGTTAATAAACTTCAACGGCTTCCTATCACCTCTAGGATCGAATGTAAAAGCTTCTGTTTGACTTGCAAAGCCCCTCAAAATAGTTTCCCCCCATACAAAAACATACCTTCCCAATCTTCTTCCACTGTACACCCACTCCTCCACTACGCAATCCAGTGACACTGGCCTCCATCCTTCTGGCCTTGGGCACTGTCACAGGTTAGCACCATGCCTGGAACACTCCCCCTCCTCATCTCCACTTCCTGGCTTCCCTGATTTCTTTCAGCTCCCAGCTAAAATCCCACCTTCCACAGGAAGCCTTTTCTGCCTCAGCTCAATTTCAGTGCCTTCCCTCTGGTGATTATTTCTAGTCTATCCTGTCTATAGCTGTTTTTCCACAGTTGTTGGCATATTGTGTTTCCCATTAAAGTGTGAGCTTCTTCTGAGCAGGGACTGTCTTTTGCCATTTTTACATCCTCAGTGCTTAAAACAGTGCCTAGCACATTGCACATGTTCAGTGAATGTTTACTACTAAGAATGTTTATAAAGCACATAGCACAGTGCTTGGCACACAGTGGGTGCTTAATTCGTGCTTATTTCCCTTAATAAATGTTTACTGGATACTGAGTGAAGTGAGCAGAACCAGGACAATGTTATGCACAGTAACGGCCATGTTGTGTGATGACTAACATTGATAGACTTAGCCCTTCTCAGCAATGCAAGGATCTAAGACATCTCCAAAGGTCTCATGATGGAAAATGCTACCCACATCCAAAGAAAGAACTAAGGAGTTTGAATGCAGATCGAAGCAGACTACTTGCTATTTTTTTTCTGTTTTGTTTTCTCTTTCTTGTGGTTCCTCCTGTTGCTTCTAATTCTTCCTTACAACATGACTAATGTGAAAATATGTTTAGTAGGAATGTATATGTATACCCTATATCAGATTGTGCGCTGTCTTGGGGAGGGAGGTGGGGAGGGAGGGAGAGAAAAATTTAAAACTCAAAAACTTATGGAAGTGACTGTTGACGAATTAAAATGAATTAATTAAAAAAAATGTTTACTGATTGACTTTATCATGTGTCTGAGGAATAGAATGGAATTGCTTGTTTCACTACGGCCCAGACCTAGGCAAGCTGGACACCTGCTCCAGGACCTGGCCTCAGGGTCAGGGGGCCCTAGACTTTGGAGAACACCACTCATCATAGGCATGAAAATGACAAAGATAAAAATGAAATATGTAGAATAAAAATAATTAGGAGTGACCTGAAGGTGTAAGTGAAAGTTAATTTATTTACATAGGACATATTGTATGGAATATGGGAATATATGTATACAACTAAATTAAGCCAGCCAATTGTCCTAAATTAGAGGGGACAGTTGTGGGTTCTGATAGCCCCAGATCCCCCCACATGGCAAAGAGTCCAAGAAAACATTCTGCTTGCCGCACATTCTCATCAATATTGCTTATTTGCAGATTTATCATTCATTATTAACTCTCATCAGTCACTTATAAGTACACCGCTGTGTACACACATGTATGCTGTCAACAGGATATATTGTCACAGATAAATAGAATAATATAAATGTGTATCAATATGTGCAATATCCCAAAATATATGCAAGAGGTTCTGTAGGCAAGAACTGTAGGCATTGTTAGAAGATACTTCTTTAGAGAGAAGAGAATAAATGGGGGGGCAGGATAGGATGGAGGGAAATATAGTTAGTCTTTCACAACATGACTATTATGGAAGTATTTTACATGTCTACACATGTACAACCTATATCAAACTCCTTGCCTTCTCAATGGAGGGGGGGAGGAGTGAGAGAGAGAATTTAGAACCCAAAGTTTTAAAAATGATTGTTAAAAATTGTTTTTACATGCAACTGGGAAATAAGATGCACAGGCAATGGGGTATATAAATCTATATTACCCTACAGGAAAATAGAAGAGGAAAGGGATAAGAGAAGAGGGGGGTGATATAAGCGAGGGCAGATTAGGTAAAGGAGTAATCAAAATGCATGCCATCTTGAGGTGTGGGGTGGGGAGAGATGAGAAAATTTGGAACTCAAAATCTTGTGGAAGTGAATGTTGAAAACTAAAAATAAATAATTAATTAATGAAAAAAAAGATACTCCTTTATAAGAGAAATGCAGCATGATGAAAGAGACTATATTAACAGCCAGGCACAGCCAAAAATTTGTAGTGTGAACAATATTGATGGTAACATTCTGGTTTTCTGACCTGAAGAAAGTACTGAAACACTGTTGCTGAATTTAAGGATTTTATTTTGACATCTGAAAGACACAGCAGGTTTTCAATGCAAAATTGTATATCGTAGTTTGAGAATATTAATTTTTAAACATTGACATTAGAAACATATTCTCTATGTCCTGAGGCAGCTAAGTGGTTAAGTGAATAGGATGCCGGTTCTAAAGTCAGGAAACCTCATCTTTCTGATTTCAAATCAAGCCTCAGACACTTACTAGCTGTGTGACCCTGGGCAAGTCACTTAACCATGCTTGCCTCAGTTTCCTCATCTGTAAAATGAGCTGGGGAAGGAATGGCAAACTACTCCAGTATCTTTGACAAGAAAATCCCATGTGGAGTCATAAAGAGTCAGATACAAATGAAACACCTGAACAAAAATCTATGTGCTGAACAGTTAATAATTTTTTTTGTTTGTTTTTGCAAGGCAATGGGGTTAAGTGACTTGCCCAGGGTCACACAGTTTGCAAGTGTCAGGTGTCTGAGGCCGGATTTGAACTCAGGTCCTCCTGACTCCAGGGCCAGTGCTCTATCCACTGTGCCACTTACCTGCCCGCAGGTTGTTCTATGTTTGCTTCTTAGAATTTCTAACATGTGCCACATTGTCTGATTAAAAATCCTGGGTGCTTAATCTAAAACCCTTTTTTAAACTTTAATTTTTATTTTTTTTCTCAATTGCATGTAAATAAAACTTTTTAACATCCAGTTCTTAAAATTTCAAGTTGCAAATTGTCTCCCTCCATTCCCTCTCTTTCTTTAAGAAGGCAAGTAATTTGATATAGATTATACATGTGCAGTCATGCAAAACATTTCCATAGTAGCCATGTTACAGAAGAAAATACAGACCAAAAAAACAAGAATAATAAAGAAAGTTTTAAAAATTGTGCTTCAATCTGCATTCAGACTCCATCAGTGCTTTCTCTGGAAGTGGACAGCATTTTCCATCATAAGTCCTTCAGAATTGTCTTGGATCATTGTGTTGCTGAGAATAGCTAAGTCATTCACAGATGATCGTCATACAATGTTGCTGTTACTGTGTACAATGTTCTCCTGGTTCTGCTCATTTTACTTTGTATCAGTTCATGTAAGTCTTTCCCTTTACCTAAATTCTTAATAATTCATAAAATAAGCTGTGATTTCTTCAAATTTACTTTTAAAATATATCATAATTCTTCATGTTATTACTATAACCATCTTCTTCTGCCACATTGATGATGAAGGTCTCCAAGTCGTCATAAAATTTTTCTTTGACCTCATCAGGGTTTGTCATGTTGGGAGGCACTGATGATGGTGATGTGGCATTTTCCTGTTAATAACAATCGTATCGTCAAGAGCCTGTCATGCAGTCCTTTAGGGAGGCATACAAGCTTGCCGACTAGATTAGTTTTGATGACGAAACCTATGCCGACTCCCCCAATTTCATAAAAGTTTTTGTACATTTTTTTTGTATTTTGACCACAGGATGGGATGACCACAGGGTGGGATGCCCACCTGCTCTGGTAAGCAGACAGTTTTTAGGGCACCTTTTCTAGCTCCTTCCTCACACCAAGAGGTAAGCAGTGTGGTTCTTCAAAACCGCTGCTCAGACATGCAGAGCATGGCCAAATCCTACTGCTGCTCCAGTCCAGTGAGAAGATGACCCTATGACTTGGGCCACCTGTGTGCGGGGTTGTGACTATAGCTCCCAGTGTATCTACACCTGGTGCTTTGTCACTTACCTGTCACCACAGGACTTTGAGGTAGGTAAAAATAATAAAGTGGTATGGGTGATGTCTTTTGACTTGCGCATAAATTGGATTCATGTGACGCAGAGTTATGTAAAGTCCTCAGTCTCACTCTCTCTTCCAGAGTCATTGGAGTCCATGGCAAGAGAAAAGTCAAGATGACTGGTGATGGCTCAGGATGCAGTGGATGACCGTGGCATCTTCAATACCTAACCTAGCCAAGCTCTAAGCTCCGCAGCGCCTCCTTCAAAGGCCATCGTGGCTGTTGGAACAAATTGTTCTCATCTGCCCAATCCATCAGAGAAAATCTTCACATGCTTGCAGTAGAAATCTTCCTAATTCACTGACAGGTTTGAAACCCTTCAGTTATCCTCAACCTGGTTTAGCCCATCTGGCAGATGGTTTACCAGGGCATGGCTGCTGCACATGATACAGCTTCTTGGAACAACGGGTGAGAGTTGGGTGAATCAGGAGGACATCAAAGGTGAATGAGCAGTCCTGAAAAGGGCCTGGCAGCCCTCCACTGGAGGTACTAGTCTTCCCCAAACACCCTACACCGCACGAAGTTTTATTGCATTTAGGTAAATGGAAGACAGTGTTGGTGATGGGAAAGTCATGAGATGTACAAGTCTTCCATAGTAAGTGACTGTTCCTGTTGCTGTTTCTTACTCTATTCCTCCCAAAGACTCTCTGCCGCATCTAATAGTCTGTGTCTACTCTGGTGTTAAAGTCACCCAGAATTATGAGCTTGTCCTCTTTTGGCACAATCAGTGTATAATTGTGGCTTATAATCTGTTTTCCTATAATACCTGACAATAGTATTGTGAATAGCATTGAGGATAGATGAGGTGGGATCAGTTTTTAGCGATCATTGATTGCACATGCTGCTGGGAATTGTAATGTGAATGGACAATAATAGTAATCAAAATTTAGACAATCATTCCAGCTCTGTATAGTTCAGTGTTTTAAATTCTATTGTTTCTTATAAAAAGGTGAATGTTGTAAGCTAATTATTCCAAATCCCCATCAATAAATCAATACTGGCACATGAATTTTGTCATATAATTTTAATAAAATTATTTATGTAGACAGGGCCCCCAAATATGCTAGAGATGATCCTGGCATGTTTATGGAGAAGGGTTTGCCTGAACACAAAGGACCACTTCTTTGTGAGAGACTCAGGTGAAGGAAGAGATTGTAGGGGAAGACATTTGGGTAATGTGAGATGAGGAAATGAAAAAAGAGTGTTTTCTATGACCTGCCTCAAAAAAAGTTTTTTTCAAATATGAGGCAATATTGATGGCTGAGGGGGCAGCTAGGTGGTGCAATGGATAGAGCACTGGTCCTGAAGTCAGGAGGACCTGAGTTCGAATCCATCCTCAGACCAAACACTTGACACTTACTAGCTGTGTGACCCTGGGCAAGTCACTTAACCCCAATTGCCTTAAAAAAAATATCGTTGGTTGAGAGGGTGGATGTTGGGGAAGGAGCTATGTGAGGCTTGAGGAGGGATTAAAAAGTTTTGGAAAAGTGTTACGATGGGATAGTGAATCAACTTTGGAGGCATAAAAAGGATTGCCTTGCTGTCCTAAGGGCCCCCTTTAGATAAGTAACATAAATTTGTAGAGGACCCAGTCAACATGCTCTAGTGATTTTCTCCAGCTTTGTTCAGCAGCTTTGAAATAGGAGTGAAGACAACAGATGGTGGTAGTAATCCAAGTCTGGGGCTTGGCAAGGCATGGTTGGAGAAAGGACAATGGGGAAACAGATTCTAGAACAGAGGAGAGTGGGGAGTTCAATTGGTTCACCAAGAGGTCAAGATGGGGAAGGGAGGAGAGTGTAGTTAGTTCAGGAAAAGAACCAAGGAGTGCTGGGATTGATCATCGTGAAGAGGAAGAACAGGATTAGGGAAGCATGAGACAGAGGAAGGCAAAGAATGCGACAAGGTTATGATCAAATATAGACATTTCCAAGTTCACAAACATGGAGGTGGAACCTTCATGGGTGATGGCAAGATCAAAAGTATGTCCATCTCTGTGGGTAACTGAAGTGAGGCGGAGGAATAAGTCATGGGGATTGAGTAGATTGTGGAACTGGGAAATTAGGGCATTGGAGAGAATACCGATATGTATGTTGAAGTTATCAATACGATGACTATATCAAATTATCAACACGTATGTTGATATTGATATGAAGTCTCCTGATACGAGGACAGGAGATGGGGTGGAAAGTATGGCTGCGTGCCAAGCACTGAGCTCATCAAGCACAGTGGAAGGGGTAGATGAGTCTGGACATGGGGCAGGGCTGTGGGGGAGCAGCCTGGACATACAGAACTGTGCAGTGAGGGATGGGGGATGGGGTGTGTTCGATGACAACCAGCTAGAGGAATCACTGAGATGGGGAGCATCTGAGGGGCTGGGAGCATGCTAAGCATTGAGAAATGAATTCAGCGGAGCTTGAGTGGCTGGAGAGGTCTGTTGAGGGGCAGATAATTAGGCTGCTCAAAACTCTGCCTTAGGCAAGTCAGGGAAGGTGGGGCTATTGTGTCCCATGAGGTGCAGGAGGACCACTGCACAGCAGGTAGGAGCTGGCAAAGGTACAGTCTGGGAGAGTCTGGTCAGTAAGCAAAAACTACCAGTTCAAGGTGGGTCAGATGTGGGAAAGGCCTCCAGAGAACTGGTCTTTGGAGCAAGGAAACCAAAGACCGGATGCCTCCCTCGAGGGCTGACACAGGGCTCCCTGGGAAGTCTCTTCAAGAACTAGGGAGCTAGGGAACAGACCCATTTCTTGGCAAATCTCTCAAGTCAACAAGCATTTTTTAAGCACCTACTGTGTGCCAGGTACTATGCTAAGTGCCGGGGATACAAAGAAAGGAAGAAAATCCTCCTTCCAAATCCTTAAATTCCTAAATCATGGGACAATTAGAGGCAAAGATAAAACAGATGATGTCAGGGAAATACCAAATAAGATTCATCCTAAGATGAAGTCACTAATATCAAGACTCTTGGCTGGGAGTCAGAGAATGAGTTTTCCATGGGATGAACTTGGGGGAGAGAGGCCTGGTACAGTGGAAAAGATGAGTCAAAGGCCTTGGGCTCAAATCACAACTCTGCTCTTTACTAGCTCTGTGCCCATTCCTGGGGAAGGGGGAGGATCCACTGCCAGCTGGAAGGAGGACCAGCCCATGAGCTACATGTCTATGGAGCTTTGATCTCCCATCTCTTGCATTGACCTGTCCTTGCTCCAATGACCTGCTTCATGAGTTTCTCCCTCTGGGACACGAGCTTTGTGTCGGGCATGAAGGATGAGAGGAGAGAAACACGTTTCATGAAAGGATATGCCTCTTCCAAAGTTGAATCCATGAGCCTGTGACTCATTTCTCTATTGATCAAAGGTTTGAAAAAGCTTTTTGCTTACCACAACCCATGAAGCAGTCAATCAATCAATAAGCATTTCTTAAGCACCTACTATGTGCCAGGGGAGTAGGGAGTTCAGGGAAGAAGACTAGTTAACCTCTGGTATGAGGGCTGCTGAGCCCCTTTCAGGGCTGTTCATCCTTCTCTGCTGTGCACCTGATTCACCCGATTCACCTTTGGCTTCGGGAAGCTGGAGCATGGGCAGCAGTCACACTTTGGTAAACTGTTTCAGCAGATGGGCTAAACCAGGCTGAGGGTACCTGAGGGGTGTCACCGTTGGTGAGTTGGGGTGATTTCTACCCCACGCATGTAAAGACGTCCCTGGCAATTGTGAGACATGGGAGACAATGGCACAGGACCATCTAGCATGGCCTGCCTTCATAAACGAAGGTGCTATGCTCTCTGAGCAAAAAGACTGGCAGTAGCTCAAAGGAAACATGAGCTGTGCAAATTTAGAGACATCTTCTCTCTGAATGTTCATGTGGATGATTTGTGTCCAAACAGGGGCAGAGTCCTCCAAGCTCTTATTAGTCTGATCAGCCACAGTTGGACACACTGGACCTCGACCCCGACATAATGATGTCATTTTGGTCCTCTTTGAGCATGAAGGACACACACACGCACACACACACACACATACACACACACACACACACACACACACACACACTACATGGACATTGTGGGAATTTGTCTTGCTTGACTATACATGTTTATACCAGGAGCTTTGTTTTTCTTGCTTTCACAATAGGAGGTGGAAAAGAGAAGACAGATTTTCATTTGCAAAAAAATAAAATTCAATTTAAAAAAGTAGATGTAAAAAGATATTAATAAAACTTTATTTTGAAAATAAACAAAAATGCTATGAGGCAATAACTTTTAGCTATGGTTGCAAAAACGGTTTCTGGCCTCCCCTGAGGTCTTCCAAGAACTCTGTCACTGAGGAAACTCTTCCATTTACAGCTTTCACAACTTTATTTGGCTATGATTCATTTCCAGAAGGAGCCAAATCTTTCCATGAAGAAGCCACAGCTAAAATGTGCCACCTTTGTTTCCTGCTCCACAATAAGACTGGGCAATCAAAGCTGGCAGAGACCTAGGAAATCAACCAATCCAAACCTCATGCAGAGAGAAAGTGAAAATGCCCCAAGGATGCCCCTCACAGAGCTATTGTGGGAAAAATGCTTGGCTAATGCTAGAAGTCTGACAAGTCATCTATTATTTGCATGATGTCTTGCTTTAGACCTAACTCTCTTAGTCAATTCTATTAAACAAAAACTTTTATTAAGAGTAGGAGGTACCCCTTAAGCTGAGCCCTGAAGGGGGTATGGATGGTAAATATAGATAGGAATTGCAGTGATCTGCTGGAGTGATTCTCCACCTGGGACTACATTTCTTGGATACCCTCATTTGCCGGGTATCAAAAATTGATATATACTTTTTTTATCTGTTGCTTTAGACTATAATTGAACAGTCTGTTTTCTGGTGTTTGCCTAACACATGAGCATCTACTTTATTTGCAGTTCTTTGCTACTACAAAAAGTGCTGCTACAAATATGTTGGTGCATATAGGATCTTTCTTTTCCCCTACTGATTTCTTTGCCTTATATTCCTAGCAGTTGGATCTCAGGGTCGAAGGATAATGACATTGTAGTCACTCTATCTTCTCAATACCAAGTTAATTGCCTTCCAGAATGATTGGGTCAATCAATTCCCAGCTCCATCAATAATGCATTAATGTGCCTATCAGTCAGCCCTGTCTACCACCTGGCAATGGTGGCTCAGAGTACATGACTACCTCTGTCTTTGTATTATTTCCTGAACTTAGGTGAATGAGTATTCTAATATTAGAATGACCAAGCAACTGTATGAGTTCAGGAGATACTGAGACCCATCAGAGGTTCCATCAGTAACTGGCATCAGGAGCAGTAGCCACAGGAGTGAGGAGGTGACCAAGCTACAACTTGAAATGAAGGGGTCAGGTAGTGACTGGGTAAGCATTACAAGGTGTGGACTCTGGAGAGATTGTAGGGTGGCAGTGAACGTCCAAGTTTAGTAGCATCTGAGCCCATTAAGGCTCAGCACAGCACAGTGGCTGAGCAACCTGCTTAACCCAGCTCAGTAATAGATTGCCCATCCAGCAGAAGCACCATATCCTACAAGGACCCAACCCAGCTGAGCAGCGGACTGACTTGGCCATCACCAATGTACATCCTTCCAAAAATGTTATAAGGATCTAGCCATACCAGATCTCAAATTATATTATAAAGCAGCAATCATCAAAACTACTTGGTACTGGCTAAGAAATAGACTGACGGATCAGTGCAATAGGTTAGGTACACAAGACACCGTAGTCAATGACTATAGTAATCTATTGTTTAATAAACCTGAAGACTCCAGCTTCTGGGATAAGAACTCACTATTTAACAAAAACTCCTGGGAAAACTGGAAAACAGTATGGCAGAAACTAGGCATAGACTAACAGCTTACCACTATGCCAAAATAAAGTCAAAATGGCTACATGATTTAGATATAAAGGCTGATACTACAAGCAAACTGGGAGAGCAAGGACTAGTTTATCATCAGATTTATGGAGAATGGAAGAATCTATGACCACACAAGAAATAGAGAACATTATGAAATGCAAAATGGATAATTTTGATTACATTAAATTGTAAAGTTTTTGCATAAACAAAGCCAATGCAACCAAGATAAGGAGCGAAGCAGAAAACTGGGAAAGCATTTTTACAACCAGTGTCTCTCTGATAAAGTCTTCATTTCTAAAATATATAGAGAACTGAGTCAAATTTATAAGAATACAAGTCATTCCCCAACAGATAAATGGTCAAAGGATCTGAACAGTTTTCAGATGAAGAAATTAAAGCTATCTATAGTCATGTGAAAAAATGCTCTAAATCGGGGCAGCTAGGTGGCACAGTGGATAGAGCACCGGCCCTGAAGTCAGGAGGACCTGTGTTCAAATCTGGCCTCAGACTGAACACTCGACATGTACTAGCTGTGTGACCTTGGGCAAGTCGCTTAGCCCCATTGCCTCACTAAAACAAACAAACAAACAAAAGAAAACAAACAAACAAAAAAAATTGCTCTAAATCACTATTGATTAGAGAAATGCAAATCAAAACAACTCTGAGATATCACATCACACCTATCAGATTGGCTAATGTGACAAAAGAAGAAAATGATAAATGCTGGAGAAGATGTGGGAAAACTGGAACATTAATGCATGTTGTTGGTGGAGTTGTGAACTGATCCAACCATTCTGGAGAGCAATTTGGAACTATGCCCAAAGGGCTATAAAACTGTGCATACCGTTTGACCCAGCAATGCCACTTTTAGGTCTGTATCCCAAAAAGATCATATAAATGGGAAAAGGACTCACATGTACAAAAATATTTATAGCAACTCTTTTTGTGGTGGCAAAGAATTGGAAATTGAGGAGATGCCCACCAGTTGGGGAATGGCTGAACAAGTTGTGGTATACAAATGTAATGGAATACTATTGCTATAAGAAATGATGAGCAAGCAGACTTCAAAAAACCTGGAAAGACTTACATGAACTGATGCTGAGGGAAGTGAGCAGAACTAGGAGAACATTGTACACGGTAATAGCAACATTATGCAGTGATCAACTATGATAAACTTAGCTCTTCTCAGTGATGCAAGACTCATGATGGAAAATGCTCTCCACATGCAGAAAAAGAACTATGGAGTCTGGAGATCGAAGCATATTATTTGCCCCCTCCCCCTTCTCTTTGTTTCTTCTTTCTCATGGTTTCTCCCATTGGTTCTAATTCTTCTTTACAACATGACTAATGTGAAAATAGGTTTAATATGAATGTACATGTTGAGCCTATATCAATTTACATGCTATTGTGGGTTGGAGGGAGGGCAGAGATGGGGAGAAAATTTGGAACTCAAAATCTTCTGGAAGTGAATGTTAAAAACTAAAAATAAATAAATAAATTTATTTTTTTTAAAAAAAAAGTGTTATAAGGACTAAACGAAGAGGGAAAGGGACTTCCAGGGCCAGGACCCAAGAGATCTCCCTTTGCTGCACATGTTCTCTATCTGTATCTCACTAATATTTGTACTTTCATTTTGAGCCCATTTTCCCTAGGTACCTTGTATGTCCCAAGTAAATCTCTAAAAGTTAATGTAGTTTAACTGCTTGAGGGACAATGGATAGTTCACTGGTGGAGACTTGTGACCAATAGTACCAGAAACCCACTAGTCAGTCAATCAGTCAATAAGAATCTATTAAGCACCTACTAATGTGTGAGGTATTGTGCTAATCCCTGGATGTATAAGGAAAGTCAAAAGGCAGTTCCTGCCCTCAAGGAGCTCACAATCCAATGGGGGAGACAATGAGCAAACAAATGTATACAAACAAGATATGTATAGGATAAATATTGTTGTCCTTTATTTCAGTCTTGTCTGGCTCTCTGACCCTCTGGAGTTTTCTTGGCAAAGATACTGGAGTGATTTGCCATTTTCTTCTCCAGCTCATTTTACAGATGAGGAAACTGAGGCAAATAGGGTTAAGTGACTTGCCAAAGGTCACACAGCTAGTAAGTGTTTGAGGCTGGATATAAACAAAGGTCTTCCTGATTCTAGGGTGGCACTCTATCCACTGCACCACCTAGCTACCCCAACCCCAAACTGGGGAAATTGGGTCGACCCATCAGGAGCATAATGGATAAGTCTCAATCTGAAAAAATCATCTTCCTGATCAAGGAATCACCCCTGCCAGGTAAGTATTAGGATAAGTAGTAAATAACTAATGGAAGGAAGATTATATAATTAAGAGGGGTTGGGAAGGCTTTCTGTAGAAGATGAGATTTTAGTTGAAACATGGGAAGTCAGTAGGTGGAGATGAGGAAGGAGAGCATTGGGGTTATGGAGGACAGCCAGAGGGAATGTCCAAAGCCTAGAAATGGAGCATCTTGTTTATGGAACAGAAAGGAATCCAATGTCACTAAAAAGTAGAGCATGTGTGTGGTGTAAGGTATAAGGTGTATAAGGATATAAGGTGTAAGAAACTTGGAAAGGTGCTGGTTGGGTTAGATTTTGAAAGGCTTTGAATGTCAAACAGAGGATTTTGTATTTGATCCTAGAGGTTATAGAAAACCACTGGAAATTATTGCAGGGTATGTGTGTGTGTGTGTGTGTGACATGGTCAAACCTGAACTTTAGGAAAATTACTTTGACCTGACTGAATGGAGGATAGACCAGAGTGGGGTAAGATGTGTGCCAGGCAGATGAACCAGCAGGCTATTGTAATAGTCCAAGTGTGAAGTCATAAGGGCCCACGCAAGGGTAGTAGCAATAATAGAGGAGAGAAGGGAATATATTCAAGAGAAGTTATGAAGGTGGATTCAACGGGCCTTAGCAACAGATTGGATTGTGGGGGGAGGGAAGGGAAAAGATAGTGAGGAGTCAAGGATGATGCCTATGTTGTAAGTCTTGGTGACTGGGAAGATGGTGGTGTCCTTAACAGTAATAGGGAATTTTGGAAGTGGGGAAGGTTTAAAGGGAAAGATATTGCCTTCAGTTTTGGACTTGTTGAATTTAAGATGTCTAGTGGATTTCCAGTTCTAGATGTCTGAAAAGCAATTGGAGATGTGAAATGGGAGGTTAGTGGAGAGATTGGAGCTACAGGTGAAGAATCATGGATTTCATGGGAGTTGATGAGATCACTAAGTGAAATAATATAGAAGGAAACAAGAAGATGTCCTAGGACAGACCCTATGGGACACCCACGATTAATGGGCATGACCTAGGTGAGTATCTAGGACTGAGAAGGACTGGTCAGATAGGTAAAAGAAAAATCAGAAAGGAGTGGTGTCCCAAAACCCAGAGACAAGAGAGAACTAAGGATGAGTGACAGTATCAAAGGCTGCAGAAAGGTCAAAGAGAATGAGGATTGAGAAAAGGCCATTGGATTTGGCAATTTGGAGATCATTGGAAACTTTGGAGAGAGCAGTTTGATTGAATGATGAGGTCAGAAGTCAGATTGTAGGGGGTTAAGAAGAGAGTTAGAGGAGAGGAAGTGGAAATTGGGAGAGACAGACTTCTTAAGGAGTTTTGCCACAAAGGGCAGAAGAGATATGGAACAACAGTTAGCAAGGATGGAAGGATCAAATGATGGATTTTTGAGGATAGGAAAGGTTTGTAGTAGTAGAGAAAGAGCCAGTAGTCAAGGAGAGATTGAAGATAAGTGATAACAAGGGATAATCTGTTGGAGGAGCTGGAATGGAATGGGATCCCCTTGTACAGGTAGAGGGGTTTGCCTTGGCAAGGAGGAGGGTAATCTCTTCATGTGAGAGGAGAAAGAGAAGGGATAGGGACAGGTGATATCTGAGTGATATGAGATGAGGAATAGGAGAGAAGAGGGAGCTCTTAGCAAATATCCTTGATTTTTTCTGTCATATGTGAGAGGCTTGAGAAGGGATGAAAAGGTTTAGAAGAGCCTCTGTGGAGAGTAGATTTTGATAACCAAAGTGTAGAAGAATTGCCGAGCAGCAGTAAGGTCCCAGTTGAAGGTATGCAGCATAAATTTGTAGCAGACCCAACTCAGAATGGTTATATGATTTTCACCACCTTCATTCAGCAGCACATGAGTAGGAGCCAAGGCAGCAGATGACAGAAGTAATCCAAGACTGAGGCTTGTAAGAGCATAATCAGCAATATTATAAGGGGGCTGGGACACAAGACAAGAGAACAGTATAGAGTTCAATTGGTTCAACAGAGGATCGAGATGGGGAAAAGAGGAGAGAGTGGCTAGTGCAAAGGTGATAGCCTAGCAGAGAACTGAGGGGCTTAGGAATTGGAGGTCATAATGGGGATGAAGAATAGAATTTGGTAAGGAAAGGCAGAGGGAGAGGTGAAAAGCCAATAGATTATGGTGAGATAAAGGAATTTCAGAGTCCTTGAAGATGGAGGTGGTGCATTTGTGGTAATGGCAAGGTAATTGAAGGTGTAAACATCTTTGTGTGTGGATGAGATAGGGTAGAGGAATAAGTCATAGGAAGTGGGTAGGTTGAAAAACTGAATGGTTAGAGTGTTTGAGGCAGTATATTATGTTGAAGTCCTCTAGCATGAAGGCAGGAGTTGGGGAAGAGAGAAAGATATGAGCCATCTTGGATGATGAGCTCACTGAAGAAGGAAGGGCAGAGTCCTAGAGGTTCAGAGACAACAGCTACCAGGATTTTGATTGGGTGGACAATGCAGATTGCATGGTCCTCAAAGGAGGAGAGGTTACTGAGTGATGGAAATAGAGAACCTGAAAGTGGCAATGGGGAGCAAGGAATATTCCAACTTCCTTCCTCAACCAGTGAGTCAAAGGGAATGAGTGAAAGTGCAGTCAGTACTGACATGGGTGGCCAAGGAGGCTGGATCATCAAGGTGAGACAGGTCTCAGTTGCTAGAAGATGAAAAAAATGAGAGAGGAAAAGATTTATGATAGAGGTAAGTTTGTGACTATGGAACAAGCATTACAGAAGGCACAGTAGAAGGCGAGATTGGGTTGAGACTTTGTGGTAGGAAGGTTGAGGGGGCTTGGAATAAAGAACAGGATGGTAGTGAATGGAGTTTGGATGATAACCTGAAAGGCTTCAGAATCACTAGGATGTGAAGAGTATGACCAGATGTATGTTTATCATTAAGTGGAAGATACCTCTCTTCTTCTAAGAGAAGACTGGAGATCATCGGGAAACAGGTAGATAGAACACAAGATAAAAAGCACAGGGTTAGATGAAAAGCCCCAGTTTTTCCTCTCCCCTTCCCTCTGAAGGTTGGAGACCAGGCAAGAGAGAGTGCAGCAGGAGACAGAAGTTCCTCTCCCCATAGATTTCCTCTTCCTCTTCCTTCAAGGGTCACATGTCAGATGGAAGGTTGTGCCTTACCTCTCCAGAGATCAGGCAAGTGCAGTAGAAGTCCTGTGGCCAGGGGAAGATGGAAATCAGGTCCTGGGATGCCTTTCCTCTTCCTTTGTGCAGGAGGAAATGGAAAGGTTACCTCAGGGTTATTTAACCCTTAGTATCCTGAGGAAAGTAGTAGTAATTGTCCCTTGGCAACTCCACTCTGCAGGGAGGGTGCTTAATTTGGGGGAGTGACTCCAGGAGAAATGCTACATCTGAGGGGCTTATATGATAGAATCTGGGGGTCTGTCCTTTACATTTTCAAGGACCTACTGGGGATATTCTCTGTCCAGAACTCTTGATCTTGAACATTCCACTAAGTAGAGATCACTAGAGAAAAATGAGTAATTTTTGTTTTGGACTGTAATTGAACAGCCACTGGGCCATCTCCAGTCATCCTGATGGATATCTGGCCACTGGACCCAGATGGCTCTGGAGGAGAAAGTGAGGCTGGTGACTTTGCACAGCCTTCCCTCACTCAAATCCAATTCAATCTCAAGTCATGTCATCATCGCTCTGATGTCATGGTCCTCTTTGAAAAGGAAGGACAAACCACACAATCCCAACCACAACTGAACAGATTGTTTTGAGATGTGTTTCCTTACGAGTCAGACCAGTTTCTTTTGCTTGCCTAAATGCATGTTTACTGATGTCTTTACTGATACATGATACTGATAACAAATGCACCCATTTGTTCAACATCACCCAGCTACTTTAATTGTCCTGGAGAACACTAATAGAGCTGCTAAATGTTTGCTTTTTTCTTTTCTTGATTTTAAGTAGACCTGGACTACTTGCCTTATTGCAATAACAGGTTTAAATAGCTTTTGTAAGATCCTTATAAACTGTAGGTCTATAGGACAAGCTTTTCCTTCTGCTCTAGAGACTCAAGTAAGTAACCTTAAGCACTTACTCCTTTCTTTAGAAGTTTCTGAGTTTGTTTTCCTTTAAGTCAACCTGCTTGTTCTCATGAGTGTAAGTAGGGAACTCCATTTGGATTGCTTTGCATTGGCGGAATCCTGTGGGGATTTCCAGGCGCTCCATGGTACCCAAAATATATATGTGGCCCTCAGGGAACCATTTTGGCAAGCCCACTATGGAAAGTGACACCTGGGGATGTACAGCCAGACTTCTACTTGTTAAATGGAATAATGAAAGAATTTTTACCCAGAACAATTTGGTTTCACACCTTAGGATGAGGTTACTTCCTGACGACTTTCAGGTCCTTAATCTCTGTGGGGAAAGCCCTAGATTTTATGGCCAGACAGGGGAACCTGAAGCCTAGAGGCCACATGTGGCCTTCTAGGTCCTCAGGTTCGGCCCTTTGACTGAATCCAAACTTCACAGAACAAATCCCCTTAAGAAAAGGATTTGTCCTGTAAAAATCGGACTCGATCAAAAGGCCGAGATTTCCTCTGACATTGGAAGCTTGGTTTTCTTTTCTTTGGCGCTTCTGGGTTGGCAAAGGCCTTTGTGAGACAGGAAGTAACCTATAGCAACTTTGTAAAAAGATAACCTTTTGTTAAATTATATCACTATGTATGGGCGTAGGGGGACAATCAGGGCTAAGTGACTTGCTCAGGGTCACACAGCTAGTGAGCATCTGAGGCTGGGTTTGAACTCAATCCAATGTGCCATCTAGCTGCCCCTGTTGCTATGTATTTTGAAAGAAAAGTGGTAACTGATGAGAACTTGGTAAAATGCTAAGTTGTATTGACATAAATTAGGCAGCCAGGTGGCTCAGTACATAGAGCAGACTCAGGAAGACTTATCTGGCTTCAGACACTTACTAGCTGTGTGGCCCTGGGCAAGTCACTTAACCTTGTTTGCCTCCCTTTCCTCATCTGTAAAATGAGCTGGAGAAGGAAACGGCAAACCACTCCGGTATTTTTGCCAAGAAAAACCCAAATGGGGTCATGGAGAGTTGACACAAATGAAAATGAATAAAAATCAACATGTATTGGGAAGTTGTGGGAGGCATGTTCATTTCCTGATGTGAACTGCACTACATTGATTTTTTCTGAGATTCTTTAGAATGGGTATGCCAGAGCCAGCTTGCAAGATCTAATTGTGAAATTTTCAGCGTGAGCATTTATACTTCAGAAATCAGCAATGGCTGTAAAACAGGGATAGCTTTATTATTTTGTTGATTGCATGGGCTTAAGAAAATGTTAAGTACGAAGATTAAATTTTAAAGGGTCTGTGCAGACATTCAGGGGGGAATGTCTGGGCCCCCCTCCCCCATCCACCCCAGAGCCCAGTTGTTAAACATTACTAGCACACCTCTGCGTGGCTCCATAAACTTTGCTTGAGCTCTGAAGGAGTGCAATGGAAGGCTCAGGGAATGAAGGCATAGCCAGATTGGGGTCCTGGTGACTGCAGACTGATAATGATAATAATAAGCTTCTTATTATTAGTTTAACTGGTAGTTATATGGTGCTTTAAGACTTGCAAAATGCTTTACATTCACAATCTCTTTGAGCTTCACAACATCCTTACTCTTTAGTACGCTGCACCGGGGGAAGGTACTGGATAAGCATAATGTTTAAACCTCCCCAAAAAATAGAATGGATTTGGAATTTGGGGCTATGGAATTTGCCAAAAGCACTCCAAGTAGCAAATGTTTAACTAGGGGGAGACTATGAGGAAGGCATTCCACACTCCCCACCTCAGTTAATCAGTGTAGGGACTGAAGAACCTCTAGATGTATAAACAAGGTCTCCTTATGAGGCGTGAACCTTTTTGACTGGTTCGAGGAGGGAATAACCCAACAAAATAGCCTCCCTTTGGGAGACCTTGATTAGCCAGATTGAATTTCAGCAGCGGTTAGTCAGTCAGTAAACTAGACCAAGTGAAAGAATCCACATGCAGGCCCCTGAAATGGAATTTTTCCTGGGAGGGGGAGAGGCAGGAGAAAGTCTCTCTTTTTCTCTCTTCTTCCTCCCTTCTGCCCCCTAATGACTACATCACTGAACATAATAATATTAGTAATAAATAACTAGCATTTACACAGCAATTTAAGGTTTTCAAATATTTTACATGTGTTATCCCATTTGATCCCCCCTTCCACTCCTCATTTTATAGATGAGAAAACCAGGAGTGTTTGAGGTCAAATGACTCCTCTAGAATCACATAGCTACTAAGTGTCTGGGGTAGGATTCGAACTCGTCTTCCTTCCACCAAGTCCAGCACTCCACCTACTGCACCACCTACCTGAGGTGAGAAGGGACCTGTAGGAGTCAAGGCATACAGCCATGAGCAAGGGGAAATACTGAGGACAAACAGATTGTCACTCAAGAAAGGAGAGGCTGTACTCATGAGCCCAGAGAGACATACTAAAGGACACAGACAGACAGACTGATCCAGAAGGACACAGAAAGCCACCTGAAGGGGAAAGTAACTTCAAGGCATATCAGCCCTTGGACAGAGAAGAATGCCAGCTATAGACTCAAGAACAAACTTCCCATGACCAGCTGTATTTACCCTTTGACCACTGTGTTCCCTGCAGAATTCTCTTCAGATTGCCACCGTTATATTGTTCATTTAAGCCCACTTTGGCCCTGGATTCTGTGTACACTTGTGGGAGAGTGTGACCCAGGCTTTGTAGGGAAAATATTTTATGCTAACTCTTTTTTCTACAACTTTTCAATAAATCTCTCTCCTAAAAAGTGAATTAATCAACTGGTTGATTGTTAGTGGAAAGGACAAGTAAGGGTGTCCATGATCTGTGGGTGCTAGAAACCCAGCCCCTCAGGGTTATAGCTAGAACCCTGAAAGGAGAAGTAATCAGCCTCCGTCTGGTGGCCCAACCTACCTACCTGAGCATGGCTGGGGAAGTGGTCCCAACTAAGAGATGGAGGTAGAGAGGCGATTCAGGCCCAGAGGGCAGCCTATCCGAAGACACAGAAGCAGGGGACAGAATGTTGAGCTTGGGTCGCACCTAGTAGGACAATCTGGCTAGAATGTAATAAGTGATGAAAACAATAATAGTTACAATTTATTAAACATCTACTATGTGTCAGCCACTGTGCTAAGTGTTTCAAAAACACTAGCTGATTTGATCCTCACAACCCTGGAAGGTAGGCGTTATTATTATCCTCATTTTACAGTTAAGGAGACTGAGGCCAACAAAGATTAAGTGGTTTGCCCAGGGTCCTATAACTGTCATGTGTTGTCCTTTGTTTTTAAGAGGACCAATGCGTCATGAGGGTGATGTCTTGACTTGAAGGTGAATTGGATTGAAGCGAGGCAGAGTTGTTCAAAGTCATCAGCTTCACTCTCTCTTCCGGCCATTGAAGTCCGGTGGCAGGACAAAGTCAGGATGGGTGGCAATGGCCTGGGATACAGCAGATGACCTTGGTGTCTTTAATGCCTGACCAAGTCTAAGAACTCCACTGCAACTACTTCAGCCACCTTCTTGGCCTTTGGAACAAATTGTTCTCATCCACCCATTATGCCGGGAGGTAGGGGCGGGGAGTCTTCGAATGCTTAGGGCAGCTAGCCCCCTAACTCACTGATGGGTTTGAATCCTGTTGGTTACCCTCTGCATGGTTTAGCCCATTTGCCAAGACAGGATGGCCGCTGCATATGCTACAGCTTTTTAGACACAGGGGAGAGTCACACAGCTATGAGTGTCAGAGGCTAGATTTGAACTCAGGCCTTCCTGACTTCAAGCTTGGTGCTCTATCCACTGAATCACCTAGCTGCCTCTATTTGCCCTAAAATAGTTCAAGGGAGAAGGGTATTTTATTTTATTTTTTTGAGAAGGGTATTTTAGAAGGTGGGAGTTTGTAATTAGGGCTGAATAACGTTTGGAAGGATGGAGTAATTAGCTGAATTTTTTCTTCCTTTGGGATTCTCCTAGAAACTACCAGTTATTCACCTCACAGGTGAATAATTTAAGGTGTCAAAAACTGGGGGAAAACTTGAGGAGCTAGTTCTTTAGAAAAGGGACATCTGGACTAATATTGATAAACTTAACCCTTCCCAGCAATACGAGGATCTAAGACATCTCCAAAGGCCTCATGATGGAAAATGCTATCCACATCCAAGGAAAGAACTATGGAATTTGAGTGTAGATTGAAGCATACTATTTGCTATTTTTTTTCCTCTTCTGTTGAGTTTTGTTTCCTCTTTCTGGTGGTTCCTCCTGTTGGTTCTAATTTTTACTTACAATGTCACTAATGTGAAAATATGCTTAATAGGAATATATATGTATAGCCTGTATCAGATTGTGAGCTGTCTTGGGGAGGGTGGTGGGGAGGAAGGGTGAGAAAAATTTTAAACTCAAAAGCATATGGAAGTGATTGTTGATAAATTGAAATAAATTAATAAAAAAAAAGAAAAGGGATATCTTCTCAGTCATTCCATGAATGGGGAATGTTTTGGATTTCATACAAACTTACTCTTGAAAAATAGGTCCTGTTCATCCATCTGATTTTCCTTTTTGACAGAGTTACAGGTTCGCAGGTTGGGATAATGCTGCAAGAAATGTCTTTTTATTTGAGCAAAGCATTTTGCAAAGTCTCTTTTGATATC
This sequence comes from Vombatus ursinus, assembly GCF_900497805.2. Taxonomy (NCBI): domain Eukaryota; kingdom Metazoa; phylum Chordata; class Mammalia; order Diprotodontia; family Vombatidae; genus Vombatus; species Vombatus ursinus. Next base: position 333,900 of record NW_020950758.1, on the reverse strand, counting down.
CTGGTGGGGGACAGGATGCAATGTGGGCCATATGGTAATTCTGCTAGGTGAATTGACCAACAGCTGGATAATAGTGCCCAAAGAAAGGAAGCATCATGTAGTGAGGACTCAGTCAGAAAACCTGAATGTTAATCCCATTTACTGCCAGGGTCCCTGAAGCAGTAACAGTCAGTGATTACTGCCTCTAGCCACCTGGAGTGGGGGAGGGGGAGGCAACGAGAAAAGTCTCTAGAGGATCATTACTGTCCTTAGTTTCAATTCAACATGTCAACTGAAATTTTGAACAAATATTCTGAAAAGGAACATTGATCAGGGGCAGCTAGGTAGTGTAGTGGATAGAGCACCTGCCCTGGAGTCAAGAAGACCTGAGTTCAAATCTGGCCTCAGACACTTGACATTTACTAGTTATGTAACCCTGGGCAAGTCACTTAACCCCATTGCCTAGCCGAAAAAAAAGGCACATTGATCAGATTTCCAAATGGGGATCCAGGCTTATAAACAGGCTGGATGAGGCAGCTTTGATGGAGTGGAAAGAGCTTTGAATGTGGGATGAGGGGACCTGAGTTCTAATGCCGCTTCTGCTGCCATCTATCTGTGTGAGAGATGTCAATTCACTCTCGAGCCCCTCTCTGGGCTTTGGTTTCTGGTCCTGTGAAATGAGTTGGGGTGACTTGATGACCGTCAAGTTATGTGCCGGCTTCCGCCATTCTGATTTCTATTTTGAGTCCTGTATTTAGAATGAAGAGATTATAGCCCTGGGAAACAATTTGAAATGTAAGGAAAGTCACTAAACTGCTCATACCTTTAGACACAGAAGTCTCACTACTGGCCATATATACCCCAAGAAGGTAAAAGATAGCAGTTTTGGTGGTAGATAGCAAAGAGGTAGAAACAGAGTGCGAGCCTATCAACTGGGGAATGGCTGAACAAACTACAGTCTGTGAGGGTAAAAGAATATCACTGTGCTGTAGGAAATGGATAAAAGAATCCATCAAAGTTGAAGATAGGTATGAACTGCTGGAGTAGAAAGGCCACTGGATTTGGAGTCAGGGGGCTTGGGTTAAAATCCTGGTGCTGTTATTAACTCCTGATGTGCTGTGTATTGCCAACAAAATATATCAAGAAGAGATAGATGGAAAGAGAAATCGCATTTAAAATAACTTTAAGTAGTATAAAAAACTTGGGAATATGCCTGCCAAGATATATACAAAAACTATGTTAACATAATCACAAAACACTCCTTATAGGAATAAAGACAGATGTAAATAATTGGAGGAATATTGATTGTTCATGGGTAGGCTGAATCAATATAATAAAAATGATACTACCTAAATTAATTTACTTATTTAGTTCCATTACAGTGAAACTACCAAAAGATTACTTTATACAGCTAGAAAAGATGATAAAATTCATTTGAAGGAACTACGACTCAAGCACATGAGATAGTCTATACATAAATAACCATTTTAATCACTGTGTATGTCAAGCCCTGCTCTGAAAGTTGGGGATTCAAAGAAAAATGAAAGACAGCCTTTGCCCTCAAAGAGCTCACAGTCTCATGGGGGACGGGGAGAAGATAATGTGCAAATAACTATACACACACAAGCTACATACAAGATAAATGGGAAGTGATCAACAATTGGAAAATACTAGAAGTAAGATGGGTTGAAAAAGGTTTCCTGTAGAGAGTGGGATTTTAGCTGGGACTTGAAAGAAGCCAGGAAAGCTAAGTGGCAGAGATGGGGAGGAAGGGCATTCCATGCATGGAGAACCGTCAGTGAAAATGTCTAGAGTCAGGAGATGAGCATATTGTTCTAAGAACAACATGTAAGCCAATGGCACTGGACCAAAGATCACTGGACACATGGAGAGGGACAGAGTTCAATGTAAGAAAACTGGAAAAGCGTGTGTGGATAAGTTATGAAGGGCTTTGCATGCCAGAGGATTTTATATTTTATCTTAGAGATGATAGGGAGCCACTGGAGTTTATTGAGTAGGGAGTATGATACCTGTGCTTTCAGAAGATAATTTTGACAGCTGAGTGGATAATAGACTAGAATAGGGGGAGACTTGTGGCAGGGAGATCGACCAGCAGACTATTATAATAGTCTTGGATAGGGGTGATGAGGGCCTGTACTAGGGTGGTAGTAATATCAGAGGAGAGAAGGGGGTTTATGGAAGAGATGCTATGAAGATAGAATCAACAGGCCTTGGCAAGAGATTGGATGGCGGTGGGGAGAAGTGAGTGGGAGTGGGCAAGACTGAGGAGTCAAGAACAACACCTAGATTGCAAGCCTAGGTGACTAGGAGGATGATGGATAATAACAGAGAAATTTGGAAGGGGGAAGATTTTAGGGAACAGATAACAAGTTCACTTTTGGACACGTTGAATTTTTTGAGATGTCCAATAGGCAGTTGGAGATATGAGACTGGAGGTCAGCAAAGAGGTTAGGACTGAGTAAGTAGACATGAGAATCATCAGCATAGAGATGATAAAGGAATCCATGGGAGCTGATGAGCTCAGTACAAGAAAAAAAATGTAGAAAGAGAAGAGAAGAGATCCCAAAACAGAGCTCTGTGGGACACTCGTGGTTAGTGAGCTTGACCTAGGTGAGGATCCACCAAAAGAGACTGAGGATTCACATAGGTTGGGAAAATTGTAAGATAGTCTGGCAAAAATTAGGCATGGACCAATATCTCAAACATATACTAAGGCAAGCTCCGAATGGATACATAGAGGGTGACATTATAAACAATTTAGAGGAACAAAGGAGAAATTACCTGTCAGATCTGTGAGTAGGGGAAGAGTTCATGACCAAATAAGAGACAGAGAAGGTAGTAGGGGACAGAATGGACTATTCTAACTACATAAAATAATTTTTAAATGCACAAACAAAAGCAATGAAGCTAAAATTAGAAGAGAAGCAGGAAACTGGGGGTGATGTTTGCAGGAAGTTTTTCCAATAAAGGTCTAATTTCTAATATATACATAAAGAACTGACTCAAATTTATAAGCAATTTGAAATTATGCCCAAAAAGCTTTTAAATGGCATACCCTTTGACTTAGTGATAGCACTGCTAGGTCCATACCCCAAGGATATCAAAGAAAGAGGAAAACAACCCACAAGTACAAAAATACTTATAACAGCTCCTTCTGTGGTGCAAACCATTGGAAACTGGAGGGGGTATTGATTAAAGCATGGTTGGACAAGTTGCAGTATGTGAATGTGATGGAATACTATTGTGCCATAAGAAATAATGAATGGGATGGTTTCAGAAAAACCTGGGAAGACTAATAGGAACTGAGGCAAAGTCAAGTGAACAGGACCAGGTGAGCAGAACCAGACACCAAATGTATACAATTACACTGGTATTATAAGGACAAACAACTTTGAAAGACTTGGTCATTCTGATTCACACAATGACCAACCACAGAAACATGCTGTCCACCTCTAAAGAGAGAACAGATTGAGAAATATTTTTTTTGACCTGGCTAGTGCAGAAATTTGTTTTGCTATACATGTTTTTAACAGGTTGATTTTTCTTATTTTCTCAATGTGGAATGCAGGGAGGTAGAAGAAAGGAAATTCAGAAGTAAAAATAAAATTGAATTTTTAAAAACTACCTGGGTTACCTTGGGCAAGTCTTTTCCCTCCCCCACGTGCGTTTTCTTTCCTGTAAAAAGGAGTTAAACTAGGCGATGTCCAAAATCCCTTCCAGTTCAAGATCCGAGATGACAAACTAATGAATTAAGAGAACAATATACACCACCATGATGATGTCACTGAAAGGAGCACTAGAGGGAATCCAGACCCCAAAGAAGTCTAATGCCAATCTTGGTCCCAGAGGACACACCGTGAAATCCCCCTATCACCTTTCAGCAGGGAGGTGGGGCGCTACAGAGGCAGAAGGTTGCATACCTTGTTGCAAGAGTCACTGGATTGGTTGTTGTTTGCTTAATTCCCTTTGTTACAAAGGAAGGTTTAATCTTTGTGGGAATGGGGTTAGTGGTGGCTGTGCTTTATTCAGAAATGATAGTGACAAAGGCATCGATAAAATTTATTGAAAGAGAAATACTTGCCCAGGTACAAGATGGAGGCAGACCTGTCTGCCCAGCTTAGCAGTCATTCACGTGAAAACAGCCTCTAGAGATTTTAATGTCCCAATATCATTCTAAAAATGGATTTTTTATTGATCCCTTTGGTTTTTGTATCACCTACATTTTCCCAAATATGCCTAGCAGCAGAATTTTGGGGTCAAAGGGCATGGATGTTTTGGCCCCTTTATGTCTGTAATTCCAAATGACTTTCTCAAACGTTTGCACTAATTCAGAGTTCCAACAACCATGCATTAGTCAATGCACCAATGTCTTGATAGGGGTTAAGAAAAACTTGCCAGCACTGAGAGCTGTCCATTTCATGCTGCCATGCTATACAGGGACCTTTCCTTCAGGAGTAGTTTGGCCATCAAAGCCTGAAAGATTCCCTTCCAGCTCCGAAATTTCATGCCCTGGGTGTTGAAGTTGTAGGGACCAGAACGTACTCTACTTTCTTTTTGGGGAAGACATAGGGAATTGAAGGCAAAACTCGCTGATCTCAAGAGCCTTGGCTGTAGCAACATGAGGGCTGAGGAATAACATCTCCACTTTCCTTTTCTCCTCTCTTCTTTCCCAAATCCTGATTCACCAACACCCGTTAAGGGGGAGCTCTATTTAGGTGGTAGGCAAGTCTTTGAAACAAAAATAAGCCCAACTTCAACATGGGGAATCTTCCCCAGGAGCAGCAGTGTTGAACTCCCTTCTTCCTTCCCTCCCTCACCCCAACAAGCCAGCTGTACCCACTGGTACTCAAGTCAAAAGGAGTTCCCCAAGGGTCACAGATCCTGAGAGCCACCAGCAGGGGCAAATAATACGGGTGAGGGCTCTCCACCGAGCTAAGACAGAAGAGGAAAAGGAGGAGACAAAGGAAGGCAGAAAAGGCAAAGGAACTGGCGATGGTTAGCCAGTGAGTGAGAAGACCTGGTGGGGGGCCTAAGAATCCCAGATAAATGGGGATAATAACAGCACCTACCTTTTACCATTGTTAAGGATCAAATAAGATACTTGTAAAAAGTGCTTAGCACAGGGCCTGGCACATTGTAGGCATGACATAACTGCTTAATATAACCCTTGGCTTCCCCTAATGGCAGGTCTCCGAATATCTGAAAGGCTGTGAGGTGGAAGAAGGACCGGGCTTTGCCTTCCTTGACCCTAGCTAAAACATGGAGACAGGGAAGAACTCTGTGGAAAGAGCAGCAGACTTTACCGAGTACCTGGGTCTGCCACTTAGTATTTGTGACCTTCGTCAAGTCACCCAAAGTCTTTGGACCTCAATTTTCCATTGGATTGAATGACCTTCCAGGTCTAAATTTACCATCCTATGGCCTTGGAATAATGGGTGGACATTAGAGAGGCAGACTTCAGCTAGATGTGAGGCAAACTTTCCTGATGATTGGACTTGTCCACAAGCTGCTCTTGGAAATAATTGAAGTCTCGTTAGTACAGGTCCTTGTGTGGACACTGGGTGATCGGTCTTGTTAGAGATGTTATAATTGTTGGTTGAGCTTCGTGACTTCTGAAATCCCTTCTTGAGATTGTATAACAAGGGAGAGGAGAAAAGGGGGAGACAGGAGGGGCCCTTTCCTTTACTATTCTTCTTCCTCCACCCCCACCCCCCACCCCGGGGTAGCAGTCAGTGGATGTTAAGTTTGAATCTGGACCACCTCTGCTTCATATCTGTGGGCCTTTGAGCCAGGTGGTCCCATAACCGAGTGCTGACTTGCTCTAAGTGACAAAGACCTGAGGGTCAATTTCCATAAATTTTGTGATGACAACTGTATTCAAGCACATGGCTCTTAGCACATAAGAATGTAGGAAATGATTTTTCATTCATTTATATATGAAGGGCTATCACATGGAACATGGATCAGACATGTTCGATTTGGCACCAGAGGGTGGAACCAGGGACAAGAGGAAGCTGCATAGAGACCAAATTTCAGTGGGATGTCAGGAAAAACTTCGTAATGATGAGAGCTGTCCCAAAGTGCAATGGGGCTGCCTAGGGAGGTGGTAGCTTTCCCCTCCTTGGTGTTCTTCCAGCTGAGGCCATTTGTCTGTGTGCTGTGTGGGGAAGAACTCCTTTTAGGGGTATGGGTTTTACTAGTTTAGTGTTGAGGTCCCTTCCTCAGATTTTATGCTAGGCTGTCTGAGATGGCACAGTTATCACTTGTCCTGCCTAGAACCTGGCAGGAAGCCATAAAAAACACACAGAATTTGAGTGCAAAAAATAAATATAAAATTTATTAAAACACCCACAATATTTTAAAGATATCAGGAGTAATACAGTTCACAAACCAGCTGTTTGTGTAAATCATAATAAAATACAAATCAAAAAAAAAAAGGATTCATACTTGCAATATTTAGGCACCCGAAAAATAAATTTAATGAAACACTGAGGGGAGGGGAGGGCAGGAGGTGGCTTTAATAGAAAGGGAGGTAGGAGAGAACAAGGTCAGGTAGGGGATAAACAAAAAAAAAAGGGCAGGGGAAGGAAAAATATTAACCAAAAAAAGATAAAAATTATACAAAATAAAATTATCAGCATAAATTTACTGTACTAATAATATCTACAGTTTAATAATACACATCCTATTGCCTTGAGACATTGCAAACTCTACCATTCATCAACCAACCCCAGATAAACTTCATTTCAAGTAACCACGGTCACAGAGTCTAGACGGAATCTTCAAGTATGGCTGGGAAGTTCACCTCCATAGGAAGCCAGGTAACCAAACAGGAATTCAAAGAGAGAGAAAATGAGATTCACCAACAAGCTACAGCTCAAGACCACTCTACCGCATCACTCTGCCACAGTCCAACCTGGTCTCATTTCTTTTTGATTTGAAGTCATGAAAAAGAAATGGCATTAGCACCTCTCATCCCCAAAGGGGAGAAAAATAGAGGCATTCAAGAAGACACGCAATTAAAAAAAAAAAGTTTTGAAAGCAGAAACCAACGAAATAGTATTTCTGTCCTTTTCTTCTATATTTAGATTTCCATGTGAAGAATGGTGAGTTATCCCTGAATGATGCTAGAATGAGAAAAAATGGCCAAAATAATTAAAACCACTATTTAAAAGTATCCCTGATATTAGAAGAGAAAGAAATGAGAAAGTGGGCCAAATTGTTCCCAGATTCTTAGGCAAAGAACATTGAAAAACCTGGGCTTTCTGTTGGACAATCTTTGCTTAAGGGGAAAGAAGTGCCCATTATTTGGACTGTACTGTTCCTTCTACCTGTGGAAACTCTTGGCTAGGGGTGGAAGGGAAGAGGAACCTAAAATCTGGGGGCCTGGAGTCTTTTCTATCTTTGTTACCACATAGCTATCCCCCCTTGGCTCCCCACCTTCCAATCGAAAATCCATTTCCTTTTTCAATTTGTGCAGTGATTAGTTTCCTCCAAAAAGCTTGTCTTTTTGAGGGGGCCACAGAATGATGCAACAGTGGCTGTAGATTCCAGCTAAGTGGGACTGGTCTCAAGGTTCCATTCCAAATGCCGAAAAAATGACCAGTCGGGAAAGTTCGTTGGAAGTCTGGGAGCCCAGAGGAAATTGCTCCTAATTAGGTGTTTGAAAATACACTGCCTAAGAATAATGCAAAAAAGGCCCCTCCCACACTCTCCCCAATGAGTACAGTGTCACATGAATGAAATGCACTTCCTAGCGTGGAGACACTTCTTTCAGATTCTAGCCACCTCCATCGTCACAATAGTCTAGCTTTTGAGGTATGTTTCTTAGGTATCGTGACGACAGCAGTGCCAATGCAAAGCCTAGCTTTCTGGTCGGTTTCAAAACGTCAACTCCCTAGAACCCAGGAGAAAATCAAAGTAGCACCAACATATGACAAAGGAGTTGAAAAGCAGCCAGAACCGCCATCCTCTCTCTTCCTAAATGCTGACCTAAAGGAAACACCATGATTAGCCAAAGTGGACCACTCATCGAAGTCAAGGGTAGGCACCTACTTCAACGTACAATGTTATTTTTAGGTAGAAGCAACGCCGGGCCCAAAGGAGCAGAGTGGGGTGTGGGGGAAAGAGTGGGAAGAGCGACTTAATATTTTTTCCTGCCTTTCAACTGCGAACTGAGCTCCTGGAAGGAAGGGAAGGTGTCCCATTTGGTTTACACCTTTCCCATGCAAACTCCCCCCCCTCCCCCCAGGCCTCCCTGAGAAATTTATCTTTGCAAGTGGGAGGGGTTGCCTGATGAAGAGAAGGGGGCTAAGAATGACTGCTGAGCTCAACGAAGAGAAGGAAGAGTTCTCTACCTTTCTCATCCCAAAGTTAGCACTCTGCACCTTCTCTTGTAACTAGCCCATGGGATGACTGGTTTAGAACCCAGAGACTGAATGTAAGACTCCAGGTGGGCCAGTCCTTCCTGAACTAAGCATGTTTCCATCAACAGCAAGGGAAGTGATGGCAGAGCTTGGCTCTCACTTCACACTGACGGGAGGGAAACAGCAATTTGACTATGCAGTCCAGATTCATTGCCAAAGCAGAGGTCCCAGGAGATAGCACCACAAGGAAAAGAAAGCCAACGGGCAGGGAGGCCCCCTCGTCTTTGTTTGGTATGTGGTTTGAGATAGGTTACATAGCACCTCAGCAAAACCAGATAGGGAGACAATTATGTTAAAACACCATAGCACCATTTTATTTTGAATATTTCAATTCATAAAAATATGCTTCCTAGTCCATAGAGCATACTTCAGTAATAAAAGGGAAGAGATATTGGTTGAGGCACATCAGGGATCTATGTGTGTGTGTATGTGTATTTAGTTTTCCTTCTGCAATGCCTTAGTTTGGGGATACGGTGGTGGTGATGAACTTGAAAAAGAAAATATTGCTGGATGAATTCCTCTCAGTGAACTGTTTACCCTCTTCTGATCTCTGCACACCCTCCTCTGCTTGGTATAATACATGCAGTGCAATTAAGATTTGGTCCTTTTGGGGGGGGGGGAATCTTCCAGTTGTGGGATTCTCTGATCCCATAACACACAGGGATGGCCACAATGAGGGCCCTTTTGATAGTGGGGGAACATGTCTATTCACCCCCACCACTGTAGTCTCAGGAAGAAGGCAAAGCAGTAGAGGGGAAACTAGAATCTAGGAACCTTGGGTTCTGCAGAAAGGAGAAAAAAAAAAGTCAATGAAAAACAAACCCCACAAAAACAGCTTAATTCAGATGTCCAATGGTCAGACAGTGGTTCAAGGCTCTAGCACCAATTATATGATAACCTGCTGCAAACAGTGATCCCTCTCCACACCACCCCCACCCCCAAACCTGAAGCACAGTTTTGGGCAAGTCCATCCTTTGACAGTCGAACCTCAACTTTGCATTGAGTACAGATGGCATTTGGAGCCAAAATAAAGGGGAAAGATCCAAGGATAAAAACGCCATGAATCTCGCGTCACTCTTATTAGGTGAATTTTGAGCAAAACTGGGTCATGCTGTTAAGGTTCTTTAGATGCAATGGCTTTCATTTTTCTTTCTCATGATCAAGATGTCTGTTAATCATCTTCAGAGCTTACAAAAATGATGGCGCCAGTAAAAAATAAAAAAAAATTGATTTTTCTCTTTAAGAAACCTTCAGCAGCAAGGGTGGGGTAAATAGCTGTGCATAGTTTTTTTTTTTCTTTTTAATATAAGTCTAAAGCATGCTAATTTTTAATGACTGAGATTTGAGGTAGGTTATATATGTAGTGTGTAAAAAACAGCACGGTTTTGAACATTGCAAAAGTACTATCGTTTCCATCAAAACACCGTTTTATCTGGGATGGAGCCATCCAATGGAGGCTGCCCCTTTTTCTCTTTTCTGAACAGCCTGTGTTCTAGTCTAAAAGTTAAGAAAGCAAAAGTTGTTTGGGCTGGGGGGCTGGGATAGAAAAGACACATGCAGTTAGCTGGATTAACTTCTCCTTTCGGACACCATTCTCTTTGTGACTTTGCCACCAGGTTGGTGAAACCAAAGGAGAAGTAACATTAGGAAGAGTAAGTCACATATGCCATTTATCAGAATCCCCTGGGTCATACTGGAAATACCTTCCAAACCCATCCCAGAAGCCACCCCACCCACCTGGGATGTCTAAAGGTGAAACAGAAGGTCACATTCTCAAAGCGTTTCTTAAAAATAGTCAACTCGCTCTCAGAGAGATTTTAAAATGAAGTTTTCAAGGCACCCCTGCGTCTGTCTACCTAAGTCCAGAGTTGAACGAGACCTGCATACACAGCAAAGCAAGCTAGCATCCAAAGGACTGCTCTGCCCCGACTGGTTCCTCAAAATTAGAAAATTAGCATGCTCAGCGTCGGCCAATCCTTTTAAAGGCTTTTGTCACGTTGCACCGGGGAGTGCCCAGGATTTCCTATAAATCTGAGTCTGGAACCATCCTCAATCCCGATAGGCTCTTGGGTATTGATTTCAAAAGCACTCATTCTTATCCTGTAAAAAGAACTGTTACGGATTATGGTTTCTTTCAAAAAAAAAAAAAGGTGGACAAAAAGCACGTTAAATACACAGCTACTATTTACAGGTCTCCCATTATCATCTGTTAAAACATACTGCTTTTTTTTTTCAAGTTGCTATTTAAATCTAGGTGAAAGTGCTTTAAAAAAATCTTTCACTATTTACAGTTAAAATCAGACCACGCCAATGCTCCCTCAGGACGTCTCACAGAGGTTCTCTGCCAGTGCTCCAGGAACATTTCAGTAAACAAAGGATTGGATTCAGTTCTCAGCTCTCAGGGAAAGGCACCTAGAAGTGCGCGAAGTGGACTGTCGCATCCATCTGGTTTTGTCCGGATTGGGAACAGACTGTCACCCACTGCCAGCTGTGGCCGCGCTGAAAAAGGACTTGACGGAATTCTCTTAGGGCTCAGTTTTGGTTCACCCGTGGGGAGGGGCCAGGTCCACAGGTGGGCTGATGTAAGGAGGCAGCGGTGGCAGCCAGGAGTGGGGCACCCCTGCCCCGCCCACCTGTGCCTTCCTGAATGGGGGGGGCCGGGAGGGGGAGCTAGTTAGCGCCAGGCAAGTTTAGCTAATACCACAGAAATTCACACCCCCTCCCCCAGGAGTCTGGTTCGTTACAGATCAATTGCTTGTTGACCTGTGGGTCCCAACCACTTTTTGCAGGCTCTCAGAACAAAGTTGCAAAAAAAGTAAGCACCTATTGTTTCAACTGAACAATTGAAACTTCTGGTTTCAACGAGCCGTTTGAATGCACCAGTTTTAAAAGGGAAAACTGAAGGATTATTTTTTCTTCTTTCGTTGAGGGGGGAGGGGTGGAGGAGTGGAGGAGACATAAAGGAAGAGGAAGAAGAGAGGAAGAGGGAGAGAGGGAGATGGCACCAGCTGGAAAAGAAACCTCAAAGTAGCAACCAGTTGAATTTGCATCTGTAAGGAATGACCCTTTTCCACCTCCCAGGCCCCAGGGCCGGAGTGGGGCAGGTGGTTCAAGGATGCCGCGTGCACCATGGTCCAAAGTAAAAATCCAGGAAATGAGGATCTCCAAGTTGCTTTTTTGTTATTCCGGTTTGCCCAGCTCTCTCAGACTGGAGAGTCAAAAGCAAAATCCTAGACAGCACCAGACTTTGCAACAGTGATATACACAGAGCAACTATTCACAGTTTGTTTGCCTTTTTTTTTTAAAGATACAGTAGCCCTTTTTCCATATTAGCATAGATCATGAGGGGAGGGGGTTCTTATTGGTTGGACTTCTTAAAACTGCTGTTAAGATTTAGACGGATTCCATCAGCCCCAAGTATCATGTCAAGTAGCTGCACACTGCAGCTGAAGTGGCTGTTTTAAGGAAGCATCCTTTCTCCACCGCAGCTGCAACTCCATCATCGAGTGCTACCTGGTGACCGAGGACAAAACGGGATTCGCTAAATAACGGACAAAGAATATTCAGTGTGGAGACTAGCAGGCCTGAAACGTGTCTACCTCCAGCCTGGTTTCTGAAGCAGCCGACCCCAGCATCTCTCAGGTGGCTCAGGTGTATGGTGCGTTTGCTGCGGACTGGAAGGCAGGGGATGAAGAAGCCTGTGGAGGGGCTCTGGCAGATTTCCCAACAGCCCCCGATGGAACACCCCATCCTGCCCCGATGGGCTTGCTTCCCACAAAGTGATAAGAAGTGTATCTGCCAGAAGGAAAGGAAGTGGTGCTTGAACATCTGCACTTGCTTTGAGAGACACAGACTAGTGGTCTGTCAGCTCTGGGGGGGCGTGGCAGGCGGTATGAATGCTCCACTCCCAGCAAAGACCTCCTGATGGGAACAGAAGCTGTCTGGAATTCTGGCTTTTCTTGCCGGCTAGGTGACTGTCATCATTGTTCCTTTTTTTAAAAAAATCCAATAAATACACATTTTAAATGGCAATTAAAAACCACTCCTTTGTGAAAGGATGCTATAAACTCTTCTTCCATTCTTGTCATATACAAGGACAGATTCTTAAAAATAAAATCAAAGTCCCCGACCAAGGGAAAAACCCAATGTGGAGATATAAATACGAAGATTACCGAAAAACTTCCAACAGCCACAGGCTCATCCTCAAAGTGCCAGGGGAGGAGAGGAAAGAAGGGGGAGCTCCGGTGAGGTCTGTGCTGGAGCAGAATTCTTTATACATATATGTGGGTGTGGTAGCTCCATATACATATAGAAGTACTTCTGTCCAGCTTGGCTCTCCAGCCCAGGTGGCAAGGGAAAAGCACCGCAATGGTGGCCCTGGGCTTTGGGGCCATGGATGCTGAGGTAAGATGGCTCCCCCATGCTTTAGATCCAGCGGCTGTAGGGCCCCGTCACCTTCGTATAGGCGTAGGAGGAGACAGTGACCACCGAGTCGGTGGTGATGGCTGGCACGTGGCGGGTGGGGATTGGGTTCTTCTTCTCCTCCTGCTGGGGTTCTGGGGCGGCTGTCCCCCCCCACTTGCGCTTCTTTCCATAGGGCTTGACTTCTGGATGGCTCAGGCCCAGTCGTGCCGCCTCCTCCCTGGCACGGGCCCTCTCGGCTAGCTGCTTCATCTTCGCCTCCCAGAGGGCCAGGCCGTGGTTGGGCTGGTTGAGATTCTTGTGCTGGTAGAACACCAGCGAGATGCGGGTGGGGTGGTATCGGTTGGGCTTCTTAAGGGGGGTGGTGGCATGCAGTTCACGCCGGGCACACTCGATCAGGATGGACCCGTGGGTGGGGGCCACAGCCACGCCGCCGATGTTTTCGTCTAGGAAGTTGTGTTCACTGTCAGACCACAATTCCTCATCTTCCTCCTCTACATTGTTGCCCACGCTGCTGCTGCTGCCGCCGCCGCCACCCCCAGCACCACCTACCTCTTCTTCCTTCACTGCCCCATTGTCTGAGGGCTCCTCGGCAGGCACCTCCCCGAGGCTCAAGGAGTCCCATAGCTTTTCGTCGGGCTTTAGGGTCCCAGAACCTAGGGACATGCCAAAAGAGGGCCAGGCTTTATCAGACAGGCCAGGCCCCACGGGGGTTGGAGTCCTTCCTTCGCCCCCTTTCACAGGCCCCCAGAGCTTTTCTGAGTAGCTTGGACCTCCTTTGAGAGCAGGGCTGAAGTCTGGTCCCACACTCCATGGTTTCTCTGCCAGGCTTGGCCCATTTAAGGTGGCAGTACTGTCTCGAAACTTGCAAGGGCTCCAAGCCTTGCTCAGCAGGCCGGCTCCATTGGGAGGACCCAGTGGTGGCTGCTGGGGTGGCTGCCCCCCTTCGGGGGGGAACAGGCCCCACTGGCTGTCTGGGAGACGGGCCGCTGGCAGACAGCTAGCACCAAAGGAGCCCAGTTTGTCAGGGAGGACAGAACTTTCTCCAGGAGCAAACATGCCCCAGGCCCCACTCACACCGTTAGTCCTCTTTGGAGAAGCGCTCTGGCTGCCTGGGAGGGCACCCCCCCACAGGTGCTCCTTGGTCCCATTCTGGGAGGCCTCAGGGACAGGGGGCTTGCCCATGTTCCCAGGGACCCCAGGGAGGGGCTCAGCCTGGGGCAGGCGGTCACATGGCTCCTGTTTGATGACTTGACCAAAGCAGGGGCCACTCTGTGCAAAGGGGGAGGGGTCTGTGGCTGTGGGGCGAATCCGGTGGCCCTTGGGGAGCAGATACTCCTTGGGGCCTGGATAGGCAGGCTGGTGGTGAGGCGTATGGTGGCTGTCACTGCCGACAGCCTGGCCTGGCAGCTCAGTAAACTCGGGGCCACCATAGGCCTGCGTCAGGCTGCTCTGCAAGGCCTGGAGCTCCGGCTTCTTGTCGAAAACCCCAATGGGGCCTCCCCAGCTGCCGGGGCCTCGGCTGTTGGCACCGTAGTTGAGGAACTGCGAGGGGAAGACAGAGCTGCTGGGGGAGAAGCCGTAATAGCCGAAGGATGGAATAGCAAACTTGGAGTGGAACCCGTTGATAGGATTCAGGTTGGGCTGTGCATAGTAGGAATGGCAAGAGTAGACGCTGTTCACGCTGTAGGGGTCTGAGGGCCGGCAGCTGCCCAGCACCGAGTAGCTCTCCACCACCGCGTTGCTGTTGTACTTGAAGGAGCTGTAGTGATTGGAGGGCTCCACCTTGATGGAGGCTTTCAGAGCTTGCTGGGAGAGCCCATTCTTCAAAGAGAGACCTGGAAAGGAAGTGAGGTCAGTGAGGAGGGGAAGCGGGGCTCCGGGAGGGCCCGAGGGCCCAGGAGGGCTGGAGTCAGGCTTGCCACCCATGCACCTGCCTCCTGAGCAGAGGAGATCCTGCTCTCCCCCAAAGCTGGCCCCCAGCTGAGTCCACTGAAGCGAGGAAAAAGAGTAAGCTTAGCTGTCTGAGAGGACGAGGAGGAGTCCAGACCCAGGACAGCTAGGCGCACTTCTGGGCCCCTCTGTGCTGGCTCACAAGTCTTTGGCTCCAGAGGCGCTGAGGTCCTGAGACCCGCTGCCCTGCCCAGCACCCTCTCCTTCCCTCCCCCCAGGGGCACTGGCTGTCCCTCAGTTGCCAGAGCACACTGGCAGGTAGTGAAGTAGGGGCCAGGGCTCTGCATGAACAGGGACAGGACTAAACATGTCACTGATATTTTTCTTTCTTTAAAAAAGTATCGGTTGGGAGCTTTTGTTTAGGCATAGAGACTAGAGCTGTGATAGAAGTGGCACGGACAACTCCCGGGTGAGGAAATTCCCTCTACCGATGCAGGTTGCCTCCTTCTCTGCAGTCCAAGAGTCACACGGCTGGTCTGAGTCACAAGCAGGTCTCGCACCCAGGTCTTCCCCACTCGAGCCCCTTTACTTCCAAATCCACCTGCCCACTCCTCCTCACTAATACCAGGCTGACACTGTCAGAAGGCTCCCTCAAGAAGTCCCTGGTGACAGAGGGACTAATTCCAGGACACAGGGCAGCTGGACCTCCTGGCAGGGCCTCCCCGCTGCTGCCCCGCACAGGCACTCACCTGGATCAGTCTGGAGCAGCTCGGGGATGTCTAGCACCTCCTGCTTGATCTTCTCTGGAGTGAGCAGCTTCTCCTTCTGGAGCTTCTTCTTCTCGGCCGCTGCCTTGCGAGCTTCCAGCTGTCGCTGGCGGCAGGACTTGGCAGGCTCAGGGAGCCGGCGGACCTCACGGGGGAAGGCGGTTAGCACCTGGATGGCCCCACTCGCCATCTTCGCCCTCTGGTTCTCCTCACTGCCAAACTCATCTGTGTTAGCAATCTTGTAGAGGGGGAGGACGTGTAGCTGCTCGTCCTCTGGGATCTGACCCACACAGCGATTGTCCTCCTTGGTCAGTGTGCATACCTGCGGGGGCCAGAGCAGGAGGTCAGGACAAGGCGGCGCTGTCACTGGGGGACTGAGAAAGGCCAGAGGGCCTCGAGGGGCTGAGGACTTCGGACACCACAGCCACGCTCAGGCAATGCCTTCTTGGCCCCCACAAAGATATAGTCTCTGTTCAAAGGCTGGAGCACTCAATACCTGGGTTAAGATCCCACCCCTGACACTTCCTAGCTGTGTGACCTTGGGTAAGCCCTTTAACCTATCTCAGTCAAATTTCCTCATCTGCAAAATGGGGAAGCACCTGCCTCATAGGGTTGTGAGGGGCCAATGAGATATATGGAACCCAGGGACAGGCACTAGAGAGGAGGTGGAGGGAGAAACCTCTGGACTTCAGAGAATCCAGAGAAGCCTTTGGGAGACTGAAAAGGATCTTAGAAGTCGCACAAATCCCAATGCATATAAAGGGACTCTGCAAACTTTGAAGATTCATAGGAATGTCAGTTGTCATTATCATTGTCATCATCATCATCATCATCGTCATCGTCATCGTGATCTATCTCCCATCACTGTCATCATTATCATCCCTATCTCCTGTTCTCACAGCACCCCTAGCTGGAGAACTGTGTTACCTTAATCGGAAAGGCATCAAAACATTGGGCCGAGCTGGGAGCTAGCCTCTGGATCTAGGTCCTCTTGGTTTTTCTCTAGCTCCTTTTTTCCTGCCTACCTGCCTGTACCCCCGACCCTGCTTGCATCTTGCCTTGATCTCCTGCTCTCCCTTTTTCCTGGTTCCCGGGCCTCCTGTCCAATGTGGACCCTCCTCCTATAGCATGTACTCAATAAACGAATTCTTCCCTCAATAAGCCTGCGGGGATGACGGTTTCATCATGCACGCTGACTCCCTCTCCAGATGTCCCATTAGGCATAGAGGGCAGCTGGGCTTCCCAAAGCTTCTGATAGCTGCCAGTAAACTCTGCTAGATCCTACCATGTTATAGAAAAGTTCTTTGAAAAGGAAAACCAATTATCTATACAGCTGTATACATCAATACATATCCACATACATCCACACATGCCCATGTCTATGTATAAACACACACAATCATATGTACTGATATATATAGGCATTTATGTGTAGTGACACATATTGGCACAATATATATACACATGTGAGTATGATACACACATGCACACTGATACACATATGAACACATACATGTGCATTCATACATATTCATGTGTATATTAAGAAATGTATGTATTTATCAAAACAGCAGGCTAGATGGATGGATGGATAGATGGATGGAAGGATGGATAGATGAGAGCACTTTAGACAATTATCAGTGGTATGACTGACTTACCCTAGATAAGCCATATAACCTCTCACAACCTCAGTTTCCTCACTGTAAAATTAGAGTAAAGATAACACCTTCCTCCCAGGGTGGTTGTGAAGATGAAATGAGATAATGTTTACAAGGCACTCTGCAGACTTTCAAGTCCTATAGGAACTCTTGGATGCTATTATCAGTTAGATGGACAGCCATACTTAACTGGCTCTGCCGTTTCCTAAGGTTTCAGGAACTCCCAGAAAGGACCCCACACCACAGGTGGGGTCAGATCAGAGTGGGCTCTGCAGTCTGCAGATGCAGCAGTTCTGTGGCTTGCCCAGGGTCACACAAAGGACTTTAACCCAGATCTTCTTGACTACCAGGCCAGCTCCACATCCCTTAACTCTCATGACCTTTCAGAGAAACATGGATGCCCTCTACAATAATCATTGCAAAGTGGTATACAAAAAGACCAACCCTGGCTGTCCTAAAGGTCTTGGTGCAGTTTTCAGCTTTAAGAAGCTTAATAAAGTGACCTTTGGGACAGCAGGGAAAGGGTTTATTTATTCATTTATTTTTGAGCAGCTCCAATTCAAACCAAGGCATTTCATTCATTCATTTCTTTAGGTCCTCACTGCTCCTCCTTTGCCACTCTTCGTTTCCTTCCCCCTATTCAAGTTGTAGAGAAGGTAGATAGAGAAGTGTGGCTTGTACATGGAGCATTACAGGCATAAATCATCTTCATATTTTGTTCAAAAGCAGGATGGTTGTTTCCTCCCATTTGGGGACGGGGGGAAGCTTATGCATGTGAGCAGGAGGACCAGAAAGAGATAAGCCCACCGAAGAGAGGGCTGGGCAGCTTGCAGAAGGGATGGACAAGGGCAGCCCTCATGGGGAGTGTGGGCAGAGGGGGCGGCCTTCTTACCACGGTGCAGCCATTGTACAGATTGTGCTGATCCTTGTGGGCATGAGCACAGAAGTCCATGCAGGCTGTGACCCCCGAGAAAGGACGGCCTGGCTTCAGTCCCAAGCGACAGTCTATTGCTTCTTCTTCATTGTTTACCTGGGAGAAGAGCCCAAGAGTTACCTCAAGTGACCCGCTAACATGGAACCCAGGGACAGGCACTAGAGAGGAGGTGGAGGGAGAAACCTCTGGACTTCAGAGAATCCAGAGAAGCTTTTGGGAGACTGAAAAGGATCTTAGAAGTCGCACAAATCCCAAGTTAACTTCAAACTCATGTTAAAACTCCTGTTTGCCACTAGGTGGCAGAGTAGATTAAGAGAACAAAGAATTTGGAGTCAGGAAGACTGGAGTTCAAATTTTGCACCAGACCCTTACTAACTATGTGACCTTGGACAGGTCACTTGGCCTCTCTCAACTTTAGTTTTCTCATCTGTAAAAGTCCCTTCCATTACTCTCTGGTCAGACTTTACTGTATGTGAGTCAGATCACATATGGAGTAACAGAATCACCCAGCTGGTGCTTGTCCAAAGGAGGGCATCTAAATAAGACAAGGCAATGGAGAGCGTGTCCTAGGGATTGCATGAAGGTCCTTGAGATCTTTAGGCTGGAACAGAGAAGGCTAAGGGTGGGGCAAAGGAAACAGGAGAGCCATCTTCAAATCTCTAAAGGATCATAGAATTCATAGCCGGAAGAGAATTCTGAAATCTCTACGGCCAAAGCAGGGGTGTGATTTTCCCAAAGTCCTCTAAGTGGACAGTGGCTGGGCTGGAATCTGAACTCGGGTCTTCTGCCATTGAGCTCAGGTCTTATTCCATAAGCACAGCCACGTGAAAGTAAGAGCCAGGTCTTTAAAGTCAGGAGCAGACATGAAAAGAGAGCGTGGAAGCAGGTGGGGAGGTGGGGAGGTGGAGGGGAGATAGCTTAGGCTTGAAGAATGAGAAAACAGCCTAACACAGAGAGCTGCCCCAAGTGGCCTGTCCCTCTCTCTGGGATGGGGCTGGATGCATTCTTTTTCAGGGGAGGGTTGGTCTCTGGGATCTCCTTAGCGTACCAAAGCATAGACACCTGGGTGAAAGGATGAAAAGACCCTTGAATACCAGCAACAGACAAAGGGGAGGCAACTTGGTCCAGTGGAAAGGATGTGGGAACTGGGCTCAGAGGGCTTAGGACTGAGTCTCAGCCCTGTCACCATCATCTCCCCTCTGAAGCTCTACCATCTCATGTGCAAAACAAAGAGGTTGGACTCAATAACTCAGAGTCCTTTCAGCCCTAAATCTATAATCCCCACTCTTCTAATTAATTGCTGTTTCCTAACTCATTCAGAGATGCTTTAGCCAAGAGAAATTAAGTGATGGGTCCAAAGAGGCCCAGGGAGATAGATGGGGCAGAGGCTGAGGCTGAGGCTGAGGCTGGACCTGCGTCATTCAGCACCACCCAGGCTGTTGTCAATGCCCTCTGAGATGCTGAGGGAAGAGGAGCATCTGGGGCTGTTACCTGATTTTGATAGGCCTGCGGAGCAAGCTTCTTGTACAGGGGGGCGACTTGAGTGGCCAGGTTCTGAAAGTGTTTCCGAAGATTTTCCTCCTGTGAAGGGAAGAATGAAGAGATTGTGCCCAGGCAGATTGGAGCCATTAGGGAAACAATGCTGAGGGCACTACCCTGGGGTTGTGTGGGCCTTGATCTTTGATGACGTGCTTAGAACTGGAAAGTAGGGTAGGCAGACCACCTAGAGAGAGGGAGAGGAGGGGATGACAACAGGTGGACTGCCGGTCCAACCATCTACCATCTAGTCCCAAGCATGTTGGCCCGATGCTTTGTGGGTATGGCAGAGATGCCACCTACACGGAGGAAGGGGTGGGATCCATCATCATGGACTCATGGATCCACTGAATCCAGGGTCTTCAAATTATTCTACAGAGGATGGGAAGAAGGAAGGGTAGGATTTTAAGGTTCCCATTTCACAGATGGGGAAACTAAGCACAAAGAGGTAAGCAATTGGTCAAATTTCTCACAGCTCTAGAAAAGAGCTATTTGCATTTCCAAGCCCCCCCTTACGAGATCACAGGATTACACCTCATTCTTCAGGACTCCTCTCAGTTGAGCTTAGAACATACAACATATCCTATATCTTCCAGGCTCTAAATGGCCACAGCTCTCATGTGTGAGCTGTAGCAGCTAGGGCCAAGGGAAAGGTGGGAAGAGAACACTCCCAACATGATAAACATACATCTTAGTACAGTTGTGTCCTTGTGAGTTCAAGGCTACACAAAGACTTTTGGGACACCCAGGAATGGTGGTGGGTGAAATGTAGCAGAGAGAACCTCAGACTTGGGATCCGGAAGACCCCAGTGCGAATGCTGCCTCTGACATGTACTCATTGCGTGACCATGATTGAATCCCAACCTGCCTGATGCTTCAGTTTCTTCATCTGAAAAATGGGGATAATTCTTGAATCTGGCTCATGGAGTTGTGAGGCTCAGATGAGATTTAAAGCCCTTTGCACTCTCTGAACATTCAAAACGATGATTATCCCCATGTAACAGACAGTGAAACAAAGGATCATGGTTTGGAGAACTGGGCCAGCCAGTCTGGGACAGAGGTGTTCATGGAACCCAGAAGTGCCAACTTCCATCCTAGGTGGGTGGTCCAGGTTACCCCACACACATTCACCGGGTACAGAGCAGCAGGGGCCAACATTTGCTTTATCCCTAGATCCCTTCCTCCCCTCGGATAGGGAGTAAGTTCATGAGCATTAGATAACTGGAGGCCCAAGGCATCATCAAAGGGTGATGTGGAGAAGAGCATGGAAGAAAGGGAATGAGAGGATGGGTGGCAGAAAGGGGCACCAGCAATGGTCACAGGGTAGGGAAAGGGAAGCCAAAAGCTGCCCATTCCTGGCACAGTGAGTGGTACAGGGAGAGCCGAGGACCTCTCTAGGGTCATCCAGCTCTCCATAACAGCCTAGCTCTTCATCAATGGCTCATGCCCAATTGGGCCTAGCACCGTGCAAGTGAGGGACACACGGGGAGTTGCCCACCTCTTCAGGATTGTCCCCTGCAAGGCGGAACTTTCGAGGATACTTGCTCCGGGCATACTTGCAGCCATTGAAATACATACTCCAAGAGCACCCAAAGGAGAAGGAGGCACCACAGGTGGACGGGTCTTTCCCTTGGCACGCGCAGGTTCGGCTGCAACAGAAGCCACACACGTTATAGCTCTGGAAGCCACCACCCTGAAAATCCGGGCTCCCCCACCCATGTCTTCCATGGTGACTCAAGACTCCCGCCAAGCCCAGCTCAGGCCCCACCTTCTACTTCATGCCTTGCCTCGTGCCCCTAAGGCGCATGTTAGGGAATGCTCCTGACCCCTTAGATTACTTTGTATTTAGCCTGCGGTGATTCATCTGTGTACATGCTATTCCCTGCCCGCCCCCCCCCCCCCCCCACCATTAGAACATAAACCCCCTGAGGGCAGCAGCTGGCACATAGCCAGTGCTGGTGAATGCTTGTTGAATTGAATTTGTGGGAGGCCAGTTCTGCACCTCCAATATTTACTGTCCTGCACAACTCCAGGGTAGGACCTATCCACATTCCCTGAGGCTACTTTCCTAGATCCCTCCATGTCCCCCCTACATCTGCATGGGGCACAGCTGAACCTCAGGGGCCATTGATTCTGCCCCCACCCCCACCCATCTTACTGAAGAGGAAACTGACACCCACAGACGCCCCAGGTTGGACCCTTACAATGGCTCTAGGGAAAGCATTAATCTCAGCATTTTTCAGCTGGAGAACTTAGTTGTTAAGGGACATTCCCAGGGCTACATGGCTAGCAAGGGGCAGACCTCAAAAGGGGCCACTTGATGCCTTTTCAAGGATCTTTGAACTGGCCATGGCAGTCCAGATTGGTGCCCCTGGACTGGGGCAAAGGGATTTTCCTGGCTTAATCAGAAGGCAGAGGAGAAGCTGTGGTTCCAAGCCCAGGTCTGCCCTGCCACTGAGCAGGGGTTAGTCTGCTCTCCCTCCTCCTCCCCCTCCCCCACTCACTCCCAATGGGTCTGTGCGGACTCACTCATCGTTGAGGCCACATCTCCGGGTGGTGGGATTCCCATAGCAGCGAAGTGTTTCCGTCAGCTCCCGGTACAGGGTGTCCCCCAGTTCTGGGCCAATGCCCTCCCAGACCATGATGAGAATGATGATGACAGCTTGTTCACAGCGGTGCCCTGAGCGATGGCGAACCAAGCAAAGCAGCTTCTCTTCCTCAGTGTATCTCCGATATACCTACAGCACGGACACAGGGACCAGACTGTGGGCGAGGCCTACCAAGCCAGAGCAGGAGCCAATGCCGCTGGCAGCACCTGCTCCCTCCAGTTCAGGGGGGTGTTAAAGCTCCTGATCCCACCAGGCTCCTGTCCTCGCCAGGGGGCCAGAGGCAGCACAGGATTTAAAGTGGAAAGTGGCCTGCGAGACCATCATTCTACAAATGAGGAACTGAGGCCCAGGGAAGGAGCACACTCCCTCAGAGTTATGTGCTCTAATTAATCTTACAGCCAGAAGAGCCCTTTGACAACATTCATCAGAGAACCACAGACGCTGAGACGGAGGAGATGTCAGGACACAGTGAAAAGGGCACTGGCCCTGGTGTCAGAGGGCATTGGCTCAGATCTCACCTCGGATGATTAGTGGCTCTGGGACCCTGGGCAAATCACTTAACACCCCCAGGCCTCAGCTTCCTCATCTATAAAATGGTGGACTTCAGGGGTACTGTCCGCAGGGGTACTAAGTACCTTGGGCCCTGATTTACTCAAATAGAAATTAATAAGGGAATTGAACAAGATGGTCCCCAAGGTTCTTACCAGGCCTAGATCTTTAATCCTCGCCTCCTCTGAGGCTGTCTGGTCTAGCCCACACCTCCAGGTCTAGCCTTCACCTCCAGGTCCAGCCCAGACCTCCAGGTCCAGCCCTCACCTCCGGGTCCAGCCCACACCTCCAGGTCTAGCCCTCACCTCCAGGTCCAGCCCTCACCTCCAGGTCCAGCCCACACCTCCAGGTCCAGCCCTCACCTCCGGGTCCAGCCCACACCTCCGGGTCTAGCCCTCACCTCTGGGTCCAGCCCACACCTCCGGGTCCAGCCCACACCTCCAGGTCTAGACTTCACCTCCGGGTCCAGCCCACACCTCCATAAAGACCTGCCCCCACACCAGCCCTGACAAGGAGCTATCCCAGCCTCTCTAGGAATAAGCTCAGCACCCCCTGGAGGGGCCATTCCATGCGGACAACTGCAACTGTTAGGACTTGCCTAAAGTCACACAAGTAACAAAGTCAGATTCAGTTTTAAAACCCAAGTCCTCTGGCTTTTTTTCTGAATCAGGTTGGCTGACCAAGGTTTGACTCAGAGGCCACATGGTTTGGGACCAGTCAGTATACATGGAGTCTTGATTGATACATCAGCGAAATGGGGACAAGAGGGAGGAAGGGGTAGGAGGTGAGGGGCCCGAACCTATAGATGAGGTACCATTATTCCCCTTTAGGTCACAGCATTATAGATTTAGAACTAGATGATTCCCTCAAGATCAATTACTCCATTTTACAAATGAGGAAACTGAGTTCCAGAGAGGCTATGTGCCCAAGGCCACAATACTCTGACATCAAATCCAGTACTTCTTCCTTTGTTTTAGGAGTCTACTGAAACTGTAAAAGAACTGGGAAACCAGGAAATGCAAGAGTTTATTTTCCACGTAGTACAGCCTTCACAGTTTAGGGGCAATAGCTATCCTTGACCAGAGCCCTCATCTGTGGGGGACCTGGGCCTTGTCCCCAGGCTAAGATGCTGTAAACAGCCTCTTCCTCTTCCCGTGAGCCAGCAGGAAGGGTCTGGGGGCATACCAAAGAGCTGTCTTTTAGACCTAGTGCTCCCCACGGCTGCCTGCAAATGCACATGTTCGGAAACACATCATTGCTCCCAGGAACCGGGGCACAGGTGTCTGTCAGCGTGGGTCCAGACCCACATGTTCGAAAGCAGAGAAAAGTCTAACGGGAGCAGGTCTAGACAGATCCCGGGAGGGCCTGCCCGTCTGTGGTCCCCTAACATGGCCAAAGGTGTACACGGCAAGTATACCAAAAATACACCAAGGCCCCTGCACTGCAGGGTCACTTCATTTGTTCCTTCTTCCTTTCTTCCCCCTTCCTTCCTCTTTCCCTTCTTTCTCTTCCTCCCCTCCCTGAGAGAAGGGCCAAGCCCCAAGGCACAGAACACCACAGATTCTTTCTATCACGCAATCTCAGAATGGAAGGGGCCTCAGAAACCATCTAGACTGGCGCTTCTTAAACTGTGGGTTGTGACCCCATAATTTGGCAACAGTAAGAGGTTCTGAAGGCACGACCAAAAATTAATTGAGAATCAAACACATAACGAATGTGAGGTGTTTCTGACAGTGCTTGCCTGTGTTGCATCTACGGCCTTGGTTCTAAACACTAAACTCGAACACTTTGCAATGCACACGCCCTCAGGCCATGCAGCGCCAACAAACACGAGTGGAAAAAGCTTAAGAAGTCCTGATCTGGATCAATCTGGATGTGGGCAGGAATCCTCTCTGTGACATTGCAAACAAGGAGTGGTCCCATCTCAGAATGAGTATCTCCAGGGACAAGAAACTCACTGCCTTTGGGACAGCTGCAATCTGCAAGCCTTTCCTTCCATAAGCCAAAGTGCATGTCTCTGGGGAGTCTCCCAAGACTGCTTGGTCCTCTGCCTCATCCCTCATCAAATACCGGAGCACAGCTGGCATGATTAGCTGGCTCTTCTCCCCTCGATTGATCCTAACGAGATACACGGTGTGAAGATACTTCACCAGATGGGACATAGTCCTTCGGATGATGCCTGGCCTAGCAATGGCCTTCCTAGAGGTAGCCAGAGCTCTGATCTAGAGAAGGCAAAACTTTGGTTTTGTGTGAATTGCGTGGGATCTCACTCTTAGGTGGCACCTCACCGTCTACCAAATGAAATCCCCAAGTGGTGTCCTGCCAGCTGAGATCCTCCCCAGGGACACCCACTGCCCTTCCTCTGCAGTCTTACTTTGTCCCGCTCCGGGGACGCCTGCAGAAACTCGACCTCCCAGGAAGACTGGACTAGTAGCTATTTCCCATTGATTCTGGTCCTCCCCTGCTGCCTGCAGGCATTTAGGCAGCTCCTCCTCTGACCCTGAAACAGACCTAATGGACCTCCCCCTCCCTATTTAATTTTTTTTTTTTTTTGGCAAAAGCAAGGGCTACTTCTGTTTTTACATTACAGTATTTCCAGTGATAGATCCCCCTTCCCCCAAACCTCACTGCGCTCTCTGCCTCCACCACCCAGGCAGCCTTCCCTCGCAACAAAGAAAAACATTTAAACAAAACCGATACAGTAGCTACATATGACCACGTCTGTGCCACTTTGTACCTACAGTCGCTCTGGATCCTTCTCAGACCCACCATCAGTTCAGTTAACGCAATGACACCACACGTGGCTTAATTTTCATCTTCTCTTCATCCACGTATATTACTGTAGTCACTGTGGTAGATTTTGGCAATGCAATGATCCGACACGTATCGGTACCTGTGATCCCATCTGCTCCTGTCTTCCCTAGCACATTGCAAGCTCTCTCAGCCCTTCTCTGATCTCTGCTCTCACCTTGTTACTGGTTCCATCTCTGCTGCCTTTGAACAGGTCCCAATTCCCCCCACTGCCTCACCCTCAATAGCTCTCCTTCCTTTCTCAGCCAAATTCCTCCAGAAGGCTGAGACTTTTTTTCCTATCATTTACTTATGTGTCTGTCACCGGACTGAAGCCACTCTCACAAAGTTAGCAGTGATTTTTGTTCACTGAATCTGATGGTCTGTTCTCAGCCCTCATCTTTCCTGGCTGCAGCCTTTTATGCCTTTATATCCTCCCCTTCTCTGAGCTTCCCCAAAACGGGTCTCTCTTGGTGCTCTGACCACCTGCCACACCAACAGAAATCCTTCTCTAGAGGTAGCTGATGGTACAGTAGTTAGAGCACTAGGCCTGTGGTCATTAAGACCTGACTTCAAATCTGACCTTAGGCACTTAACTGTGTGACTCTGGGCAAGTCCTCGTTTTCCTGTTTTGCCTCAATTTCCTCAACTGTAAAATAGCAATAACGATAGCACCTCCCTTTCAGAGTTGTCATCAGGATCAAATGAAATAATACTTGTAAAAAGCACTTAGCACAGTGCCTAGCACATAGTAGGTGCTCTAGAAATGCTTATTCCTCAACGACAGGGACCATCTCCAGGAAGCTTTCCAATCAAAGTCATCCTTCCACCTTTCTTGTGGGCACATTTATCATAGGATACCTCTAGGGGTACGAGGGACCTTAGAGACCGCTGAATCCAACCACCTGATTTAACACACGAGGAAACTGAGACCTAGTGCTGTTAAGCGACCTACCTAGGGTCACCCAGCTAATGTCTAAGGTGGAATTTGAACAGAAGTCTTCCTAAGTCTAAGGCCAGTTTTCTAACTTGTTTTCTGCGTATTTGCAGTTCCCTGTCCTGATATCCCCTCCCCTGGCCACCTCTTCTAGTTAGTCTGGCACCTTCTCCCAGGTCACTTCTCCCTCACTGGGTCATGGACAGCACTTTGACTCTTTCTCTATAACCTACGATACCTAGTACAAAGCTGGGCCCTTGGGGGTCAGCAAAGGGGTACCGGTATGACTGATGGAGGGGATTCGTCTGTCAGACCTCTTTTCACCAAGGCAAACTATTTCCAATCGTTAGTCTTTGAATTGCCTACCTATACTTGATAATTCGATAAATAATAACAATGGATCCATCCGTCTAAAGTATCTTCTAAAAACAGCTCTTTATTCAAGCGGCCATCTAATGAGCTAGTCAACAAACCCAGGCTAGAGTCGAGAAATGAGAGCATCCCTAGGCCTTGTCCGCATGGAAACAAGAGAACGAATGAGAAACCTGAGCCTGGGGCCATCCCAGGACACAAGCTGCATTTGCAAGGGTGAGCCAAGGCCAAGCAGGCTGAGCTGTAGGCTGGCCCAGCCCAGCTGGTGCAGCAGAAACACTTACCCACTTGGCGATGGGACAGCCCCGGGAGCTCTTCCCTTCCTTGCCGGTGTAAACAACCTTTTCAATTCGAATCGCTTTCCCCTTCTCTCCATAGCTAGGGACAGAAAGACACTCCATTAGTCCACTGCCAGGGGATGGATTGTGGGGGGTGGGTGGAAGGAAGGACTGAAGCTACAACACAGTAGTCTGGGAGCAGGGGCACACTCCCATAGGAGCAGAAAGGTAGGGCTTTGTTATCTGATCTTAAGAAAGAAATGTAGTTATACAGTAACGTAGCCACGTTTGTGACACTTGTCCCTACAGTACCCTCCTCATTGCCCTGCCCACCCAAGGAAAGGGGAGGGGTATATTTTCTCCTCTCTATGAAAGTTTTCTAGGTAACTCTCAGAAGGATCAAAAGAAAAACCAGTCACCCCTGGAATTCTCTCTCCAGTTGGACTATAGGTCACCCCTGATTCCATATGATACCTCCAAATAAAAGGGGGAAAAAAGCATATAGGTAGATATGAAAAATAATACCAATCATAAGTGGAAACAAGGTCTCTTTGAAAGGAAAAAAAAAAGGAGATAGCTATAAACAGACCCCAAATACCCAGTTGAGGTTAAAGTTGGGGCCTTGCATGGAGAAAAGAGTCAGGGACTGGACCTGTGATTTCATCAGTCTAAGGAGTTAATGAGGACCTTTCCTCTCCTCATTAATGGGCACCTTCTTGGGCATTTATCATCTCACAGAACTGCCCAGGGCATTGAAAATTAAATGAGTGAGCGAGTCTGAGAGGCGTGAATTCAGGTCTTTCTGGCTTTGAGGTCAGCCCTCAATCCATTAGGTCCTGCTACCTCTCACGCATAGAGGTGGTGCTTAATAAATGCTTACTGAATTCAAGTGGCATTCGGGGATGGTTTTCCATACAGAGGCTCTCTGCTTAGTTTTGGTTACTACAATCCTTTCAGCCTTGTTCTCTACCGGAATGGGGAAAAGAAAGCACTACAGTTCAACTCATCATTAGCTCCAACAATAGAAATAATGATAACGAGAACACTCACTCCCATTTCTATGTCATTTTTAAGGGTCATAAAGCACCTCATATAGATTCTCTTTTGATTTTCACAGTAACCCATTAAAGTAGATAGTATTATTGTTCCCACTTAACGAATGTGGGAACTGAAGCTGAGCAAGGTTAAGTGACTTGCCCAAAGTCACACAGCCAGCAAATGTCTGAGGTAGGATTTGAACTCAGGTGTTGACCCTCCACTTAGCTCTCTGTCTCATAACAATTAGAGCACACACTTATAGAGAGCTTTAAGGTATACTATCTTGCTTGATTCTCACAACAAACCAGCTCCATGGCATAATCCTGCCTCACACACACACGCCAACTCTGGGACAATTCATTCAATCTCTCTCTACTTGTTTCCTCATATGTAAAATACGGGGGTTGGACTCAATGATTTCTAAGCTTCCTTCTAGCTCTAGTATATGATCCAATGATTGGTTCTACAGATGAGGAAACTGAGGGTCAGATTAACCACCTTGCCTATATTCCTACAGCTACTAAATATAGAAGGGAAGAGGGGAGCCCAGGTCTTCCTAATTGCAAGCACAGCTGCCTCTCCATTGTGCCACACTGCCTGCCTCTCTGCACTGATACCAAACATAGCTCCTCAGAGGTCAAAGGACCTTCCCAAGATGACCTGAACCTCAAGCAAAACTCTCATTTAAAGCATTAATGCATTGATTAGAGAAATGCAAATTAAAGCAACTTTGAGGTACCTCTTCATACCTATCAGATTGGCTAACATGACAGAAAAAGAAAATGACAAATACTGGAGAGGACATGGAAAAATAGGAACGCCAATGCATCGTTGGTGGAGTTGTGAACTGGCCCAACCATTTGGTGAACCATTTGGAACTATGTCCAATGGGCAATCAAACCATGAATACCCTTTCACCCAACAATACCCCTGCTAGGTCTGTATCCCAAAGAGACCAGAGAAAAAGGAAAAGGATTTATTTGTACAAAAATATTTATAGCAGCTATTTTTTGTGGTGGCAAAGAATTGGCAAAAGAGGGGATGCCCATCAACTGGGGAATGACTGAACAAGTTGTGGCACATGATTGTGATAGAATACTATTGTGCGACAAGAAATGATGAGGAGAACGGCTTCGGAAAAACCAGGGAAGACTTATAGGGATGCATGCAAAATGAAGTGAGCAGAACCAGGAGAACAACGTACACAGTAACAGCAATCTTGTAAGGATGATCACCTGTAAAAGACCTAGCTCCTCTGATCAAGATATTTCCGAAAGACCCATGATGAAAAATGCTATCTATCTCCAGAGAGAGAACTAATGAATGCTGAGTACAGACTGAAGCATATTTTTAAAACCTTTTTTTATTTTTCTTGTGTGTGTGTGTGTGTTTTCTTTTGCAACATGGCTTAATATGGAAATGTTTTGCATGACTTCACATGTATGATTATTATAATGCTTGCCTTCTCAAGGGGTGGAGGAGGGGGCAGGAGGGAAAGAATTTGGAATCCAAAATTTTTAAAAATGAATGTTAAATAACCAATGTAGAAATATGTTTACCATGATTGTACATATATAACCCATACCAGATTGCTTTCTTTCTTAGGGAAGTGGGGAGGGAGGAAGGGAGAAAATTTTGGATCTCAAAATCTTACAAAAATGAGTGTTGAAAACTATTTTTTACATGTAATTGGAAAAAAAATTAAATACTATAAAGGAAAAATTTTTTTTAAGATTTTTTTTAAACATGTAACTGGGAAACATTTAATGAAATAAATACAAATACATTTAAAAATAAAGAATTAGTGCCTCTCTGTCCTTTGGCAGGCCTCCAGGGTTGGGAAATCACTACCTTTCAAAGGACACCCATTCCCCCTTTTAGATAGCTCAAGTGATAGAGAAGCCCTTCTTCAAATTAAGCTGAAATCTACAGCTTTGGCCAGCTCCCAGTTTGGTCTAAGCCTGACGAGTCTGCTGGAGCCATCCCAGATGTAGGGTGTAATGGGGTTAGGGTTAAGCTTCAACCCATTTAGTGAGAGCATCCCCAAATCACACAGGAAGAAGAAAAGCAAATAGTTGGAAAATGGAACAGGTCTTGCAGTACTTTGGTAGCAATCCCATGTCATTATTGATGACAGCAAACATACTCCCTTTAAACTCTAACTTCCTAGTACTCAATACTCCTGGAAAAAAAAAAAAAAACAGTCACAAAAAGCATCATTATCCACACATACAAAAACGACCCAGAGGAAAATAGCCCAGACGAGTACTTTCTCATCTCTACAAAAAAAACAGAGATCCACACATCCAATAAGGGTGGCTTTGAGGTCTATGAGTCTGTTTTGCCAACCACATTCCAAATGCGATGTCTCACACCTCACAACTGAGTGATTTAGGGAATCCAAGGATCCCACCATGACTACCAAAAATTGCTCAACTAAGGAGAACAAAACATATCCATAAAAGCTCTGACCTCCAAGAAGGTGCCTCCCACATAGACAATGAAGAATAGCTGACATTTCTATAATGCTTTACGTGCATGAGCTCACATGGGCCTCACAACCACTTTACAAGCTAGATACAATAGGAAGTCTTATTCCCAGTTCACAGATGATAAAACTGATCCCATGGAAGCAGAGTGACTTACCTGTCCATGTTCCCTCAGCTAGTTAGAGTTACAGCCAGGATTCAGACCCAGGTCTTCCTGATTCTACGTCCAGCCCTCTACCCACTACCCTACACTACCACACAAGAATCTTGGGAGACATGACCAGAGGCAACTCTGTTCAGGAACTACATCATCAAGAGAAGCAGAAAACAGGGACAGATGATATCCACGTGGAAAAGGATTCCCAAGAACAGCGCTTCTTAAACTGTGTCACAACCCCATATGGGGTCGTGAAAAATTTGGCAGCAATAAAAGGTTTCTGAAGGCATGACCAAAAATTAATACAAAATCAAATACGTGACAAATCCGAGGTGTTTCTGACAGCTCGTGCCCAAGCTGCATCGCACACCTTCACTGCAGCCTTGCTTCTAAACACAAATCATGCGTACCATGCACTGCGTGTGCCCTCACGCCACGTAACACCAACCAACACGGCTGAATCTCAAAAAGGGGTTGTGAGTGGAAGAAGCTCATGAAGCCCCGCCCTAGAAGACTGGGGTCCTCTAGAAGCTCTTGATGCTAATGGCGTTGCTTCGATGGACTCCAGCCCTGGAATCCCACAGGGCCTCCTCGGTGAAGCCTGCAGGAACTCAAGGGGCTGACCTAACAATCAACATGGGGAGAGGCCCACACAAGGAGAGCTATCCAAGAGCGGAAGGGTTTGTCTCCAAGGTGAAGTTCTTCCCCTCAACACAGGTCATTGGCTCACAGAGACTGAAGGGACCTTAGTGGCCCCGAATTTTAGAGAAGAGGAAAGTGAGGCTCAGGGGGGTTAAATGAGGAGCCCTGGGTCACACATTTAGGAAGTGCCTGAGGTGGGGGTGGAACCCATGACTTTTGGGCTCCAGTTCCAGCACTCTATCCACTGTCACCAGAGCAGAGACTTGGAGTCTTCAAGTCGTAGAGGGAATCCTTTTTCAGGGATGGGTTGGACAAACGGTCTCTGAAGTCCCTTGTAACTGGGATATTCTGGGACCTGATGGAGTGCCTCCAGCTATACACACGTGTCCCGGACTGATGCAGCAGAGGCAAAGTGAGTTAAACCCAGAACTGAGTAGGATGGATGGGAACAGATTGTATTTGTGCAATGACAATGTGCTTCCAACTGCTCTGACCCCAAACCCAGCTTTAACATGAATATTCTTTCAATCAGAAGCAGAACAGTTCAGTGACTAGAAGGCTAGCCTCAGGGTAAGATCTAGATTCATGCCCTCCCTCTGGCACGGAGTAGCTGTGGGATGCTGGTAGAGTCACTTAACCTAAGTCTCAAGTATCACGTCTTTAAATGAAGCCAGGCAGTGAGGCTAAGTAGATTCAGACGTAGTCTTGAAGCCAGGAAAAGTTGGGTATGTCCCTTACCCAGTCAGGGGCCTGAGCAACTCATTGAGACTCTCAGATCCTGCATTGGTAGAGGGTTTTCTTACCAGGTGCTTGTTTTACCCCTATACTGATGAAATCAAAAGGGCAGTGGGGGCGGGGGAGAGAGATGGAGAGTGAGAGAGGAAGAGAGGGAGGGAGGGAGGGAGAAGAGGAGAGAGAGAGAAACTCTCTTGATGATGCTATTTATTGATGAATCATGAAATATCATAATCCCCACTAAAACAAAAGGGTGGGTGACTCTCAAGGCTGTGGAAAAATGCCTGGTGGGCGTTTGTAGGACATAGGGGATTACCAGCAATGACTCAAGGGTAAGACAGGGTATAAAGAATGTCCTCGAGGACGTGTAGGACAGAAATGGGAGGTGGTGCACACAGAATATCATAACTCCTAGAGCCCATCGGGTGGGCGCTAGTCGGGAGGGAGGCTTGTTGGAGAGTAAGAATAAGAGTCACCCAGGATGAAGGAGGCATGGATACACTGGGATCTGGCCTGTTGGAGGGCTACCCACACTAACCTGCCCACAGTTCCATCAGAGAATATCAGTAAGTGCTGACTACGGACAAAGACAGTCAAAGGATACATGACGTTTTTTGTTTGTTTGTTTGTTTTGGGGGGGGCAGTGTCTGGCCCCCCCCCCCCCGATTTCCTTGACGTGCGGCCACTCCTGTGTGGAAATCCTCTCTAACAATATGAATGCAGCATCATCTATAACTCAACACCACAGAGATCTGCTTGGGGCACTGAGAATTTCCATTAGTCAATAAGTATTTATTAAACACCTACTATGTGCCAGGCACTGCGCTAAGCCCTGGGGATACAAAAGAGAAGCAAAAACAGCCCCTGCTTTCAAAGGGCTCTCAGGGGAGACAACAGGCAGAGAGCTCTATACAAATAAGCTGTAGACAGGATAAGTGGGAGCTAATCTTAGAGAAGAGAGCCAGTAGTAGAGGGGAGGAAGCTGGGGGTGGGGCATGGGGATTCCAGACGTGGGCGATGCCAGCGCACAAGGGCACAGAGTTGGAAGATGAAGTGTCCTGGGGGAGGAAGAACAGAAAGGGCTGCATCACTGGATCCCAAAGGACATCGGGGGAATCAATGTCAGGTAGGAAGGGGCCAGAGTGGGAGGGTCACACAGCAAGCAGCCGTGTGTCAGAAACCAGGCATCATGACTCCAACATTGCCTCTGTCCGCTCTGGCAAAACCCAGAGTAAAAAAGCCAGCTGTTGAGTCACATTGCCAGCTAACAAGCTTGGTAACAAGGACAACCTACGGGCAGTGAAAATTGCACCCGAGTTCCCACCAATTTCTGGCCCTCGATTTCTGCCAAATAGCAAACATTTTCCCAAGAAAGGCGCCCAGCGTCTGGTTTGATCTTCCTCCAGGACTCTGACTCAAGCTAGAACGGGAGTCCCAAGGAATGGAAGGAGGAAGGAATCTCTTTTCTGGTAGGTGCTCAGAGGGGAGGACTCAACAGAGGGCCCAGTGCCCGCCTGCCGGGGAGGGGAATGAGGCGAGAGCTGCTGGCTGTAGAAGTCTTGGCTATTTTCCGGCTTTGCAGTCAGGCGACATTCCCTACATAGCTGGCCTCAGGCAGCTGCTCGGGCATGAGAAAAGGGAGCAGATCCCCTGGCGGGGGGAGTTATGTCATCAGGGCTCCAAGCCAGCGGAGTTCCCAGGGCCTGCATACCGATCACGGATGAATAAAGGCACAAACATACACACACAGAGGCACATGCAGGCGAGCACATGGGCACATACGCAGCGAGATCCACTCCCTCACAGCCCAGCAGTGCACAAAACAAATGCTAACACAGCTGCCAGTCAGAGATGGGATTCGGTCTGCACATTGCAGACGGCTCTCCAGACACCTACAAAGACACTGAGCTACCTTTCGAGGCATACTTTTTGGGTTACTATGGCCAAAAAAAATCATCACCCCAGGAGCAAGCTGAAGAGATTTTGATCTCAGACATTGTGGTCCTGAGATAATTCCTCAACTGTTAGCATGGGGACAGAGCTTTCCAGCTGTCTAAGACATACAAGAAAGTTGGATCCTTAAAGAAGCCTTTAAGGAGACAGGGATATCTCCATGCAGTCACGGGGCCCTGGAAAGTCCCTGGCCTCACGTTGTGCACCTGTGCCCATATACTCATTCCAACACACAGTCTTTGAGCTACAAATATATAAAGCTCACTCTCTCTCTCTCTCTCTCACTCACACACACACACACACACACACACACACACACAGGTAATATACACGCATGTTTACAATCTAGTCATGATCTTAGAACTAGCTCACAACTCTATCAATGTCAGAGCTCGAAGGACCTTAGAACCCAGACTGTCCAAGCTGGAAGGGTCCTTAGAACCCAAAATGTTAGCTGCCTGTTCTGTCCTTACAAATCTTCATACCTCTTCGTTATACAGATGAGAAGCACCGAAACAGTAAGAGCTGAGGATGGGAGGGCACTGTGCATAGATCGGGGTACATTTACGTTGGCAGGCAGAGGCAGAATTGGCCCTGAGAGCCAGTTACTACTCCTGGGCCGATACGATGTCCACTGGCAACTCCTGGGATACCCAGGGCTAACTCAGAGTCTTATTCAAACTCCGGCTATCTGGCCATACTGCCACCAGGAAAACTGGCCTCGGCAGAGGGGCTGGCATTTTTACCACCCACCAAGTGGCATTTGAAGTTCTTAAAATACACTTATTCTGCATCTTCTTAAGAAAGAAATAACTTGCAGCAAGAGTGACTTCGGTATTTAGTAATCTGCAGCCATCAGCAGGCTGGCCCGAATGCCCACCGTGCATCCAGACACAGCCGGGGAGGGCCAAAAGGGGACTGACCTTGGGAGCTCAGAGACCCAGCTGTGAGTTTTACCTCCACAACCTGACTTATCTGAGCCTCAGTTACCCTATCGGTAATTTGCAGATGAAGCATCCTAAACCATCTGTCCTAGAGAGTTGGGCTGACCTTGGATTTGGAACACTATCTGGGTTCACCCTGCTCTGTTCCAGGCTATGTGACCTGTGACAAGTCAACCTCTGTGCCTCAGCTTCTTCACCTGTAAAGTGGGAACAACACTGCTTATACTTGAATTGTACTGGATCACAGATTTACAGGTGGAAACAACCTCAATGGTGGCCCATGCACACATATACATGAGCAGAGTCTCCAGAGCTGGAAGGAGTCTCATC
The DNA here is from genome assembly GCF_900497805.2 of Vombatus ursinus. NCBI lineage: Eukaryota > Metazoa > Chordata > Mammalia > Diprotodontia > Vombatidae > Vombatus > Vombatus ursinus. The sequence continues at coordinate 298,441 of NW_020950758.1, read as the reverse complement.
AGCCATTGTGACCAACCTGAAGCCCAGAGGAATCTCCATGACTACCTGCACAGCGATGCTCATCCTCATCCTCCCTCGTTATGAGGGAGGAGCCATTACCTTTACCGATACAAGGCACTTGGTCAGTTCTGGGATGGCTCAAGTTGTTGGTGAGTTCTTTTCTGAGATCAAGCCCAAATTTGCCTTGTTAGAACTATTAACCACTCCAATTACTACTCCTTAGAACTACCAGGCTATTAAGCTGTAGCTATATGCCTGGCGCTGTGCTGGAAACAAAGAAGAAAACCACTTCTACCCCAAGGGAAAATGGTCCCTGGCTCTACCCATTGGTGCCAAACAGAAGTAGAATTCCTCATCCACATGAGGTCTTAAAAAAAACCTGTTGTTCAGTCATGTCCAACTCTTTAAGACCTCTTTTTGGGGTTTGCCAAGTAGGCAAAGATACTGGCCTGGTTTGCCATTTCCTTCTTCAGCTCATTTCAAGGATGAGGAACTGAGGCAAACAGGGTCAAATGACTTGTCTAGGGTCACACAGCCAGTAAGTGTCTGAGGCCAGATTCGAACTCATGAAGAAGAGCCTTGCTAATTCAAGTCCATCCACTGCGCCACCTGGCCATGACACCTAATCACGGCTCTGCTCTCCCTCCCTTGCTATCCCCACACCCCCCTTCTGTTTACTGTAGAAATCCAACCCCCGAGGAAAACAAGTGGGCATGGGGGTAGGTTGAGGGAGGATAATATCAGAGAAAGAATAATCACAAGCAAAACAAACTTCCCGATCCCAAAGAAGGTTAGAAAAAAGGGCAAACAGAGAAACCGAGACCTGGAGTTCATGGTTTTCTCTTAGATTATGTCTTAGACCGGTGGGGAATGGTTCAACAAGTTCTATATGACTGTGCCGGAGTATTAGTTCACCATAAAACATGACAAACAAATGAATTCAGAGAATCCTGGACGGCAGGAACCAATGGAGAATAATGGGAGCGAAACAAGAGGATGATTCATACACAGAAAGAACGGGAGAAGAAAAGCAATTTTGAAAGACCTACAACCTCTGAGCAGTGCTTGGACTGATACTCCAGAGCATCAGTGGTGAAGCAGCCTGCCTACCTCCTGTCACAAGTGATGGATACAAGGGCCCAAAGGGATGAGAGACATGCATTGTAGGGCAGGGCCACTGGACAGATGAGTTTGGCTTGCCTAGCCTGCTTCTCTCTCTCTCCCTCCCTCCCTCACTCCCTTTCCCCCTAGCTCTGTTTCTCTCTATTTCTGTCAGGAAAATGGGTTAGCAATAGGGATGCCACAAAAAAAAGAGGGCCAGCAGGAAAAAAAAAGCTAATTGGACCAAGGGAATAGGAAGATAGGAAGAAGGAAAGACAAGGGAAAAGGAAGAGACAGTGTGTGTGTGTGTGTGTGTGTGTGTGTGTGTGTGTGTGTGTGTGTG
>NW_020950758.1:275202-296987 GCF_900497805.2 Vombatus ursinus | reverse complement strand
AGAAAAGGTAAAAGACAAACCTCCTGGAGCAGGAAAGGAAAAACAGCCAGCCAGAAGCCAGCCAGCCGGTCAGAGCAAAGCTTCTTCTCCTAAAGTCCACATGACTGAAAACAAAACCATCTTCCTGGTGTTTGAATTCTAAGAGCTGAGCCTGCCTGCCAGTCTGCCTGTCTCCATTACCAGCCCCTCTAGTATCATCAGGGTTTGGTCACGCGCTGATTGGGAGGAATTGAGCCCCATACATGAGACCTCAAGTCTGGCAAAATCCTCACTCTTCTCCCTAGGCACTCAAAGCCCTGAGGGTGACGGTCCTGAGCAGGGCCCAACAGGGCGTGACCAATAGCAGCTTCCACCTGAAGAGCAGGTTCGAAAGACTGCAAAGGGCTCTGAATATACATCTGAGCAATTCATTCTCCCAACAGCTCTGGGAGGTAGGTATTATTTTTCTCCCACTTTACGGGGAAGGAAACTGAGGCTCCAAGGGGTGAAGTGACGAGCACAGAAGTAGATATGACCAATAAGCTTTTGCATACATCAGAAACTTTGAAGAGCTTGCAAGGATGAGAGGAAAGAGCTTTCAGTCACCTTTGCTGGAGGGGCTTGGGACCACTGGCTTGGAAATCCTTCAGAGTGCAAAGAAGCATCGTAAGCCAGACTTTTACAAGGAGCTTCCCACCAACCATGCCATGAACGCGAGAGGCCCCAGCCTCTATTCAACTCCACCCCTTTCCATGAACCCTTAGGAATCACTTATTACATTACTGTGGACCAGCTGCAAGGGAGAGCGCCAGCTAGCTCTGTGGTCTGGGGCTCAGTTTCCTTATCTGTGCCACGAGGAAGTTAGACTAGACGCCAAGTGAAATGAGCAGAACCGGGAGAACACGGGAGCCACCATTGTCCAGTGGGAAGAGCATCCAACTTGGAGTTGGAGGACATGACTCCAAATCCTGTCTCTGCCACTTACTGTGTGGGTTATCTTGGACAAGTCACATCACTTCTCTGGGCCTCAGTTTCTCAATTTGTAAAGTGAAAGGCTTCCATGAGATGGTCTGTAAGGTCCCTTCCAGCAACAGATCAATGATCTCGGTGCTAAGAGCCCTACAGAATTGAATGCCAAGAGTAGGAAGGGCCTTTCAAAGGCCCTTTGGTCCAGCCCACACTGAAATGAGGCCACCCATCCTCTCCAACACCCCTGACAAGTGACCATCCAGCCTCTGCTCCAAGGTGCCCAGCAAGGGGGCACCCACCGCACTGCCCAAGTGCAGAGAAGGGCTTTCCCTCCGATCGGTCTGTTTCTCTGTAGCCTCTACCCGATGCTCAGTGTTCTGTTCCCTGGGGCCAAGGAGAACAGGACTGATTACTTTCCCACGTGAAAGTCTTCCAAATGTGGGAAGCAGTTAGTATAGCACACTGCTCTGCCCCAACAACTCAGATCCTCTGCTCCAGGCTAGAGCTGCTAACTTTTCTCCCATCAATCCCAAGGACCTTCAAAATGCTAGCTGTCCTCCCCTGCACACTTTCCAATTAGCAATGGCCTTCCTCAGATGAGTTATCCACCGTGATCCAGATGTGTTCTGACCCGGGCAGACTGCAGAGCGGTTAGCTTCCTCCGTCTGTATACTGCTCTTCTCTAGACGCATCCTACTGCTGAACGAGGCGTTGGTCAACATGTCCCTGGGCACTGGGGACCACTTACTCTAGTCTTGAATGAATCCACTACAAGCTAGAACTCTTTGTATTTTTAAGCAGTATAATAGAAAAAGCCAATTACTTAGTATCCATCAGAGACATAGTTAATAACTTCCCAAGCCTATGGCTTGTACCAAATACTTTAAAAATCAGAATTCTAATTTAAAGACAATGAAAAGGTCATGTTGCCTTCATAGAATCTGAGGGGGAGGGGACCACAGATGATATCGTGTCCTCTTGGGACACCTGACCAACAATCGCTTCTATATCACACTTGACTTGTGGCATTTGCCCAAAGGCCTCCCCCCAGTAATGGAAACAATTTATTTATGCGGTGCTTGCTATGTGCCAGGCACTACACTAAGCACTTTACAAATATTACCTGATTTCATCCTCACAACAGCCCTGGGAAGTAGGAACTATTATTATCTTCATTTTACAGTTAAAGAAACTGAGGCAAAACAGGTTAAGTGACTTGCCCAAGGTCATACAACTAGTAAGTATCTGGGAGTGGATTTGAACCCAGGCCCAGCACCCTATCCACCATGCCACCTAGCTACCTAAAAATGCCCGTAATCATAGACTGAGGTGTCTCACTACACGTGTAATCTCAAGATCAAAGGTCCCGTGTCACCAAAATATTCGCGGCAGCATTTTTTTGTTTTGTTTCTAGTGATAGCAAAGAATGCCGGTGTGGCTAAACAAAATGTGGCATTCCATTAAGGGAATGTCACTGCATCATGGGAGACAATGAGAACGCAGAGGTCAGAGGAGCAGAGAAAGAAGTACGTGGGCTGTGGCAAGACGGAAGGAGGGAGAACCAGGGAAAGAGTCAACCCAATGACGCAGATGGCACAGAGGACAAGAGTGCGAAGAGAAGCCAACGGAATGCAATAACCAGTCCCGGCCAGGAGGAAACGCACCGAGCATCGGAGGGCTGTGTGTATGAAGTGTCTTCCACCCTTTCCGAAGTGGCCCATGAGTGAACTGGTTTTACATAATGCTAAGAAAGGCTCACTTGGTCGGGAAGGAGAGACAATTCTGTTGGGGTGGGGGGAGGTCCTTCTCATTTGCCAACCATGCAATGGTACTAAGAGGCGAGTTACTATCACCACTCAACCCACCCCACGGTTCTATCTGTAGACAGTTTCTGCTGTTGGGGAGTTCTTCCTCGTAACAAGCTCCCACTTACTGCCCGAGAGCTGACCCCTCCTGCTCTGAGCTCTCTCCTCTGTTGACCAAAGATGGAATCATATATGGCTCCCTGGTTTAAGGGAGGTCTGACTGAGGGCTGGGTAGGGGGAGGGGGCAGAAAGCAACCTCAGAGACCTGTGGCCAAGGGGCCAACTGATAGCTACGAGGCCCGTATTCCCTCTGCAATCCACACAGGGCAGTGAGGGGGACGATCTGTAACTTTCCTGAACCTGGATTCCACGTAGCTCCCAGGCCTCTCCAGGCCAAGTCCCACTTACCGGTCCTCCATCAGCTCTCGGATGGCTGCCACAGAGGGCCCAGCCCCCAGGTGGGTGTAATATGGACCTTCATCTTTCTCCACTATTTGCTCTGGGTTGAGAGGGAAAGAAAAAAATAAAATCATTTCATCAGTTGTCAAATGTTTACTTAGCGCCTGGTATGTACAACGCATGGGAGGGGGAGAGGGATGGTATAACACAAAATGTGGAGTCAGAGGTTCTGGATTCAAATCCCGGCTCTGCCATTGTTTGACTTCACACAACAATCTCGACGTCTCTGGGCCTCTCTTCCTCATATGCAAAATCAGGCCATCGGGGCAGATGATTACCAAGGTCGCTTCCAGCTCTGACATTCAATGATCCTATAATCCTTACTGTCCCCAGGGAGTTCACAGTCACACTGAGGAGACACTCCATACATACCCAAACGAAATGATAGTAGTAGTAAGGGCTATAGTGAGACAGCATAGCATAGGAGGCAGATGCTCTATGACCCTGGGTACGTCCTTTAACTTCCCAGTGCTCTAGGTAACTCTAAGGCGACAAGCTGCAGAGAAGATGCCTACCTGCATTGTAGAAGGGAGTTTCTTCTCCTGGGAGTTCCCTAGACTGAGGAAATCTCAGGTCTCTCCTTCATCAAATAAGAGACATAAAATCCATAGCAAATGAAGAAAACTCAATATCTCTCGATAGTTATTAGGGACAAAGGCTTCATAGAAAAGGTTTGACGAGGGCTACTTTCTGAAGGTGGGAAGGAAGGGCAAAGTGGTGGTTCTCAGGGTGCTTCCCCCCAAATTTTGGACTTTAGCTTACTTCAGATAAAAGAGGATGGCTCATTTTGGTTCACATAGGTTTTACTTAATGGCCTTCCCCAAATAAACGAAACTTGTGTCGCCCACGTAGCCACTAAGCTCAGAGCACACCAGATCCCGGCTTCCCAAAGAACCCAACCAAAAGAACTGACCCTACTGAGTGTATACCAAGCATGGCCAGGTCTCTGGACTCTCGCACACTTCCGTGTGCATCCATGGCATCTCCTAGCAAAGAGAACACTGACAGTCAACAAAAGGTGTTTGGGAAGCACTAGGACAGAGGGCTGGGTGACAAGGACCTAGGGAGATGGAAGACAAGCCACTGACGCACAGAATCATCGAATGTCAGGGCTCTCCATCCCCTCAGTGATCTGGCCAGAGTTCAGGGTGTTCCATGGGGAAGAGCACAGTGTTAACTAAACAGCTTTGAATGCCAGACTAAGCAATCCAGTAGGAAATGGGAAGGTAATGAAGTGGGAATACTTCTCAGCTTTTTCAGTGAAAGGATTAGGGATGATCAGACCCAGAATCCCACGTTTTCTGAAGATGCAGAGCAAATGGGGAGGGGGGCTCATTTAATGAGGCAGGGTACAAGGTGCATTGTTTTAGGTGCAGATTGAAACATTCAGAGGGGCATGGCTAATGGGAGAATTTGTTCTGCCTGGCTAAACGTATTTGTAACAAGTTTTCTTTTTCTTGCTTTCTCAATGGGTGGGGAGGGGAAGGGGAGAAGGAAAGAACTCAACTGAAAATAAAGTAAAATAGAAAAGGAAAGTGCACTCTTACCTTCTACCTTAGAAGCTCTGCTACACCTCGGACCCCGCTTCAAACTGAATAAGTCACCCAAATTTGTCCGGGGGTTCTGGGTTTGACTATCCTTAATCTTTTCATTGGGAAAGTTGCGATGTATTCCCATTTCATTGCCTCCTCATTGCCTACTGGATTACTTAGTCTGGCGTTCAAGGCCATTTACACCGTGGTCTCACCTGGGCCACTTCCTTGTAGCAAACCCTCAACTCTAGCCAGAAACTCTGGTTTCTAAGATAGAAGGTAAAGAGTGAAGGAGACAGAAGACCCAAGCACAGTTAGGATGCCACAATCCTGATTCTGCGCCCCATTCCTCTAACGTGGACATTTCTACACAACTAAAAGTTAGCAAAGCCTTTTACCACCATCATTTCATCGGAGCCTCATAAGAAGCTCAGAAGGCGGGAGCAGAGGTGGGAAACAAAAACTCCCCAGCTGTGCGGTCCAAGAGCCCTCCAAAGGAACTGATGCTTGGACCCAGACAGCAGGCGAGAAAGAACAAGGTGACTCACTTATTGCTTACAGGGCACACAGAGAGAGACAGAGACGGAGAGAGAGTGAGAAATAGAGACAGAGAGAGAAAGAGAGAGAGACAGAGACAGAGAGACAGAGAGTCAGAGAGAGAGATAGAGACAGAGACAGAGAAAGAGACAGAGACAGAAAGAAAGAGACAGACAGAGAAAGAGACAGAGACAAAGAGAGAGCCTTCAGGTTGAAGATTCACAGGATCACGGACAGAGAGCTGGGGGGATTGCAGAGGCTACCAGCTCCAAACCACTGGACCTGGACCTAATTTTGCAGATGAGGAAACTGAGACCCAGAGAAGTAAGCTACCTTGCCTAAGGTAGTAGCTACTGAAAAAAAAAAGGGACCCAATTCAAAAGGCCTTTTTTCCTTCCACTGTGCCACCCTAAAACCTCTTTTTGGCACCACAATTCCAGAAACACAATCTCATTTAAGATATGTAGCAATCCTGTGAGGTCGGTATAACAGGTATTATTATCCGTATTTTAAAAAGTCAAGGAAATTGATCCTCAAAAGAGATGACAGACTTAACAAGAGCTGAGAGAGAGACCTTATAACTGGTCAAGTTCAACTTTCTCAACTTACAGCTGAGGAAACTGAGATCCAGAAGGGCTGGATAGTGTAGTGAAGAGAGTACTGGAATCAGAGCTAGAAAGCTCCAAGTTTGATTCCTGCCTTGGACCCTGATTAGCTGTGTGACCTCAAGTAGGCTACCCTACCTCTCTGGGCTTTGGCTATGTCATTAGTAAACTGGAGGAAATAGCCCGTCTTTCACCGGGGTGTTGTAAAGACCAAAGGAGATTGTGTATCAAGTGCTTTGCATACTGACATGTTTAGTGATGTGTTATTACTAGGACAGAGACAAAACGTGACCCAAAGCTCTCTTCCTCTTTTCCATTATCCTGTGTTTGCAAGGGATCGAGAAATGAGAGAAAGAAGTACCTTCCAGAAACGTAACTGGACAGGTTTCATCAGCAGGAGTGGCCAACAGGGGAAAAACAATAAACCAAATGATGGGGCGGGCCCAAACAAGAACTTGACAAGGCAACTGGAAACAGGTCCTTGGGAAGGGAAGCAGGTAATGGTCATCCTAATGTGAGAGTTTCCCAAAGGACTCGATCTGTTCTCATCAAAGACAAGGCCTGTGGCAGCTCTTAAAAAGTTGGAGGAGCAGGGATGGTCTCCTAAGAAGGGAGAATGGACTTAGCAAAGGGAGGGGGTGAGGTGAGGCAGGGCAGGTCCATCCATTGGTTCTGGAAGAGTTTTAATTTGTTCTGATAAGTCAAAGAAAAGAGGGAGTGAGGCAGTTTGGGAGTTTAGGCATGGGGTAGGGGAGCAATTGAGAGAGATCGTTCCAAGTTTTCCCAGTGGAATAAGAAGAGCCCAGTATTCCTGAATGCCAGAGTTGAGAGACTTTGGAGGGATGCCATGCCATCCAAATCCAACCTGTATTTGGACCAAGAAGCCCCTTTATTTCACTCCTGGCAAAGATCACGCAGCCTTTGCATGATAAGGCAGAAAGGTGGTACAGAGCACTGGGCTTGGAGTCAGAAGACCTGAGTTCAAATCCAGCCTTAGACACTCACTAGTCATGTGACTCCGTCTCAGTTTCCTCATCTGTAAAATGGGGATCATTGCATCTACCTCCCATGTTGTCGTGAGGCTCACTTGAGATAACATTTGCCATGTACTCAGGCACAGTGCCTGGCACAGAGTAGGTAATAAATTCGAGCTAACACCATGACCACCACCATAATCATCATCATCTGGCGATGCCCCCAAGGCCCTCAGTTCCTCCCCTGGGCTGGCTCAAATGGTCAGGAAGCCTTTTCTGATGTCAGGGCAAAATCTTCTTTGCAACTTGCACCATTTCACCCTCAGGGGGCTGAGTTCAGTTCTCAGGAACCAAGCAGAAGAAATTTAAGTCAATTAGACAGCCAATCAACAAACATTTTGTAAATGCCTACTATGTGCCAAGCACTTATCTTAGGAGCTGAGGATATGAAGGGGAAAAAATGGAGCAGCTCCTTCCCTCAAGGAACTACATTTTAAGAGGGGACACAACAAATGTGTGTGCATAGGAGCCTATAAATATTTCTACAGATAGAGAATACACAACAATCTGATTGGGAAAGAAAAGGCTGGGCATCAGTTACTGGGGTGAGCATGTAAAAGGAGGTGCTCCAGTTGAGTCTTAAAAGAAATCAAGGATTCTGAGCAGAAGGGGTGAGGAGGGAAGGGGCAATGCCAACGAGGGTCTGGACAGGGCATGGAATGGCCTGTGAGAAGAACAGCAAGAAGGCGAGGGCTGCTTACCCACAGAGCACCCACCACCTTCGTGGGGAAGGGAGGGCCAAGTCTGAAGTTAGAGAAGGCTGGGATGGGGATTAAATGCCAAATGTTTCCTGGCATACAGCAAATGCTTAATAAGTGCTTTCATTCACACACAGATTGAAATGCTCAAAGTCAATTATCCAGGTACGTCCAAATTAAAATGAGTGCCTTTGGAACTCATGCCAGAGCCTAACCACAGGTCAGACTCAGACAAGAGAATCCCAATGTTCCTGACCCTCCTTCACAAAAAAGTATAACAAAGGGCTGAAGCAGATGATATGTAACTAATTCCCCACTGGCAAAAGTATGAATTGGTTCATCCTTTCTGAAAGAGAATTGTAAAATTGTGTTAAAAAAAAAAACTATTTTCCCTTCCGCCCCCACTACTGAGACTGGGCATATATATTCAGTCAATAAACATTTACTAAGCACTTGCTATGTGCCAGGCACCATGCTAACCACCGTGGATAGAAAGGCAGAAGACAATTTTGCCCAGGAGAAGCTAACAGTCTAATGGTTCTATTCTCCAAGGCTGTTACTTAAAAGACTCAACTAGACAAACATGTTCATACCATACATAGCATTTCTTACATTCAAAAATAAACTATAGGTGGCACAGTGAATAGAGCACTGGCCCTGGATTCAGGAGGACCCGAGTTCAAATCCGGCCTCAGACACATAACACTTACTAGCTGTGTGACCCTGGGCAAGTCACTTAACCCCATTGCCTAGCCCCCCCCCAAAAAAAGAATCGGAAAAAATAAACTGTAAACCCTTAGGTGTACCCCAAACTTCTGAGTTTTACATGGAAATATAAGGGAATGTTAGTTTATCATAAGGAAAGACAAATGCGGAGAATTCAGAGAAAGCTGGAAAGACTTCTAGGACGTGATATGAAGAAAATGAAGCCAAGAAAACAAGAGATGCACTGAGCATAACAATGTAAAAAAAAAAAATCAACAGAGAGATGCAGAAGAACTGGTCAATTTCAATGGTCGATATGGGCACCAGACTTACAAAATTAAAAGACACTCCCTTCTTTCCATTAAATGGATAAGCTTTTACTCCCAATAATGTATAATGGATGTTTGTTTGGAAGTATCTTTCCAAAACAAGATGTATTGACAAAATTTTAAAAAAATGAACATAAAGTGGGTGACATTTAACTTAATTCAACCAACATTTAAACACTGATGTGACAAAGGACTATGCTCAGGCCTGAGGGGGCAATGGTGAAAAACAACCCAATCCACCCCCCCCCCCCCATGGAGCTTCCATTGCTGGAACTCTCAGTCTCCTGGCATCTAGGGCGTGATGGCAGTGCAATGGGGCTGGCTCTCTGGTCCAGGATCGTAAGATCCCTTGACGAAAGATTTTCTAAGTGCTGGGCATATATTTTGGTCTCAAGCTTTTCAAAAACAAATGCATGCAGTGCTACTTTATGAACACATTTGTACATCTGGGCCTTTTTACTAACATCCTTGGAGAAGAGACCCATTGGGTTGTGAGTTTCTTAGGGTCGGGGGCTGTCTTTTACAAGATTACTGAGACACCTGGTAAGTGGCTGAGATCGAATTCCAGCCCAGGTCCTATGACTCCAAACCTACCACTTTGAATGCTGCACCGCAGTGATTCTCAATTCCTTAACTCATCAGTCCCAATGGGACACTTGATCCCCTGTCTCTTTCATTTACCAAATGTTCCGTAGGCTATAATTGGCGATGGGAACCAGAAAAAGGATGAGCCCAGGTCCAGGAAGGAAGTGAGCCTTTCTCACACCATCTAGGCACATGAGGATAAAATCTTTGTCCCTCTTCATAATAAGTTAAAACTTTATAGGAAATGCTAGTACTCCCAAGGCCCAGAAAGGTATAAGCAAGGAGAGAAAACAGAACGTGGATTCTTTAAGTTGAAATTGTCCCTGACAAATCCATTTGAGTCCTTGGTACAAATGTGTGTGCGGATAAATTTAGTAATTGTTTCCCCACTTTTGGCTACTTCCTGGCCATCTTCTATGCTTCAGCTTCTATCTCCTTCCCACCTCTGCAAGCTGCCATCCAGGGACCCTGGGCTTTGGAGTGGCAAGTGAACATTTACCATAGCCAGGCAAGACCCAGACTCACCATGTGGGCATGTTCTCCAGCCATCCTCATGCCAGGCTTCCCTCACCCAGCCCCAACAGACTCCACCCCCCTCCCAGTTTCTAATTATGGCTCTCAGAATAGTATCCAAATCAACACAGCCGCCCAAGGAAAGGAAATGGCAATGACTTGACTGTGCTGACCAAAACCCTCCTCCTAAGCCACCACTTCCTTCATGCCCTCTGTCTTCCCCGTTAGAATCTAAGCTCCCTGAGGAAAGGGACCATCTTTTCTTGCTTTTGTTGGTATCTCTGGTGTTTGGCACATAGTAAATACTCAATAAATGCCTTTTCTTTCATTCTGGACCTGTGATATAACTCTCTCCAACCTTGCAAATCGGCAACTCCTAACTGTGACTTACCCATGTTTGGAAGGAAGGAGGGAGGAAGGAGGGAAGGAAGGAAAGAAGGAAGGTTGATTTATTAAGTACCTTCAATATGTCAGGCACTATACTTAGAGCTTTACAAATATTATCAAGAAATAGGACCTGGACCCAGATCAGCTTGACTCAAAGGCCAGCCCTCTAGTTCCTGCTGCTTCTCTGTAGGTAGGTAGGAAGGTAGGTGGATTGATAACCAGATATACTGAGTAACTACTAGGTTTCTACACTGGGGCAATGCCAGAGACAGGAGGTGTTTTAGCAAAGTGCATGACTAAAGCTCACCAGATATTCTGATGAGTAAGAAGGAGAGGTGTGGGCCGGATGATATTAAAGCTGATTCATAGCTGCTTGCATAACCTGACTCTAGGAAAGGTGATTAATACAGTGCTGTCAACCTGAAGGAAGGCCCCTGGGAGATTATTACCGTCTAGAGCCCGATTCTGTTAGAAACCATTTTTATCAATTAACTGAAGGAAGCCCTTGGTGACACGTTTCTGAAGCCTGCCCATGACACAAACCTGGGAGGGAAGTCACTCTGGTAGATGACAAACTTGGGATCTAAACATGGATCAAATGCCAAGCTATATGGGACATGAGGGAGAATGGAATCATTGGGGGCAATTCAGGGAAGGGAGGAGGAAGGAAGGTGGCATTTTATTCAGGCATTAAAGGACAGGAAGGATTTCCACAGCAAATAAGAAATGAGGGTACCCCAGGGAAAACTGGAAGCACAGACACAGTCAAGGACAGCATGCTGGGAAACAGTCATTCATTTGGAAGAGACAGGAAAGAGAAGGTTGGAGAAGCAGGGGAGAAATGAGAGTAGGGCCTTGAGTGATAAGCAAAGGAATCCTACGGAGAATAAGAAGCCATTGATCATTTTTTAAAGTATCTTCAGGAATACGAAAAAAGGAGACGGTCCTGGCAGTAGTCAATGGGTGGGAAGAGGAGATCGTTGAGATGGGAGCTGTGTTAGGAGGCTTCGAAACAATCCGGATGACTCATGGTTGGGGAGTCACAGAAACAGTATGAAGGGGTGTCTAAAAGGGACGCAGACAAGTTGAAAACAACAGGACCCAGAGGGAGGGTGTGTGTGAAAAAGGGGGTCAAAGATATAAACATTAGAGATTGGGTGGATGCCACAGACAGGAGGCTGGACTGACTGACTTTGGCACCTGGGACTGGCACAGAAAAGGTAGTTAAGAAATGCCTGTGGATTGATTGTGAATGACGAAAGGGGTAGGTTGGCAGAAGAGGGTTAATAAACTGAATGAGGGACATTTAACTTGAGCTACTAGTGGGAAATGGAACGGGAATTCACCCAGGGCTCCTTTAGGTGATTTCATCATTTTGAGGCCCTGGATGAAGGTGAGCTGGGTTCTCTATCCAACCTCCATAGAATAAGGGGGTGGCCTTTGGTACAAGCCACAAGTTGGCATTTTCACAAGATGTACTCCCAGAGAAGCAGAGGGTTTGACTGCAGAGCCAAAAACCTGGAGGAAGTAATGGCGTGAGGGAAAGTTGGATATTAACCCAGGTTTCAGTGAAGGTTGACTGAAAGAGGCCTGGGGCCTCTTGGCTAACTTAATGTGGATTACCCAGATCTGTGTTGGGGACTGGTGAGGTCCCTGGAAATACCATCCTCTCTGCTGTGCACCTGGTATTTCTGGGGCTGCTTGGGTCATTCTAATTGTTTTTTTTTTTTTTAACATCAGAAGCCCCCCCCCTCCCCTCTCCCTTGCATTTCCAGGCTACAGAGATGTGGGGGAGGAAAGCCAAGGATGTGAATCCTCTTGTCAGAGACAGTATAGAGCTAGACAAGTTGAGGACCCTGGGGGTTGTCCATGTGCAATGGGGGACATGAAGCTTTCTCCTTTCAGTCCTTCTCAGCTCCAGCTGGTCGGAGTTGGGAGAAGCCTCTAGATTTGTCCTCCCTTTCAGAGAGGCCTGGGTTAATCTGCCTGACCTCACCCAAGTGGAAGATTCCAAGCAAGGAGGAAAGGAATGCCTTTCTGTGGCAAAGAAAGGGCTGGGCCTGGGGGCTGGGAGGGAATGAACAATGACCAAGTGATAGGAGAGACGGGGAGTTGGCAGCAGTTAGCAAGCAGCCCCCACGGGTGGAAGGCATGCACCAGGGAATGCAAGCAACAAGAAGCTTATGTGTGGGCTTTGCAGGAGGTGGGAGGTGGTAGAGAAGAAGAGGACACATCAAGAGAAAAGGGGATATGGAAGACAAAACACCAATCAATACTCCAAAGGGCCCAGGATCAGAGACTGTGATTTCATTGGTATGGGGAGGCCAAAGTAAGGAAGCTTCCAATGCAAGTTGGCACCTCCTCCACCACTCAGAGTCTTGAGACCTGCCTAGAGCATGAAGAAGTTAAGTGACTTGCCTAAAGTCATACCACCAGTAGGTCACAGAGGAAGGACTTGGAACTCAGATCTCCCTGACCCCAAGGTCAGCACCTGCCCCCTTGGTCAGCACCATTAGCTGGGATTCAGTTCAGCTACTCATGCAGCTACCACCCTCCCCAAGACAAACTGAGGACAGCAATGAGAGGGACATAATGACAGCAGGGGGAAAGAGCCAGGAGTAAGGCTAAGCAAAATAAGCCCCATTGTTTAAGAAATCCTGTAGGATAGAGCAAAGCACACTATTTTTCACTGTCTTTATTGTTTCGTGGTTTTTTTTCCCCTTTGGTCTGTTTCTTCTTTCACAATATGACTAATATGGAAATACGTTTTACACGATTGCACATATATAATCTATATCAAATTGCTTACTGTCTTAGGGAGAGGGAGAAATTTGAAACTCAAAATTTTTAAAAAATGAATGTTAAAAATTGTCTAGACATGTAATTGGGGAAAATATTTTTTTAAAAAGGTATACTGTATAATTTTTAACATATGAGAAGTGCAATATAATGGCTAAGGACATTGGATGTGGAATCCAGAAGACCTGAGTTCACATCCTTCCTCAAACATGTAATCGCTCTGTGACCTTGGGCAAATTAATCTCTCATTGCCTCAGTTTCTTTCTCCGTAAAACAAGTGGGGTTTATGGCATCTAAGGTCCTCAGCTCTAGCTCGATGACCCGTGATATGCATTCTTGGGGCAGAGCCTTCTCTTAAGGCTGCATTTTGCCCTATCAAATAAAATGGCATTTTTAGGAGTTACCAAATACAAGTATTTCTTGGATTCTTCGGACCATTCAACCAATTTTATGACTTTAAAGATGTGGTCTGGGAAAACTGGAAAGCAATTAGGAAGATGCTCTAGTTAGATCATCACAGAACCTTCCACAACATACTCCAAAATCAAGCCCAAATGCGTATATACTTTGTTTATAAAGATCCAGCTACTAAAAATGAAGAGAAACCTTTCACAACTACAGGTATGAGGGGAGAGTGGGGAAGGCTGGAATCTGCAGAGGAGGGTGTGGGGACTGGAGAGGAATTTTTAACTGAACAACAAACAGGAGATCCTAAAAGGTAAAAGACAATCTGGACATCACATACTAAAAAAAATTGTTGATAAATAAAATCAATGATGATCAAATTAGAACAGAAATGATTGTGAATGGATAGAGAACCAGCCCTGGAATCAGGAGGACCTGAGTCCAAATGTGGCCTCAGACACGTAACTTACAAACTGTGTGACTGGGCAAGTCACTTAACCCCACTGCCTAACCAAAAAAAAGAAAAAAAGAAAAAGAAATGATTGTGAAGTGTTTCACAGGAAATCGTGGGTGATGTAAAATTTTTTTTAAAATTAAAGGGAAAAAGAATAATTTGTATATTACCAACATCAAAGGAAAACTACTGTGTTAAAACTGCTAGAGAGAAGTTTAGCTTAGTTGGCCTCGGGGTATGTTGCTAGTTGGGGGGGAGGGGCGAGAAGGAGCATTTTTTGAGGAAGTGTCTCAGAGGAAGTGGGGAATAGGTGACGGTTAAGCAAAGCAGAGAGAGGAACCATAAAGCTAGGATGACATCAGGAAAGAACAGTGTCACTGAAGGCAAGAAAAGAGAACATTCAGCAGAAGGTGATCAAAGTATCAGATGATATTGGCCAAGTTAAACGAACACTAAGGTCGATGTACCTTGATTCCTAATCATAGGAAGATCACTGGAATGAACTGGGGCTGATTAGCCTGAAGGAGAGAAGACTCAGAGGGACCATGAGGGCTTTCCTGAGTGCTAGAAGGGCTATCGTGGAGAAGGGATTCGATTGCTCCCTTGGGTTCCACCAGGATTCTAGAAATGGAGGGCCATGACAAAGAGGCTACTCTAGGCTGGATGGCTGGAGATCCTTCCTCCCAATGACAGCCATCCAAAAATGGAAAGCGCATTGAGAGATTTGGGTCCCGGCTCATGTCTGTCTCCACCCCCCGCCCCCCGCAACACACACACACACACACACACACACACACACACCCTCCCCCAGGTGGGACATCTTCAAGTGGGTGAATCTGGCCCTTTGTTGGATATGTTGTAGTAGGGATCCTTTTCAGGTAATGGTGGGGAAGGTGGCTTCAGTTCTCAAGCTGCTGTGATTAAACATCATTCCCAAGAGGTGGATGTGTTCTGACCAGGGCCAAGTATGACAGGATTATCTGCCTGCCTTTATTAAGGAAGCCCAAGTTTGAATTCTTTAAAAAAGTTTTTTATTGACAAGGCAAGTCACTTAACTTCTATAGCTTCTGTTTCCTTCACTGTAAAACGAGGAAGTTGGAACCAAGAGTCTTTAAGGCTCCTTTCAGCTCAATCAATGAAACTCTGATAATGACAGAATTTCACTGGAGTTGGAAGGGCAACACGTGGGGTCTGAGGACTTAAGTTCCAATCCCACTTCTGATATATATGACCTATTTGACCTTGAGCAAATCCCATCACCTCCCTGGCCCTCAGTTTCCTCATTCCTGCCCCCTCTATATCCATATTTTACCGACAATCTGCTTCACCATCCCCAGCAAAGGGCCATCCAGATTTTACCTGAAAGAAGACCTCCAATCAATGAGGTGGAAACACTCTAGAGGCAGCCAAGAGCTGATTGTCAGGGGGTTGTTCTTTAAATGGAGACCAATGAACTCTCAGAAACTTGCCCCCATTGCTTTGTTCTGCCCTCAGGATCGAGCAGAACCAGAGCAACCTCTCTAGCTCATGTCAGCCTTTCAGACTTATTTATTTATTTTGGGGGAGTGAGGCAATTGGGGCTAAGTGACTTGCCCAGGGTCACACAGCTAGTAAGTGTCAAGTGTCTAAGGCCACATTTGAACTCAGGTTCTCTTGACTCCAAGGCTGAAGCGCTATCCACTACACCACTTAGCTGCCCCCTAGTCTTCCAGATTTTTGAAGAGAGCTCCCACGGCCGTCCCTCAAACTTCTCTTTCCTTGTCTTTCTTTGGGCGCTCTCCAATTGATTCACACCCTCTCTCAAATATGGTGACCAGAGCTAAATGCAGCACTTCAGACATGGCTGCCTGGGGCAAGAGTCCTGACAGAGCTTGGTCTCTGCTGTTCTCTATTGACCATTCTAGTGCTCATATGCTACAGGCTCATAAGCTTGAGGGCCATCAAAAGGCAACAGACATTTTCCCCATCACGTGCACTTCCACAGTGTGTACTCCTTGATTGTTCTTAGACCCAAGAATAGACTTTGGTTTTCAGGAGTTAAATGTATGTCCATGAAATGCCTATCAGCATTGACCCATCCTCTAAACTGTCATCCAACAAGTAAGTTACCTGCCAGCTTTGGTCACTTGCAAATATCATGAGCATGTTCTCTAGACCCAAGCCACTGACTAAACATTAAATAATACATCGAGATCAAAACCCTGTGGCCCTCTACTGGAGACATGCTTCCAGACGTAGACTTGAGAATCCCAGCTACAAGACAAGGAGGTGATAAGACCTGTCTTGCCAGCTCTACGTTTGAGAGTGAGGAATATGATGTAATTAGACATGGCCAGTGGACATCTTAACTCCAGAAAGTAGCTGCCTATGGGCAAGAACAGTCAGAGCCATCATTTGCCCCAACCAGTCTGTACCATGCTTGGATGAGAAAGGCTGACTCGGTGTAATTATAAAGTATGCTCCTTCCCTGCAGGGTAATTCCTCTCATCTCAGTACTCTGGCGCCAGGGACCTGGAAAGCAGCCATTAGCAATAAGGTTCCAGGCCACAGCAGGAAAAAGTGGGGAACTGAATAAGAGTACCCTTTACTGACCAGGGTGCCAGGGTCAAGAAATAGATGACCTGCCCATGTGGGGGAATGAATTTTCCATGATCTCAGAGCAAGGGGAGGGGGTGGCACACAACCTATAGCCCCATTAGGAACGGGGGATGCCTTGTGGGGAGGCTTTGGTGGCACCTAATCACCCACTAGCCCATACCGCCCTTTCCTCTTATTCTTGTTCCTGATTTCCACTCGCTCCCCTTTCTCCTCTTCTTCCATTTGTCTCTGTCTCCCACTCATGTCTCAGGCCAACAACTTTCTCATCCCAACCTTCTCCTTCAATTTACATGGCAACCCAAAGGGCTACCAAACCATGCATAGCCTTTGACCTAGCAATAGCACTCCTAGGTCTGTATCCCAAAGAAATTTGTTTAAAAAGGAAATAGACCCACACGTACAAAAATATTTGCCACTTTTTGTGGTGGCAAAGAGTTAGAAATTGAGGGAATGCCCATTGATTGAGGAATGACTGAACAAGTTGTGATATATGATTGTGATGGAATATTATCGTGCTATAAGAAATGATGTGCAGGAGGATTTCCAAAAAACTTGGAAAGACTTACATGAACTGATGCAAAGTGAAGTGAGCAGAACCAGGAGAACATTGTACACAGTAACAGTAACATTGTACAATGATCAACTGTGAATAATTTAGCTATTCTAGGCAATATAATGATCTAACACAATTCTGAAGGACCTATAATAAACAATACTATCCACATGCAGAGAAGGATTGATGGAATCTGAATGCAGATTGAAGCAAACTTTTTTTTTTACTTTGTTTTTCTTAGGTTTTTTTTCTGTGTTTTCTTTAACACCATGACTAATACGGAAATATGTTCTACATGACTGCACATGTATAACCTTTATCAAATTGCTTACTATCTCTGGGAGGGAGGAGAAGAAGGAAGGAAGAGGAGAATCTGGAACTCAAAATTGTAGAAAATGAAGGTTCAAAATTGTTTTTACATGTAATTGGAAAAAATTAAAATATTAATTTTTAAAAAAAAGGTATATGGTAATCTCACAGTTCAGGCTTCATTCCTTCTCTCTTGAATTGTTGTAATCTAGTAATCAATCAGCAAGCATTTATTAAGCACCTCCTCTGTGCCAGGCATTGTGCTAGGTATTGGATATATAAGTATTCAGAATTAAATAATTCCTATTCAAAAGCAGCTTACATTCTAATGACAGCCTCCTAACTGGATTCCCTTAACCAAGTCACTTCCCCTCTCCTATCCATCCTTCACACAGTAACCAAATGGTTAATTCCTAAGGTAGTCGTGTGGTCACTTCTCTACTCAAGAAGCTGCAATGGCTACCTAGTACCTCTAAGATAAAACAGAAACATCTCATGTTAGCACTTAAAGCCCTTTTACAATCTGGCTCCTAGCTATCTTTTCAAACCTCTCTCACCTTCCGCCCCTCCCCCGCCCCGCACACACACTTTACTTTCCAACCACAAGACCAGTCTCCGTGCCTCCAGCCTGGAATGCTCTCTCTCTCATACCTCTGCCTCTTAGAAACCTTAGGTCTTCCTTCAAGGCTGGCATCGAGCGCCACCTCTTTCCCTGACTTGTGGTCTTCCCAGGTTATTGTCACATTGCATATATTTTCTGTTTACTAACTGGTGACTCCTTCAGTACAATGTAAGCTCCCTGAAGGTAAAGCCTTTCCCCCCGATGATTTCATATCCCAGCATGTGGCACTCAGGAGGTGCCGGACCTATGTTTGGTGAGTTTCAGTGAATAGAAAGTTCAATACTTATCTCCACGGGAGGCAGTAGCACTCATCTCACAGGATGGATGGAGAACACGACAACTTAGCTTCCCCGACCCTTGGAAGATCCCAAGTTCTCAAGCTGCCTCGTGACTCTGCCAATGGGGTGCCTGGTGCCCAACTCTCACCTGTTTTCCTAGGAACCTAGAATCATAACCGCAAAGCTGGGAGGGACTGGCAAAGCTGTCTAGTCTAACTCTCTTTATGTTACAGAGGAGGAAACTGAGGCCCAGGGAAGCTAAATAGCTCGAAGTGACCTCAAAAGCCAAGTAGTTTAACCCCCTCATTTTACAGATGAGGAAACTGAGGATCTGAGGTAAAGTGACTTGTTTAATATCACCCACGCAGAAAAGTGACTGAGGCAGGATTTGAACCCAAATCTCATCCCCAAGCCAGGAACACACTTTCCTCCAAGTCACACTGCCTCTTTCCAGTATGTTATGTTGGTGGAAGATCTGCCATTTCATGCAGGGCTAATTAACAGTGAACCAAGGGCAGGTAGGAAAAGGATTTGAAGTCGCCTGCCCCAGGGTAAATCCTGATTCTGACCCCACTGTTATGAATATGGCCAGACTATCTCATCTCTCTGAGCCTCAGTTTCTTCTTCTGCAAAATGAGAAGAATGATCTTATGGAACTCTGATGAGGAGAGTGGAAATGTACACTCTTCTGAAGGAGGGTTTCTGGGCCTCCATCTCTTGGGGAAAGGGATAATAAGCTAGCTGCCCAATGTCAGGTCTCCAAGGACTTGGCATGGATTGGTCATACGTTACTTTGCCTCAGTGACCTACTCACCAACTTAGAAATTCCTGTCATCATTTATTTTCAGAGTGGGAGAAGGGAAGTAGTGATGGAGGCAAATGGTTGGATGAAAGGAAAGAGGCTAAAAAGTCAGCAAAGAGCTGAAATGGCCCTTGAGTCCACCAGCAGCATCTGCAGAAATAACTGGGAATTTTATCCTGAAGAAGACTCCCGGGTGACCTGCTAGGTGACCACAAGCTTCTCTCTGAAGGGCTGTCATGTGGAAAGCTCTCCTGCTAGTACCTGGAGGGCAGAGGTCACAAAGATATCATCAAAGGCCACTGGAGCAGACTGTCCTGGGGGAGGCAGTGGACGAGTGTGGCCTGGACAAGAGGAGGTTCAGCAGACTCATGAGGCCATTTGATGGGCACTCCCTTACAAGAAGGGTCAGGTTCTTTTGGTATGGCCCCAGCCGGGAGAGCCCGGAGCGCCTGGAACAATAGAGAGAGATGCAGAGAGACCCATTCCTGTGGGACGACAGGAAACCTCTCCTACCGAGAACTGTTCCAAAGTGAAGCGGCCGCCAATGGGAGCCCGGCCGACAAATTAGACGGGTCCTAGTGTGACTTCTTTAGGGGGAGGTCACAGGTGGGACTCAATGGTCCTGGAGGTCCATCCTAAATCCGCTGTTCTGTCGCGTTAGGGGCAAAGAAGGGAAGGTGTGCAGAAGTCAATACGAGGCTGGTGCAAGAGAGAAACTGCTTCCCCTCCCACGAAGTCTTCAAATGGAAGCAATGGAGGCAGGAGCACAGAGGACAGAATCAAGAAAGCTTCGGGTTAAAATGCTACCTGTGACACCAATTGTGTGACTAGGAAAAGTCACTCAATGTGCACATCTGTAAAATGGGGACAACAATCCCCGTGGCATTTACTCCACAGGGTTGTCATGAGGGCTGCAAACCCAGGTCAATGTGAGTTATTCTGTTATTCTTCCCCAGTGGATAGGACAACCACGGCCCAAGTCCCTCTCAACCTGAGATTCTGGAATTCTCCTTCTCACCCTCCCCAGTCAGGCAGGCTCTGCACTCTGTACATGGCACAAGTCTAGAGCACCTGGAGAAACCACCTACCCAGGAGCCAGGAGGGCACGGCCTCTCTCAAACATCCTTTGTCCTCCAGGCATCCCACAGCTCTCCCAAGCAGGATGGGAAAGGCACCAGTTTGGGAGATGGAGTGCCTTGCAGCCTTATCCTTGGAGGGAGGTTGTGATGTCATAAGTAAAAGAACATGGATGTGGTAGTCTGGGGAAGTGGGTTCAAATCCTGCTTCACCAATCCTGACCTGACTGACCTGTCTACCTTCATGTTTCCTCATCTGCACGAGATGACCCCAGAAGCTTCTTCCCGTTCTAAGTCTATAAAACCTTACGATTCAGAGCACCTCTGAAAAGACAAGCTCAAATAAGCTCCCAACGCATAGAAGGACGTCACCTGGGCTAAGCATGATAGGAACATGAAACCTCTCCTTGACAACACACCTGCTGAATGATTCCCAATCTTTGTCTGAGGATCCCGTCCCTGCCCTGGCACCAATGCCATTTTGGACCCATCCTCCTTGGGAATGGCTAGCATAGGAGATACTGTAGCACGTAGGAACCTTCAAAGACCACATAAAAGACCAGGAGAGGGTAAGGTACTGAGGGAGATTCCAGAGCTGGGCTAACTAATCTTTTTTTTTTTTTTTTAAATCATTGGCCCCTGTGATAGTTGTAGGTGAAGCCTATGGGTTCTTTCTCAGAATCATGTTTTTAAAGCACACAATAAAAACACATAGGAATACAAAGGAACCCAATTATGCTGAAACGCAGTTATCAAAATATTGTTTTATAAACCAAATCCTAGGCGCCCCCCCCCCCCAGCAAAACACTTGTGGTGTCTAGGGATGGAGAGGTGTCCAGTCCTTGGATGATGCCCCTACAAATGGCGCTCTCCCTCCAACATCCCTTTTCCGTTGCTGTTACAGACAGAATAACCATGGATTCCTCTTGTTCAATTACACTGTATTTATTTAGGATACAGTTGTGTATTTGCTTTGCCTACATCATTCTATTGACTTTGTCACATCCATATATTTGTCCACATTGGAGTACTTACTTTATCTGGTCACGTATTTACTTATTTAACCTGTGGGTTAGGTCTTTGAAGAAAGGGGCCATTTTCAGTTTTATCTCTGTGTCCCTGACAGCTGGCAGAGTGGGCACTCAGAAAGCCCACGTTCAATAGACTGGCATATGACATGGTAACTATAACAAGCCCTGGCCATGCTTACTGCTCTTCTCTAGGCTTACCTATTCCATCCCCAAATCTAACATCCAGAGGCGAAAAGAACAAAAAAGCCAGTGGCCTGACCTGGGCAGAGAACAGAGGGAACATCACCTCCCTTTAAACAGATGCTGGTGTACAGCCACAGATGGAGCCTAAGGTCACACTGGATGCCATGGAGGCCCTACCCTTTACTGGCTCCCAGACAGACTAAAACCCTTCCCCGTGTATGCGATTCACATGAACATCTCTTAAGCCAGGACTCTTCTGTCCTGTACAATGAGCTTCTCTTGGTCTTCAACCTTCCTGACCTCTCTGTGGTTTGTGACACTGCCACCCCCCACCCCCAATTCTCCTCAACACTTTCTTCTTTCTAGGTCTTCATGATCCCACACTCTCCCTGCTTTTCCTCCTACCTGTCTGACCACTCCTTTTCATTTTTGTTGGCTGGACTTTCATCCAGGTCACACCTGCAGTCAGGGGAGGGTGTGGTGAGGGTGTGGTGTGTGTGTGTGTGTGTGTGTGTGTGTGTGTGTGTGTGTGTGTGTG
>NW_020950758.1:272135-275192 GCF_900497805.2 Vombatus ursinus | reverse complement strand
GTGTGTGTGTGTGTGTGTGTGTGTGTGTGTGTGTGTGTGTGTGTGTGAGTGTGAGTGAGTGTGAGTGAGTGTCTGTCTGTCTCTGTCTCTCTTCCCCCCGCCCCCGCATTAAAAACCCTTTCCTGCTTCTCCAGTCTTTCTTATGACCTTCTCTTTTTCTCTCTTGCATGTACTAAGATCCAGTGACACCAGCCACTTCTCTGCTCCTCACACAAAACACTCCACCTTCCAACTCTAGCCATCTCCACTGGCTTTTTCTCTTGCCTGGAATTCTCTCCTAGCTCATTTTCCTCTCTTGGTCATCCCAGCTAAAACCTCACCTTCCACAAGAAGCCAGTTCTGATCTCCCTTAACACCAGGGGGTCTAGATGTTTGAATTAACCTAGGCTTTCTACAGGGGGATCAAGGAAGGCTTTCTGGCATCTCTGGGGTGTTCTTGTGACCTACCCACCATGACGCCCTAACTTGTCCTTATCAAAGACATAATCTCCTGTTCTGTCCTCACAGTCTACCTTCCTCTTAACCTGAGACCTGGGAGGGCACAGGGACCTTTGATAAAACTGGAAGGAACGGAACAAGGAACCAGAAATCCAGTTGAACTCCAGTCCTGGAGTCCAGGCCTGGCATCCAGGTCTGCGGAAGAAAGAAACCCGCTACCAAACCTTTCCACCTAGGGTTCTCCTAGAAGCTCACTGGAGGCCATGCAAAGGATAACAACGACAACAGCTACAACAATGATGGTGATGATGGTGATGGTGATAAAGCCATTCTGCAACCCTTAAAGGTTTACAAAGTCATTTACAGTTATTATTTCATTTTATCTTTGCAACCACCCTGAGAGGTAGCTACTACTTATTATCTCCATTTTACAAATGAGGAAACTGAGGCAGGCAGAGGTTAAGTGCCTTGCCCAGAGTTACACAGCAATTACATGTCTGAGGCTGGATTTGAACTCAGGTCTTTTTGACCTCTATCTATTACTTTATCCTGTTGGGGACATGAGGCTGGAAAGAAGGGAGGACAGCCCGACTCCAAGACCAAAACTAAAACTGAGGGGAAAACCTCAGGTCCTGAATGAGTCGAGGGCTAGGAAGATGCCTCTCTTCCTTGACCCTTCCCAACACATGACGTGGCATCGACGGGGGGGGGGGGGGGGGGGGGGGCCGAGGGGGGGGGTGGGATTCAGCCTTGATCTCGGGCTTGGTGGGGAGGGTCACAGGTTCCCTTATGCTGAGGAGGGAGAACAAGAGTAAAGTTGGCCCAGCTGGGATCCCCATCTCCTCTCTCCCTCCCTCTAAGAGCCGTGACCCTGAGCAAATCACTTCACTTGTCAGTGCCTCAGTTTCCTCCTCTGCCAAATGTGGTGATCAGTGGGACAAACCAAAAACCCCTTCTTACTCGAGAGCTCTCATCTCACAATATCGCTGTCTCTAGCGGTCTCGAGTTGGAACACAAGAGGGCAAGACTCACCAACACACTCACAGACGGGGAACTCGGCCTGGGCTCTCTTGGAAGGCGTGTCCAGCAGGTTCTTGGTGGGGGTGTCCAGGTACTTGAGTGGAGACTCCAGGAAGCCCCGGAGGTTGGGAGTGGCTGTCTGCTCCAGCTTGGTGGGCGTCTCCAGGCCCCCTTCCTCTGCCTCCAGGCAGGTGGTAGAAATCACAGCGACAGAGCCTGATGCCTCGATCTTCATCTGTTTTCGGGAGCGTCCAGAAAAGGGGCTGTCGGGGCGCAGGACACAGGATGCCAGGTGCTCGGGGGAGCAGGCGGGGGCTGGGGGTGCAGCTGCAAGGCCAAAGTTGTCCCCAAATTCTGCTTCAAACTGCTGGAAGAGCTCCTCCAGTTTGTCATCAGCAGGGACCAGGGGGACAGCAGGGCTGGACTGCAGGGCGGCAGCAAGGCTGGGGCAAGCCATTTCCTGAGTAGGGGGCAAAAGGCTACCCCCAGAGGGACCTGGTGCAAATAATGCATGGGAAGGGGCTGGGACTTCGGGCATGGAGGTGGCCCTGCAGGGAGGCAGAGGGGGAGTGGCACCTGCCTTTGGGGCGCCGGGGGCAGGGCTCCTCAACACTTCCAGGTTGATCTGGCGCAGAGGCATGAAGCGAGGGTGGGAGTCTCGTATCTTGGGCTTCTTGATCTGCACTATTTTCCGAGTAACCGTCTTGAGCCCTAGGGCACGTTTCTCACCCCCCACCAGGCCACCAACTGCAGGGAGCTGTTTCTTCTTCTTTTCCTTGACTGACTTGTCAGAGGGCCGAGGGGTCCCGGGAATTGGAGGGGCCCACCAGCCCCGGGTGGGAGGCACCGAGGAGGCCCTGGGGCAGGCACTGCCCTGGTTCTGCTCAAGGAACAGGCTGCGCTTGTGATGCAGGTGCTGTTGAAGAGTTGACTGGACCTTTCGGTGGGCGTCAGGATCTGAGGATGGAGTGGGTGCCTCCTTCCTGGGACTGGGAACAGGGGCCGGAGGGGAGCGGGGTTCAACCTTGATCTTGGGCTTGGCAGGCAGGGCCTCAGGCCGTTTGAAAGATGATGGTATGTAGTCATTGGAGCTGCCCAGAAGTTGTTCCAGCTCAGCCATGGGGTCAGGGCCATTGCGGGGGACTGGCCAAGAGGTGCAAGGTGTCACGGGTGGTGTGTCTGGGCCCCAGACCTCAGGAAACTCAGTGCGGGGGGCCACTGGAGGGAAGGCTGAACTCTCAGGAGCACAGGACTGAGGCTCTTCAGATGGGCCCACAGGCCACGGGGAGGTCCGAAGATAAGACTGAGGAGGTCGAAAAGGAGGATTTGGGGATAAGGCCTTGGACTGTGGGCAGAGGGATGGCTGGGGCAGGGTGGAGGAGAGCTGGGTGAGGGCTTCTATGGCAATGGCTGTCTGCAAGCTGATGTTTTTCTCCTTGGCGATGTTTAGGGCACTCTCTGAAAGCGGCAGACCATTGGGTGAGTGCAGCTGGGGAGCATCAGGGCTGAGAAGGGGCCCAGGGCCCAGGGCTGGGTGGCCCACTTCACCAGGATGGAGGGACCCAGGAGCAGGGAGGCCCACTTCACCAGGATGGAGGG